>NC_088104.1:25195357-25500178 GCF_036370855.1 Dromaius novaehollandiae
TTCTGTTTGCTGTAGCACTGCAGTGTATTTCAGATCTTGAAAGATAGCTCTCTGTCCTCTCAGAACACAGCTCTGTGCCACAGACATATGCTTTAACCCTGCAGCATTTCCACCAGAGTAATCTGAAGTCAGCGACTGCTCTTTGCATACAAGATATTGAACACTGAATCCAAAACACCAATGCCAATCATTTCATGTGCAAAGAGGATGATTACAACACAGTCCTCACCTAAGATGATAAATTCAAAGACAAATATCTTTCTGCTGAACTAAGAGAATCACAGCTTGTAGGGTTTTTCTTTCCAAAAATTCTACATTGGTTATTTTACAATGCTTGAAAAACTGTATACTGATTATTAATAGCTGTTCTTTTTCCTCACAGACAAGCAGAACAAAGACTATATCACACGTAGAAGTTTCATTTTCATTCATTTTTAACTCAAACATTTCCTTTGAGGATGAAAAACAGTCTCAGCCCAGATAAGACATTTTGTTTTGCTCTATTCCTGAAGGAAGATGAAATTAAAATAAAACACATGCTGAACTTGCATCAAGTGCTCTTGAACATTTCCATTGTGTGTTGAGATATCTTAATTTATATAACTGCCAAAGGAAACTATAATGGCAATTAAAAGTGAAGTGCACTGTTCTCAAATATACGAGAACTAAGTAAATAGGATTTTTTTTTTTTTAAAGCACCTTCTAATAGTAGACTACTCTGGAAAGATTGTGTCAACAAAACATCAAGAAATGCTGAAACTATGAAAACTCTGCTTTGCGGCAGGTCATAATACACAACACTAATTCACTGTTCTGTTCACATGCTATTTCCCTCCCTTTAACATGACCTGCTCATCTGGATGGAACAGTTCCTGCATTATTTAAACTTCTCCTTCAAATAGGAATCTAAATCTTACTGCAACTCAGTGATTTGGGCATTTAAGAGTATGAAAAGATAAAAATTTATCACCTTTTGGACTTTTACCATACTGAAGATACTACTTCAAACAAGATAATTGATGGCCTAATTTGGGCAGGAAGAAAGGAAAAGACGGGGAAGGGCTGGTTTTGTTGGTTTTACTCAATAACTTGGCTATGCTAACAAAGCAATTTTTTTTCCTCATTTTCTGTCAAAAACTTTTGCTTTTGACCAACAAGAAAGATGAAAAATTCCCTCCAAGTAGGTAAGTACCAACCCTTTTTGCATGCATAAGGATTTGTTAGCAATAATATGGCCACCACTGTTTTCCTTCCAGGATAACTTTGTTCAGCAGTGTTTCTGAGAGCAGTGACCTTTCCACACTGGAGACTTTTAAAGACTTTAAAGTTACTGCACTACTGATTCCAGACATGAACCTAATTAGGATATAAGATACTTCTGTGGCTCCTAATCTTGCGCGTATGAGATGTTTCAGCCCTTCTTTAGGGCACCATATACAAAGCTTCTATCATTTCTGTTCTATTCTGTGGACAGAAACACATTTGGGTAAATGCACAAAGTCAGCAGTAAACAAGACAAAATCATTTATCTTCCTATGCATTAACCATGCTTCTCTCAGCAGAACAACGAGGTTCAGAAGAACAAGACCAGCTAAAAGTCACCCACTGGGTAACACAGGGGAAGCCAGGCCATCTTTTAAAAGCCACTCACGCAGCAATTAGCGATGTGAACGTATCTGGAACGTCAGACGACAGACCAGGAGGCAGAGGCTCCCCAAGCACAGACCGCTTCGGGATTCACCACCAGCCAGGCGGCTCTGCAGCACACCGACTAGCATCTTCCAACCCCGGGCCCATATGTGGTGTGCTCTACCAAAGGGGGGGGATTTTCAAAGTTGTAGCAATGTTCAGCACAAGATGAGGACAGAAGTTAAGAATCCTAACCTAAAAAGCATATCGCAACTACCAAGCACCGCCTAGGAAAAATGATTTCATTCTGTTTTGGCAAAAAATGATGCCAGATCATCTTTTATCATAAGACCATAAATCAAAGGGAATAAAGTGCTACCAAGTAAATCACTTCCAAGCAATATTGAGCTCTTTTCCTATCAAAAAAACCTTTAGATTCCCCCCTCCCTTTTTTTAAATCAGTTTCAGTGATACATAGCCTAAATTGGGTTATTCTAATACAATTAGTTTCATAAACTAACTGGAGTCCTGGTTAATTGATTATCATACTAAAATTCTACTCCAGTTTCATTTTTATTTTTTATTATATCTCTGTATTTCTCAGATAATTATATCCCTTCATTTATGAGATGATATTTATATTTCATTTTCCTGACACAAACTAAGAACAAGCTTTCAAAGATGGGATTCCTACATATGGAATTACTTCCTTACCTTTAAATGTGTTACTTGCTTTGATGATTTAGCCCAACATTATTCAACTCTCTCTTGAGAGCTGGTTGCAAATATATTTGAACATTTTGGAAGCAAAGAAAAATATGTTAGCACCCACATCACATATCTGGCTATAAAAAAATTAAACACACGCTCCAGATCTGCTGTACACTATACCCAATCTCACTCCATCCTTGACATCCCTACTCATCGTTCTCTTCAAAGAGAGGCCTGTGATTTACTCTAGAGATGAACGTATAGCTTCTGAAAATTGTCCTTTAGAGTTCAGACCTTACAAAAATATTACAAAGCCACTTGGCTTGTGCTGGCAACCAAAATAAATTAAAATTTGGATCATTTACATGATTTCTATCAGTTTTCTAAGCACAAGAAGAGAAATTTGTGAAATGGGGGGGAGGAAATTCAAGTGCTTGTGTTTTTTTTTAAATCTAATCCTCAGTTCAAACACAGAAAGGTTTCATAAAAAGACAGTATCATAAACGAGTCTCTGACCAGTTATAAAGCAGTATTTTCCACAACTCTAGTCAATCTGTATAAGAATATGGCAAGAGACATTCCCACAGTGCTGTAAAACAATCAGCTAATGCATTAAGAATTTAGTCTAGAGATGCATATGGAAGAGCCGCTTAGGAGCGGGACTGCGCGCGACACTAGCAACTGGACAGAACTCTCAGCTGCGCAAAGCCAATTACTTACTTCGGTCCCAGACAACACAGGACTGGTTTCAGGGTTTAGTTCAAAAAATTCTATTTATACATCACATAAACTTCAATATACCATGCAGATGAATTATGGTCTTAAGAGAATCAATGAATTCAACAACTTGGGTTCTCACTTAGCCAAAGTGCTTCATCTACCTATATGGAATTTTCAGAAGTCTCACATGAGTGTAATTTAGCTCTTATTAAATCAGATGAAGATTTAGAAAAGTTGATGAAAGGATTGCATGCCCGAGGTTAGAAAAAGCAGACAACCTTTTATCGGTTGATCTAATTAAAGATATTACCATTTCCCTATAAGCTTTGTATCTTCTATTAAATCAAGAACTTACAATTGTTTCAAACTTTACCTGCAGTGTTTTACATATAGTTTCCCTGAAGGGAAGAAAGAGCAAGTAGCAGTATCATTACAGCTGACTATTCAAATTCAAGAACACAGTGTCTTACAAATTATATATACAAACCGTGATCTGTCGCCCACCCCTACTCCCTGAAATCCTTCCTCTCAGCCTACTAAGAAGCCTGTGCTCAGCATAGCACACTTTCTTTTAAGTTCTGGAGTTGAAAACATGAGAGCATTTCCACAGTCTGAAAACAGAGATAGTTTTGCAGCACCTTCCTTCATGCAAAGTACATTGTATGCGCTCAATCCCCTTCTTTAGGCTTAGAACGACTGGAAAGCTACTCGGAGAACATCTTTCTGACTAGGAAATGATCACAGCAGTCAAGCACTTCTTACAGCTAGATAGTTCAGCCAGCTTTGAAGCAAGCGCTTAGTCTTACACAGACACTGCAAAGCATCCTTACTGCACTGTTATGAATAAGGAGCCCATTTTCAAGTCTTGTGCAAGAATGTACAAATATTTTCAAATTTCCCAGCAAGCACTCTTAAAAATTACCCATATCATTTGAACTGAAAAAAATTTGAATTCTACAGCAAAAAAGTATGCCTTTTATGTGACAGCTGCACAATATAATTCTACCACCACCACCAAACTCTCCACTCACAATTTCTTCTAAGATAAGAATGAGGCAAGAAAATGATTTAATGTTACAACTTATTGAATATAGGCAGAGAATGACAACTACAGGACTGCCAATATAATGGTATAATCATCAGGCAATGCCTAAAAGCAGAGTAGTGTAAGAGGCACTATATCCTTTAACTTAAGTCTTCTGAGGCTTTATCTCAAAGAAATGATGTATCTAGGTGGTTTAATTCCAAAAGATAAGACAAGATGTAATATGGAATAAAACTAAGAGCTACCAGATAAAATAGATAACCTGAGGAAGGATAGCAAAATAGAAGTTATCAAGTGTGCAATTGTAATAATATTCATTCAAAACTGAATACACAACACAGCACATGATTGTAAGTGCAATACAGAAACCCATGTTACCAGCTGCTGTTTTAATGTATCACAATTTTAAGAATATTAAAAGTATTACAATCTTGGGTCAACTTACAGAAAGCAAAGCACTCGTAACAGAATTGTTACTGTAGGCAAACAATATTCAATTTGAACGATTACATCCACTCCTTTAAACCTCACTTAATACTAAATGCCACAAGGTTTTAACTAACAGGAAAACTGAGAGAGGAAAAAAAAGGTAGATGCATGAAGCAACGGAAAGCCAAATGAAAGGAAACCAGGCATTTGAAAAGATAAGCTTCAATTTCTTACCCGTTTATAAAAGCATTTCATATGACTAATAAAGAAATAAAATATAGCCTTTCCTTTTTCCCCAAATGGTTTACAAAAATGTACTGATGTATTCTCATGTTTCCGAACAGTATTCCTGAATTTGAACTGGGACAGTCTTTGATAGTCTGTTCATTAATTATTTTTGTGACACAAATATTGTCGTTCTGATATAAACAGTCTCATGGCAGCTTCTGAATTTCTGCCATAGCAAGATCAAAGCAACAGTCATGGCAAACTGTTTTTTAAATCATGTTACTAATTGGAAAATTAGATCCCTGACATTTGAAATAATTAACTTGAAATTGTGGCTACTACGTTTGGAATAAAGAAACCTTTTCCTCATTTCATCAACCATTTGAAATATGGTAAACTTAAATCTTCCAAAATTAAACCTGAGAAGTTCCTCCAAAATTTATAACCAGCATCTTTGAAAGAAATTCAGTGCCTACCTGAACCATCAGTGGAGACTGAACTTGCATTAATTCCAGAAAGGCCAAACAAAGGACATTCTCGATCAGTGTTTACATGACCCCACTTGTGGCATTTAATACATCTCACGTTCCGCACCTAAAAGGAGAAAAAAAGAAACAATTGACACAATTTAGTTAACAATACGACTTAATGTTTAGAGAAATGTCTATTTTATTATGAGAAAGGAAGGCTTTTAAACTCACTGAGAAACAGACGTTATAATTAAGAGAGTCCATGTGAATGTTCTGCAGTTAGATAATATTTGAAATAACCCAAGACATCCACAGAGTGAAATTTATGTAACTTGCCTGGATACCAAATGGCTGATCTCTGATATTCACATCATCCTTAGCATATCTGTTATTAAAAACACAAAAAGAAAACACAGATTAAATCTTCAATTAAAAAAAAATTATGTACAAAACTACTGTAAGTCCTGTCACGGTTAAGTGTGCATCTATTTCAGAGATACACTTCTGGTAAGCATTAGTTTTAATGTGTTTTCAAATATGGGTGTAAAATTCAAACAAAAACTAAGCTTATCAAGGATTATACAAACAACTTGCTTGGATGTATATATGTATATAAAAAAAAGGGAAGTAAAAGAAAAGGATGTCAAGAATAAGTAAGAAAAAAACAATTATTTGGATCAAATCCAGAAATCCAGATATCTTACTTTTCTCGAGGGGCGACTTTTTGCCATTCAAATTTGTACTCAGTCTCTCCTTCTTGCTGTAAGATATAAAACATGGGAAGGTTGAAATTTATTATACATTTTAAGTAAGTAGGAAGAAAACATTAAGAAATGATGTAATGAATTACCTCTTTAGTTTCTTCTGTAAATTATCAGAAATCATGAAAAAAAGAGAGATGATACATTAATTATACATGTAACATACAGCTGGTATCTTATCCGGAGACAAAAGATTTTATGGTTTACCCTAATACAATAGTACAAATACTCAGAAAGTAATTTTATTTAAATAAAGAGCACTAATAAATAATCAGCCTTTGTTATATTCAATTAGAAATCCTGTAATACTAGAATCATCTTTTAACCATATTGCTTAAATATACAAGCACTAAAAATCTTAAAAGCTTGCAAAGGAAACATTGTACAATAGGACAGCAGGAATATCCAGAAACTTGGTATTTTGCAAAGATTGCTTTTTTTTAGGTTCAGATAGAGAAGAATGAGTTCCACAGTCACTTCATTCTGCACAAAATAGCAGTTATAGAGGGAGTTTCCCATTTTAGTAGGTTATCATTAGTTTTGTAAACATACCTACTTAGAATTTAGTGTATGAGGTCTGGTAGATAAGCCTGATCCATATTTCTCAAGATAAATAAGCACATGTCTTGCAGTACAGTACCCTGTTAGAATGTGCTTCCTCACTGGCATATTTATAAAATGGAAATTGTAATTTATAAAAGCTTTTCCTCTCCAAGGGTTTTCATGTACTTCCTAGCAGTCATGGGCTTACTGTAAAGCAAGTTACATTTATATTAAATTTAATTATTTGGTTAAAAGGATCTCATAAAGCAACCAAAAAGTTGTTAATAAAAATTAATGTGTCACTTATTGTGCCAGTCCCATGGGCCCATACTTATCTGTGTAGTTTCATGTTTTAAGAGTTTCACGTATTAGGGAAAGAGGATTTATTTTCAAATAAAACAAAAATGCACTGGCTACAAAGGAAATGCATCTGTATTCAACTGATAAAAAATTCAAAAGATAAAATTTCAGCTTTGCGGGGCTGGTATCCCTAGGCTTTGTACCTAGTGAAAAGAGAACGGAGCCTCCTTCAGAAGGTAATTTAGAAAGGGTCTAACTTAAAGCCTTTGTATCATCACTGAAGAATCCTTTTTTTGTTCAGCTGGAAAGGAAGCCTGGGCTGCATATTAGCTTTAAAAAATTACTCCTGTTTTAGTAAATCAGCAGAACTGCTTTTCAGGACAATTTGCTTTTTCCTCTTCTTACAAAAGTAGTTTAAGAATTATTAGCAACAATAGTTAGGTTAAAAATTAGTTTTAAACATTAAAAAAAAGAGAATTATTTGCAAAGATAATTAGTTTAAAATTACATTTGCTCTGAGTATAAGGGATATGTTTAAGAGTTTTTAAAGAGAAATAATTGCAGAACTTGCTCTACAAGAATGAGCCTATCCAAGCATTTCCAAGGGTTTCAGTTAAAGTGGAAAGATGCACTTTAAAGGGAATACTCTTAGAATGTGTTTTTCTACCACCTTTTCTTAATTCTGCCTTTACTCATACCCTTACTCATTTAATTTTAGCAAAGTCTGAATGTATCCACTAGGTATTTATTAACTCCTCTTCATGGATCTACCAAATACAGTCTTAGTCAGACCCATCAGAGTCAGTCATCTACCACTTTTGATTATAGACTCTCCATCTCTATTTGTAAAACTTCAGCAAAATAGCTGTTTGCCATGACATTTTCTATGCCCAACGTGTGTCAAGTTGAGTTTTGGACAGAGCTTTTAAGCAAAGATGGCTCTGTTGTATCTAAGAAGGAGAGTAAGCAAGAACACAGGATTGTATTTGGCTTTGATAAAACAAAAGCTAGAGCCATTGTGTTGGTCTAGTCTTCCTCATGCAAAGGCTTTATAACTGGCAGAGGAAACACCTTCATTTAAGGATAGAACCTCTGCAGCTGCTGCTGCAAAAAATATTTTGTCTTTTTGTTCCTTTCACATCAAACTGTTTCTTAAAAAGTATTTCTTAGTTTGGGAGAAATTAAAGTTGTATGATATGAAAACTATTAAGCACTATGTATCATTGCATATTTCCACCAGAAAAACAAAAAGTCATACCTTCTAGTATTACCTCACTATGAGCATGTTATTTTAAAATAAGAGTCTGTGTTTATTTCTTTGGAGGGTTTTTAGCTTTGCAATGCTGTCTGCTCAAGATCAGGAAACCAGAGTACCTTTCTTTGCTCCAGGTGGGGCCTCATACATGAAATTAAGACCATTCTTCACACGCTCATCACCCATAAGCAATCTAAATGAAAAAGACACGAGTTTGGGGTGTTACACGCAAAACATTCACATTAGTATTACTTATTTAAAAAATTAGCCATGATCTGTGCAAGAGGAAATTGTCACCATAACTGGGAATTTCTCGTTGGTTCATTTCAGCACTAGAAGTTGAGTAACGAAGAACTGAGGGCCCAGTCAACACTTCTGCATGCTCCACTGCGTACCAAAATCATACATTTCAATCACAACTGAAACATAACTCCGTGCCCATAGATTATGGAAGACGGATTTCTGCATGATCCAAATGTTGCTATCGAGTTTACCTGCTGCTCTGTTAAATGTAACATACAGGGAAATGAATTGAATGACTCACACAAACTACTTGAAAAACTAATGATAAGGTCATAAATTCTTATGACCTTGCACCAATTTATGAGTCACTGTCCTCTTCTGTTACTAAGATCAGTGGGAGACCGTGCTTCAGATAACCCACAACGAGATGTCCTTCACTGCCATGAAGAGAAGAGATGGTAGGAGGAAGTGTGTGGTGTTACGCCATTTCTCACCTGTTATCATAGGATTCCTGTTCTTTAAGATACTGTTGCATTAATTCTTCTTGTTTCTTCTTATCATATGATATCTTCTGTTCCGCCATCCATACCTAGTTAAAACAAGGAAGTTTCTACTTAGCCTTCTACTAAACAAATAAAAAAAATCTAAAATATCCATGTATGTGAACTATTGGGAAAGACAGGCACACCATGCCAGCCGGGGGTTTTCCCGAGAAGTGTGGGGTGTCTATCCAAGAACCAGATGTTCACAAGCTGGAGCCAGAAAAGGGAGAGAGTCATACGGATGTGCGAGGAAGCAAACTTAAAGCTTTTAATATTCAGCTTTTTTCCTGATTTCACTGGTGAATTCGCACCTGATTTCAGCTGGAATAATTCTTCCATGCCAATAACCCACTGCAGAAGAGGATCCTGAGTAGCTGCCAAATCTGGTTTTCCTCACTACAGCACGGAAACGAGTCCGCTCCCACTCAGTGTTTTGGCAGTGCTTATGTTACACGCTAACGCAGCTATCTGGAAAAACGAGGTCTCTCTTCCCGCGCTGCTCTCTGTGTACTGCCAGGTAACACCCCACCGCCCCCCCGGGCGCAGCTGGCTTCCTGCGACACGGGCCGAGCGGAACTGGGTGCCCTAACGCCCTGCGTTAACGGAGTTAACTCCCCGCCACCACCACCACCAACAACAAAAAACCCGAACAGTTTAAGTACTGTTTTGGTACAGCAAAGCAGCGAGGACACTAGACATGAAGCAGCTTCGGCGACGCCACTGATAAAACCGGGCCGTCACCGCCGCGGGGGGGAGAAGGGGTTGTGCGGGCAGCGCGGAGCCCCCGGCGCTGCCTCCCCCCGCGGCAACGGCTGCCGGGCCCGGCCGCTCCCCCCGGGGGCCGGGGAAGGCGGCGGGCGTCGTGTCCCCCCCCGCTCACTCGCCTTTTTGATGTTGGACTTGGAGGCGGGGTGGAAGTCCTTCTTGCACATGAAGTTGGCGAACGACTTCCCCATGGCGGCGGTGGCGCCGTCGCCTGCCGGCACGGGCGCTCCGCCGCCTGCCTGCGCCGGGCCTTCCGGGGCGGCGGGCGGGCCTTCCTGCGGGGCGCCGCGCCGCCGCCGCCGCTACTGCCCCGGCCCCGCCCCGCCCCGCCGCCGCCCGCCGCCCGCCGCCCGCCGCCATGGCTGCGCCGCCGCCCCGCTCCTGCGACACCTTCGTGGCGCTGCCGCCCGCCGCGGCGGGGGGCCGCGTCGTCTTCGGCAAGAACTCGGACCGGCCGGCGGAGGAGGTGCAGGAGGTGCTGTGCTTCCCGGCCGCCGCCCACCCGCCCGGCGCCCCGCTGCAGGTGAGGCCGCCGGCGCAGGCCCGGCCCCGGGCGGACGGACGGGCGGACGGACGGACGGGGCAGGCCCGGCCCGGCCCGGCCCTGACACCGCGCGCGGGGCGCCGGGGGGTCCCGGTCAGCGCCACCCTGCCCAGCGGGGCGACCTGCCCGTCCGCGAGGCACAGCGCTTCTCTGCACCTCTCACACCCTTTCCTGCTTGTTTTTATTGTATTAGGGAATTTTTGTCGCAGCTTGCCCCGCTCGGTGTTTGTAGTATCAGCGTCTAATTGCAACGGCCTGTAGTTGCTGAATTAACCAGCGGAACGTGCCCTCTGGAAGGGGCGCAGGCTAACTCGTGCCCCGCTGTGGTCCATTGCAGTGCACCTACATCCAGGTGGAGCAGGCAGAAAACACCTACGCCGTGGTCCTGAGTCGTCCGGCCTGGCTCTGGGGGGCCGAAATGGGCGCCAACGAACACGGCGTTTGCATTGGGAACGAAGCGGTGTGGGGAAGAGAGGAAATCGGTGATGACGAAGCTCTTCTAGGCATGGATCTCGTAAGGTTTGCATGGACCATTTCGATAAACAGTACTGCATTCAGAATTTGATTTTAAAACATTCATTTTGAGTTATATGTGGAAACGAGCATTTTCTGTGCATGGCTGTCTCTTCTGCTGTTCTAGCCATGGTTAAAAATAAGTATTTCTTGGCACAGCAGTGAGGTTACTTCTCTCTGCCAGGAGCTGGGAACCTTTGAGAGACATCAGGCACTAGAACAGAACCTGCCAAGGAAACCATCAAACACCTCTCTCTCTACAAAGTTTGTACTAAACTGAAACAGGCCTCAAAAGGAGCGCAGCTGGACTTGAGAAACTGGGCTTTGTGCCTTTCCCCAGAGTCTGTTTTCATTTCCTATTTCCCCCATCTCACACACACACACTTTCAGTTTCAGTCCCCATATCAATAATACAGACAGCTTCTTTTGCCTCTCTTCCTGGCTGCCAAGATAACCCTCACTAACCCACAGTAAGCAGTCAGTCAGATCCCCTTGGTACTGCCTTTCCCCCTAGACCACTACTCACTGAGGCATCTCCTAGGAGCTCTCTGTCTGCCTTTCTGTATTTCTGTTTGGTTTTCCCCCCACACTAAGGACATACAGTCACTGGACCCACCTGCTCCTGCCTCTCCCCAGATCACTTAGGCAGCAGATACACATGAAAGAACATTCTACTTCAACTTGAATATTCATTTAATTCCAAAGGTAATATCATCTTTTTGTTTTAGGCTTGGACTCGAGCGAGCGGACACAGCTGAAAAGGCCCTTACTGTCATAGTTGATTTGCTAGAAAAATATGGACAGGGAGGAAACTGTATGGAGAGCCATATGGCTTTTACATACCATAACAGTTTTCTGATAGCTGACAGAAAGGAGGCATGGGTACTGGAGACCTCAGGAAAATATTGGGCAGCAGAAAAAGTAGAAGGTATGGATCTCTTTTGTTAGGATTTTAAATATTTCCACTGCACTAACAATTAGCAATTCCCTACTTTTCATTTACCATTTAATTAAGGCATCAAAATAGCCTCCACATATGTACATGTGTACATACAACAACAGCAGAAGTTGCTTACTAGGCCCTCAGCGTAGACAGGGCAGCAATCCCACAGAGGAGCTGAGCGACCCAGAGGGGCCTTCTGAGAGTCAGAGGTAACCACTTCTGCACTTGGAAAAGGAGGACAGCAACACAGTCGGCGTGAGAACAGCAGCAGTATGGACAATTTTAAGGATGGTGGCAATCAAATACAATTGGTTGGGGAATACTGCTGGCATCGCTGTGGTTGGGCCCCGAAGATATTAGTGGCTGATTCTTCCACCAGACTCAGAAGGACCAGCTAGGTCTTTGGACAGTCTAAGGGGAAGCATGTAGAGATGAGAATGATCAGGACTGAACATGAAAAACGATGGCAGCAGTGAAAGCAAGTGACTTGGAGCTGAGGCAGCAGTGAATCTTGATCTGAGGACACAAGCAGCCAGAGGGAAAGAGAAATGGCCAAAAATAAACCACAGGATTGCACAGATCTTGTGGGAAACTCCTAAATGCATCCTTTGCTTCAGTAAGCTAATAAGTTAAATGTAAAGAAAGTTCCAGGAAAAAGCATTTGATATATTAAAACAGGGTTTTTTTTCTCACCTTAAAAACAGGTGGTGTACGGAATATTTCTAATCAGCTCTCTATCACAACCAAGATTGACAGAGAACATCCAGAACTGAGGGAATATGCCAAAAGCAAGGGCTGGTGGGATGGGGAAAAGGAATTTGATTTTGCTGCCACGTATTCTTATGTAAATACTGCCAGAATGACTACATCCAGAGGCCGATACTGTGAAGGCTATAAACTTCTGAACAAACACAAAGGTATCATTCTTGTTTTGTTTGTTTTTGTAGAAAATATGAAGTTTAGTAAGTTACATTAATTTAAATCATAAACAACTAAACATCTGCTGGGGGGGTTGTCATTCATATGATTTGGTGAAACAGGCGAACTTACTATAACAACTTTTTGTTTAAAGGTGAACTGCTGAACTTTGAAGTCTTTCTTCCATTTTTGCCAGTTTGAGGTAGAGAAAATATAATATAGGTCAAATATCAAACACATACAGCTACAGTAATGACACTTAGAGGTCACATTATGGCCACACTATTAAATGGCCCATAAGACCTAGTTCTGGAACACTTTCACGGGCTATACGTTATTACTGTATCTCTGAGAAAAAAACAATGGCTAAACCAGACTCTCAATAGTTTGCAGCCACTAACAGAATCTTATTTACCACTTTGGTCTGGTCCTGTTCATTACAAGCCTAAGACAATGGCACAGTATTCACATACATATTTTGTGTTTATTTTTTGGCTTGTGAAAGGAGATTGTTTTTTAAATCTTTGTGGTTTCATTTTAACTGTTACCCTAACCTTGTGTACCCTAATAAAACACACACTCTGGAAGCAGAATAAAGCAATTTTCTGTACTCTAAGCAGGCACTCCTAATTGCTAACTTATCCACATAACTTTCTATTTTCAGACTTCAATAGAGAGAAGCTATTACTTCTCTTCTGACTGCTTCTATCTGGCAGCTTTTTGCTGCAACTCAAAATTGCATCTGTATTCACTTGTTCATTTGAAGTAATTAATCTGAACCAAAATAAAATTGCACCCCTGTGTTTTTACTTATTCAGCTGAGCTCTATCAGACCAGTTTTAGCATTTAGTTAATGTGTGGGAATGAATTACCTTTTGCTATCCTGCTCTAGTGATCATGTAAATCCTGCATTCATTTTGGGAATTGCAGGTTCAGAATACTGAAAGCATTTTCATAATACCAGTATTTACCTGTATTATAACAATGCTAAGGTTCTATCAGTGTTTTCATTCTAAATCCCCATTTTCAGGCATTTACCAGAGCCATTACAAAATCGCACTAGGTGTGCATATGATCAGCCTCACATGGCTTCAGTTTGTTTAGATTTATTTTAAATAGGTGCCCTAAGTAAAAGCTATTTGGTTTACAGCAATGTTAAAATCACTGGTTTCTTATTCTGTCCTTCCCAGCTTTTTCATTCAGTGGCATTACATTTTTCTGTAGACTGTCTTCACCTTGTGAAGACCATTTTTAGATAAACATTATTTACATTCAAAAATAAGCAACTGATTTTGAGAATACAAAATACTAAAAAAGTCTAGGTCAAAAATATGTAACACCTCCTTTTCTGCTGGACAGGTTGTCAGCTTGCAGCTGACAAACTAACTGCTGCTGCTTTTAATTTCTTTGATTCATCTAGTTTGCTGATTTGTTGAATTCTTTGACTTTCCCAGGCAACTGTGGGAATACTTTAGAGATGAGTATTCCCTTGTTGAAATGTACTGCTGCGTGCCTTGTTTACAGGCAATTTGCATTGTGTACAAGAAAAATTGGAGACATCTGACTTAGCAGTCTGATTATTTTTAATACTTGAGAGGAAATAGCAAGGCAGTTTAAAATAAGAATTTGTATGCAGCTAGAACTTCACTGAGAGAATCACTGTAAGATTAAGTAGTAGATGATATCTTCTAGGGAAAAAAAAGGTGAATGAACAAACTTTTTTCTGCTACAAGCATATGTTCAATTGGTACACCAAATCTTAAAAGAAAACTACTGTAGGTGCTGCCTGTTAGAATACTGGATTGCGTAGGGATATAATGCCTATTATAATAATATACTATTTAAGCTTCTACAGCGTATGTGAACAGCAACAGCACTAAACATTAGCTGCAGAGACATATGGCCAGGGTTCCATTTCACCTCATCTAAAAGAAAGAACTATTTTCATAAGGACACTTGGTGCTACACCTCATATAGGTGGTTGATCAAGACCTCTTTACTACTACTAGTGTAGTTTCTGTTGATTCTGGGTATAAAAACATGTTACACTCTAGCAGATCATTTCAGTTGTGATCTTGAAACATAAGTACTTCAGCCTTTAATCCAAGCTATTGATTTTCACCTGAAACGTTACTGTGTGAACAACCATTTGCTAGCCATATGTATTCTACCTCTCTGGAACCCCCTCCCCCCTTTTGTTTAGTACTTTTGAGTCATAAATTTTATAGCTCATTATCACCTACTCTTTGAAATAAATACTTTGGGGAAAACAAAAATAATATTTTTTAAGTGTGTTACATCTTAAGGTATGCTGATGGGGTGGGGGATTTTTGTTTTGTTTTTGCCAACATGGACAAACTAAAATTAGTATTACCTATTAAAGGAAAAAGCAGCCAGTTGTAGAGAACTTGCCATTTAGTTGATAGTATAAATACTGCTGTTTGTAAATAATTGTTTTGTATCTTAAATAGGCTCTATTACTTCTGAAATAATGATGGAAATTCTTCGTGACAAAGAGAGTGGCATTAACATGGAAGGTGGATTTATGACAACTGGAAGTATGGTCTCTGTATTGCCTCAGGAGCCTAGTCTCCCTTGTATTCACTTTTTCACAGGAACTCCAGACCCTGAGAGGTGATGTAGCAGCAAGTCATTAATATAAAAAATTGCAAATATCTGAGTGAAAAGTAGTATCATTTGTCTAATTATATTTCTTTTGCTACTTTTGCTGAAAAACAAAGTTAAAAAGTAGGGGGAACAAAATGCATAAAATCTTGAGAGGCTCATTGTGTACATTTCTAATGTAACCTATTTAGTGAAACTGAATTAAAAATGGGTTAGGAGGTTTGTTTTTTTTTTTTTAAAAAAAGACTTCTTCCATGAGAAGGAAAAGATAATAGAACGGGAAAATAATATATAGCAATCTACTGACTCAACAGTTCCAATAAAACTGTATCAGTAAAGGATATCTGTTCTATTTTCTCTTTCTAGGTCTGTATTTAAGCCTTTCATTTTTGTGCCCAATATTACACCGTTACTAAAAACTAGCTCCCCTACATTTGGTCCTGATGATCCAGTTAAGAAACAACCACGTTTTCAGACTAAGCCAGATCGAAGACATGAGCTCTATAAAAAACATGCAAGTGCTGCTGTAGTTATGGAAACTACCAAGGTATGGTGATTAAACTAGATTTCAGTGCAACCAGGTGGTTTATATAAGCTTTTTGCTCATGTTTTGTTAATGTGATACCATTTAACGCCCTTTGATGGATGGTGAAGAACATTGTAGTGCATCAGAGGCCAATCTTCTTGGCATTTGGCAGGCATATGTTTCAGAAATGCTGAAAAATTGCAACTAATGCTTTGCTGTACCCCCAGGCTTAGTCTCAAGGCAAATATATGTCCTGCTTATCTTGCAGAGAAGCAGGCCACACATGCTCTCCTGCACTAGTCAGACAATGGGGAAGTGGTTGAGCAGCAGGAGGCAAATATACAGCTCCTTTTAAGAGTACCAAACTCATCAGCACCCTGCTCTAGGGCAGTGAGGATGTCATGCCTTTTAGCCCTGCTTGGTATCAAAAGACTTATTCAAGTACTCCATGTGATGTCAGACCAGCTTAAGAGAAGAATGAACTTTTTGTCTTTTACTTAGTTTCCCTGAGTGCTCCAGGTTAAATGCTACTGATTTAATGTAAGGACATTTTTTCACCAAATTTTAACTAATCCTAGTGAAGATGTTGGATATTGTGGGATGTCACTTCTAAGGTCAGTGTTAGTCTCACTGAAAATTAAAATGCTAATCCGACCCCCTTTTTTTTTCTTTTAGAAATAGCTTTCCTTGGTGCGATTAGTTACTCTGTCCCTATCGTCCACGCAACCTTCAACTCCTGTCATAAAGGCAGTTCCTTCTGTGTATTGGGTAGTATATTGAGTAGACTCCTTTTTCTGCCTTTTGCTTCTGTTTTTTTCCTCTTTCCCTTCTTCTTCCCTCCGTGCTAGCGTTTGCTTTCCCATCCATCCAAATCAGCATCTCACTGACAGTCTCATGGTGATACTGTTACTAGTACATCCTCTAAAAGTAGTGACAGCACCAAGAAGTACCAAGCAGTAACATCAGGTAGAATTTTAAAACATGCTTGCAGTGCAGAAGTAGTATATAGCTCAGTAACACAGTAGATACAGTTACGGGGAACCTAATTTTGCTGACATAGATGGCAACATGGAAGTGGCAGTATGTAACTGTTCAAAACATTTAAACATTACTCTGAAGTAACCAAAACAACGTGGCAATAAACAGTTTACAGGGAGAAACTTCCACATGTAGAAAGACACTAAGAAATGAAACTTAGAAGCAAAGATCAGTGGACAGACAGGGAGACAGTTGCTTAAACAGTAGTCTCCCTCCAATTTGAAAGCTCTTATGCAAGACTAAACAAGCTTCTGAACTGAGAAGCTACACAGATACACATTCTATAAAATGGACATCAGCCCACTTAAGTTTTGCTAGCATAAATACCTGGAGCAGCATTTAGGTTTTTTTCCTGTCAGGTCATCAGACAAGAAGTGTATAATATTGTAGGGAGATGGAGTGAGTGCTAGATGTTAGAAAAAAGGCACTGATCCAAGAAAGTCTGCCATGGTGCTGTCTTCTACCAATAATAGCTTGTACCCTAAAAACAACTAAGAGGTTAAATAATGACTTTAAAACAGTTTTGTTAGAGTGAGCACTACATAGCTCTGTAGAGCTTTTAGTGATGTATGGACTTTTTTTTTTTTTCAGGGAAAAGGTAAAAAGATGCTGGAACAGATGCAGAAGTTGGAGAAACAGAAAATCAGTGAAATGGAATCAATCCTGCAAAACAGATGTCTTGACATTAACCAAGCTGTTAACCTTTTTTCACAGTGTGTAGAAGAAGAACTCAAAATATATACATAAAGCTACTATTTGAATGCAGTATAATACTGTTTTATGATTACCTGTTCTAATTAAGTGGATATATACATTACATCTTATTTTCAATATACCAGTAACTATGGACAGTTTAAGAGATGTGGATTCATATTTGAGCCAAACAGTATGAAGCATTGCCTCAAAGGCTCTTCAGAGCTAGGGAGTAGCTTTGTCTACGAGTGGCATACAGCTGTCAGCAGAGATCGATTTGCCAACAAGCTGAGAGGCAGTTAGAAAGCAAGATACTGGACTGACTTACCTGGACAATAGATTGTCTATTAGAATCCCTTCATTGGATGAAGAACACCAACTCTGATTTAGACAACTCCCTTCTAGTTATACGCTTATGTAGCTTTTATTATAAAGATTATCATCGCAGGAGAATTTCACATTATCTGAATTAAAATGGCAACACTGGATGACTTCCTAAAATATGGAACTTGCACTGAATAAAAAGGAAAGTGATATGCAAGTCAAGCAAGATCAATTTCCAACTGTTTGATAAAGCCCTTTAAGATATGTTTCATATGTGAACCGTCTACTCCTTTAATGCAAACTGAGTAATTCAAACTGAGAATAAGAGTCCAAGGTATATTAAAAACAAATCACAGTTACAATTGTACAATACTTTGTTCTAAAATCTGATCACACAAAATTCAACAATTGAAGTGTCTTGCAGGTTACCACAGTTAGTTTTTCACTTCCCTATCTCCCTATTTTGCCCACCCTTAATCTGAAAAATACTTTTTTTACATACAATATGATTACTGTTAATTCTGCAGTATATCACACTGGATTGTTTTGAAATGTTTCTTGAATTGTTACATTTTTTTAAATCAGGCAGCTAGAAAGGAAGAGGTCAGTGTACACAGGGATATAAAGTATACATATATTCATCATGACCCTTAAAAGGACTTTTAAATTTTCCACTTCATATGCACCCTTTTAATCGTATCTTATCTTTCCAAAATTGCTAGTCAAGGAGTTGATTTAACACAGCTTTTTTCTTGCCAGGCATTCTTCCTTCCTGATTGTGTGTAGATGTAGTGATCAATCTGTGACTTTCTGCATGATCTAGCGGATAAGTAGTGCAATAGTTCTTCATAAGCATATAATGTTAACAGAATTAAGTATGCCAGATATCTTTTGTCTTGTTGACTTTGACATCTAGGACTCTGAGCTTTTTTTTTTTTTTTTTTTAATGAAACCAAGTGTCCAGTGTTCGCTAGGAGAAACAGAATCCTCAGCCAATGCTGTTAACAACTGTTTATTTCAGTAGCTTGCCCTTTTGTATTTTTGTGTTCTTATATACATAAAATACGCTGAAATTTAGTCAGTTTCTAGAATAATTTCAGATGCTAAAGATGTGGATACAAACATCCAGTTTTCTCCTTTTATAAATTGTTCTATATCCCCACTGAGAAAAAAATGCAGAAGAAATACATATGCAATTAACTTTGTAGAATGCTGCTAAATGAATGAGAAAATGAGCTTGCCAGAACTTGTTCTTCCTGATCCTACAGGGAAAGTAGAGGTTAATTTGGGAAACTATGTTCACCTCCACAGCAGGAAACTAATGGATCAGTAAAGATCCTTGAACTTTATAGTTCCAGTGATCTAGTTTTACTGATCTGTGTATCAAGTGGCTGCAGCAAGTCAGATCATCTACAAAAGTAGGCTTAAATTTACTGTGAATCTTTTGTTCCTGCGCTGCCAACAAAATTTCTAAGAAGCTCAATAGGACAGTGGACGCTCATCAACTGGAAGATACATTTAATAAAATGTGGTATTTTACCCATTTTCCTCATAGATGTTTGTGTCTGACAATCATTTGTATCCTTGTCCCATTTTGGATCATCAGCTGTCCCACACTAGCTCTTTGATAATTTCAAAGACCAAAATAAATGCTAGATAAAACTCTAGAGACCAAGATATGAGTCAAGTTTACAGGTAATTTAGCAAAATTAGATTACACATTTATGCCACGATGCAAATATAGGGAAGTTATATAGGAATGAGAGTACTGAAGGTGGTGCAGCAGGCCTTTAATCATGGCACTGCCACTTAATCACAGCATGGTAATTAACCAGAGTGTCAGGCTAAGCATAAAAGTCAGGTTGTAACATAGGCAGATATGGTCCAGCTATTCTAGTTTCTGTGCTGTCTTTTATATATTTGTCTACAGGGTACTGACTAAAAACAATGTGATGTCTGGAGATGGATGAAGTGATGGGCAACAAAGTACAGGATATTTTGCTACCCTGCTCCCTGGGATTTCGTACTTCTAGAGAACATACAGTGCAAAATACAAAATGACAATGAGACCAGCAGGAAAAAATAACCCTCCTTCCCCTGAGCATACATTAAAAATCAGAATGTCCTCTACAGGGCAATCTTTGTCTGTTTTTAATTTAGGAAAATATCCTTCACTTTATTTTAAAAGAACTAGAGCTTTATGAAATATCATTATTCAAAAAATACACTAAAAATGCTACTTAGAAAACTCCCTAAAATTTTCATATCCACCTCTTTCCATTATCACAATTATTTTGAGATTACTGCTAGAAAAAAGGAGCTCACGATTTTCATTGTAGAGACCCTGGACTTACATGCTCAGTGGATGTTTTCATTGAATCATAACTTACAAGTTAACTGAGATTTAACCCAAATCAACCAATCTTCAAAATGAAAGAACTCATGACGTCACTGACCCCATCTTTAAAGCAAAGCTATTTCTAATCACCAAGAATTCATACATCAAATTGACATACATAAAATCATCAACTACTTTAACATTTTCTGGTGCTCACTGTTGGAAGCAAATATTTATCAGATGTTTTAAGGGTTAAACAACTTCCTAATATCATTCAAAGTCTACTCTTAGCTTCCAGAAGGACCTAGTGATTTAGAAATAGGATTAAGTTATTCTGTATGTGATTCATAGCTTCTTTATTCAACTTATTAACCATCATAGACTCTAATTGGATTAATGGTATGATATCAGCAGTCACAGTGTTATGCAGAATTTAGTCACTTAATTAAAGGTATTCTCTTAAATGGATTTGTAACAAGGAACCCCCACAAACAGACATCTTGAGTAATTTCTTTCTTGAAAACAGATACACGTTGTTCAAATCTAGGGAATATTAGATTATCAAAAGGAAAGCAAGGGCAGGGCTCTATGATGAAAACGTGAGAGAATAGAGTGCGAGAATAGTGACTACACCTAGGACTGAAAAACTGAGTTAAGAGCAACTTCTTGAACATTCAAAGAGTTTTCCAAATTAAAAAATACTTGGTAAGCAGACAATGTGAAACATTCCTAGAGATCTGAATTAGCTCCTCACTGGTCTCAGTAGCAGGCAGGCTGTTACCTCTATGTGAACACTCATGAACACTTGTTAATGTCCTCTTGTCCTCTGCCTACTTAAAAACCATCAAGGGTGGATTTAAGAAATACCAAATTTAAAATCCAAGAGCAACTTTAACAAATTTAACAGAAAACTGCATTTCTTGTAATATCTGACACGCACAAGTACCTCTCCCACACATCACACCAAAGCTCAGAACTCTGAAATCAAACAACAACAGATTTATTGAGAAGTTACAGTTTTTAGAAGCCAGACATACTCACAGCTTCTACTCTTAATCCATGTATATCTAATTATTCCAAAATATTTGATGTACTTGTCTTCAGCAGTTGTAACAGAAATATGCTGCTGTTTTCCTTTTTGGTTTGTAAGCCAGAGCCTGATACAAATGTCAATCACTTTGTTGTTGCAAGTACATAAAATATGCCACTTTGTATAACAGCATAAGTATGCAGTAAGATACTATTATGTTTCTGTGCACACTGTAGATGTGCAATAAGACTGACTTTGATAGTAAAAGGAACTCTTTTCCCAGTTTAAGTCTTGCATGGAGTTATAGCTACCACAAAAACACTGTTTCTTGAACAGTAGTTTATGCTATTAAAACTACTTTTAATTCTTAATACAAATCAGAATCATAAGTAGGTGCAGTAAAATCCATGTATTAAAAAATGAAAAGATTTATTTAAAAAGGATGAAAGAAGTTCTTCACAAGTTTGGCTATTCCAGATGAGTGGAGACTTTTTTTGTTTAATATCTAGGTTCCTTTCCCTCACTCTACCACTTAAAACGTTTGTGTAGACAAATAAATGCTGTTCTTGCAATTCTAAAAGGGCAGAAGTAATAGCTATCAGATACTACAGTTTATCTCTAACCATTTCAAAATACTGTAGGAGATGGATGGATTCTCAGATTCTACTTTCAGTGCACAGGAATCTGAATGACACTAGAGTAACTATTTAAACATCATGTGAAGATACCTGAGGTTTATTAGAAAGCAATTATTTAGGCAATTTATTAGGCAACCAATACTAGAATTTTAAGAACTTTAGCTATTCTAAAACCTAATCCAGATGTTCAGTTAGGATTCTTTATAGAATGGATTTAAAAGTCATTGCACTACATTTAAAAGGTTTTATGATTTGATAAAATTTTGGTCTTGGCTTGTGCAGGTATTCAAGGCTTCCATAACTTCTCTATTTGAGACTGGCACTTCTGGATTAAAATGGAGAGGCTAACTTCAGAAGGCAAAATCTACTCTGCAAAAAGCTGTTAATACCACCAAAAGGTAATATTTCAAAACCAACTGTTTACACTAAACTCCAGTATATTCTTTCCTAATTGGGGGTTTTATTTTTACATGTTTTTTAAGACTTTCTCAGCTTTAATCCTCTGACATCATAATCATCTTCACAACAATTATGCCATTACAAATGGAGGATTTTATCTTTAAGAGTGAAATAAACTGCCTGATCTGAGGTGTAAATGGCCGAGAAAAGTTCCTGGTGTTGGACAACGGTACGAAGTAGTAAGAGTGTGGGTATGATGGAAGAATTCCTACTTTTATTAAATCAGTGCGAAGTCTGACCTTAAATAGGGATCAAGATTTCATCACACCAAATAAATATTGAAAACATACAAGAACATAAAATATTCCCAACATTCATGGTTTTTTCATTGTGGCACCAGTCACTAAATTTGCTGTTACAGTAGGTCTGTGATATGACAGTGACACATATCGTTTTACTATTTGTTACACTCAAAATGGAAAAAAAACCTCTAAATATGGAGCATTATGTTTTGTTCTAGTTGCATTCTGCTTTGAATGCTCTCTAACAATACCACTTGCTACTATTTTCTTCAGAAAAGACACAAGTAGAACTACATTTTTTATGCTTTACAAGAGAGAATCACACAATTCTCTGAGGGCCCTGAGAAAGAAATACTTTCAGTTTCAACAGTCAAGGCAGAGGAGACAGCAGTGTTCACCCTTAACCGCCTGTCCTCCGTGTAGGTGCCCAGGTCAATGGCTCTCAACTGTAGCAGATCTCTTTTGAATAAAGCGGTAATACAAGTATTCATCCCGAAATTCAAATTCGTTTGTAATATGCTGCACAACGCCTCCTTTCACCAGTCTGTCTCCATACATCACAGCTTCACCACGGTCAGAGGCAAGACCAACGCGCAGGAGCCAGTTTACCAGGTCACAGCCAAAGAAGATGCCAGTGGAGATCTTTGCACTACACCTGTATGTCAAAGGAATGATTCACCCACATGTTCTGTAAATCTGGTACCACCACTGCACGATGAGGAAAGGCAAGGAAAAATAGCAGGAAACAAGGAAAGACATCATGATAATTTAGAGTATGTTAGAAGAGAACTTGTAAGCTTTGCACATTAGGGACATGCCAATGTTCGCTACCTTTTCCTACAGACACTTCAATGAAAAGCAAAAATTACGAAGTTATTTTAGGCCTGTGCAAATAAGCTACAATGAACATAAATGGCAATTTTTCTACAAACACACACAGTGTAATTCTATTTATTGGATACTTACTTCCCATGTACTCATTAGCATGACCATGTCTGCAGCAAAATATCTGATTTGAGTGCAGTGTGCCTGCAAGCATCAGCAACTCAAGCTGCACTTTAATGCCATTTTATAATTTCTCTTCAGCTTTAAACAGACAATAACTGCTTTTATATATATATATTGCAAATAAAAATCATTTAATTTGCATATCTGGTTAAATATTTACCACAGAGGCAGTGCTAAGAATAAAAATAAAAACATTTACAACAAGATTAAACTAATTTCCTGTTACATATTTATGAGGCAATACCACTAACATCTAGCTAGTAGCAGTAAAAATACCATTTGGAAGTTTACCTGCAGCAATGAATGTTTCTGGTTATCTAAAATCTGTTCTATGGAACCCAAGCGCAGGGTTTCTGAAGATGATTAACAGCTACACAAGACAGCAAAAACCAATGAACTTCTTTCTCTATTTTTTAAATTAAAACAGCAGGGACTTAGAGCAAGTGTTAATGTCTATTAGCAGAGAAACAAAAAATAAATAAAAGCCATGATCACAAGGTCTCAGTTACAGTATGTTTAAATCAAAGAGGATTAGGATCAAGTTAGATATCTATTTAAAATAAGCAAATATATGGTTTCTTTTAAGTTGTAAGGAGAAATAAGACATGAAACTATTTCTGCACAAACGTAACATTAAAAAAATGGAGCAACAAATGTCAGATTTGGACGTATTGTCAGACAATATACGATTAAAAAAACAAAACAAAACAAAAAAGACCAACAACCAAGCGAACAGCCAAAAGCCCAAGAAACCACAACAGTAGTGGGAGCACAGGAAACCACAGATGTAAAATCTGTCCTATTTCAAAACAAACATTTTCTGGCACATCTTTTCTCTCTGGGCATGAAAGAAGCAAGTCCTTGAACCGCCATAGTTCATCTTTCTTAAAAGCATGGATAACTTATTTTATTTTTTATACAACATTACTGACTTCTGGGAAGACTGAATGAAATCTTGGTCAAGAATAGCCAATACTGCCAACAACCAGTTCTGGAATGTGGTTTCAGATTATCTGACCATTAAAAAGAAAAAGAAAGTCCTACCTAAAAGTTCACACCACATGAAAAGTGGAAGTGCCTTATTAGGACAATTCTTCATGTCTCAACTTCATATAGTAAATATTTGAAAACAGGAATAATCTTTTCTTTATCATCTTGCTCCCGCTGCTCCTGACTGCATTTCTCTTCTTCCCGTCTGCCTACACATACTTGAATACATAAGCCTCAATTTGGGTATCATAATTTGTGTCTGAAAGCTTTGGTGAGCTTGCAAATTGAGGATTACAACTCATGAGAAGAATGAGCAAAAGAAATTATATGAACTCAGAAGCAGTAAAGGTCCTAAAAACACTATAATCTCACAAACTGAGTCACCTCTGAGAGCACACGGACTTCAGTTGCAACAACATGCCCAAAAGCTTTTGCCTCCTGCAAAGGCTATTAGTTAGCAAAAATGCTTTCAGATAAACACTGACACCTTCTTAATCCCAAAATAAAACAAATGGAAACTAAAAAGAAAACATTCCAAAACACTGGAATATTTAAAACAGAGAATTATTCTTAGGGGGAAGATTCACTCAAGTTTGACGAAACTTCATAGACATACTCTGTTAGAGCCATTGTCACATGCATTTCTTCAGAAAGTTTTTGTCTCCTAAACTCCAACTAAATGCAAAAACTGAGGCCATGTTTTAATGATAAGTTATGAAACTTTTGATTACTTGTATAAAACATAGATGGGACAATGTGGTAACCTGAACTTCAATGCTTCAGTTTGAGACTGGAAACACTTCTCTAAATGTTATTGCTAAATTCTTAACCCTCACTCTGATATTTGAATAACTTTGCCACAACAGGAATCATACACAGAAGCCTTAAACTGCATTTCATTATTCCAAAAGGTGAGCTATGACCCTTGTAACAGTTCGTATGTGCAAGAGGAAACCTTACCTTCTTCCCCTGACAATGCTTCTGACACAGTGATCTCTGTGATATCGAACAAACTGTTGACAGGTCATCCTGATTTCCTCAGGAAGAGAGGGATCTGTGGGCCCTGCTGCTTCTCTACCTCCCCAGAGAAATTCAAGTCTTAAAAACAATAAAGAGAACAATAAAAAACCAGTAAGTCAACAAACGGCACTTATTTATATACAATCTTCCTAATATATTATTGCCTATGAACACTCAGAGATTTTACTCTATGCTTAAGCAGAAGGAAAGACACAAAGTAGCTGAGAGCCCACTCTAGCTGCTGGATTCACACCACAGCCAGCTAGCTGTAAGTCAAAGATGGCTTTGTACAACTTTATGCCTTTACACTGAGGTACTGATGAAAGTCTCCATCCACACAAAGAACTTCCTTTAGGTCATGAATACAGGATATTAAAACAGTGATAACAGAATTTGGTTCAGCATTCATATCTAAGGTTTTATTTATTAGCTGAAATTATTTCTGAAGACCCACCACTCTCATTGATCCAATCACATGTTGCACAATCATTAAATAACAAAGATTTTGTCTATGGGGATCCTGTGAGATTTTTGTCTATGGGAGTGTGATTAGGACAGCGATACACACTCATGCACAGTGAACTGTAATTAGCTCTCCACAGCTAGGAGAGGACAAAAATTTTGAAAATAAAAAAAGATAGGAAAGAGAATAAAATTTGAGGTGTCAGTGAACATTCAAAACCCTTTTCAAAGGATAATTAAGTTTCTAGGCATATGTATAAAGATTCTATTTACCTTCGCTTGAATGGCAGAATGATTAAATGCTTATCTAAGCCAAAAATACCAAAGGAAATAAAGCCCTGGAGGAAGAATACAGAAACAGCAACATTAAGAACATACTTCTGTTTTAGTCTGTAAAGAGCAGAACAAAATACTAACAATTCATTAAAGTAAGTGTGTAAGTGTGTGAATGTGTAAAGAAAAAAAAAAAAAGCCCTTCTTCAGCCAGAATACATATGCAAAGAGTATCCTTCTTCTCTGCACACCACTGGAAATGTATTTTGTTTTCTGGTTTGATTTTTCATTTCAGCCTTAAAAAGATTAATACATAGCATTCTGTCAAAGAAACTCTTCAAGAAACAGAGTTCAGTAAATCTAAATACCCATCTGATATTCGAAATATCAGGATCCTTACATAACCAGTTATATAAATCTCTCCTTATTAATGTCAAGAGAAGAACTGACTGACTGTAATTTACATGCTACAATACTTTCCAATTAATTCCTTTCTCTGCACTGCCTTTGGATCAAGGCTGGTATGGTAACTGGATACTGCACTGCATCTTGTTGGCACACTTGTCTGTGCATCTGCAAAATACTCCTCCTGTATTTACACTAAGACTGCCTAGCCTTTCCTTTCTCACTCTCAGAGGTAACAAAGCTAATCTGTGTCATTTTACACTGAAATAGATTAGGAACATTTACACATCTAATTCTCAGGCATTAGTTAATAGACCAGTAACTGAAACTAAAGAGGTAACAATTTAAAGCCTTACAGACAAAATACCCTCATAGCACCCATTGCATCCATTTAGTAATAGTGGTGTCATTTCACAAAAGCTACCCTGGTGCAACTTTCTGGTACAGGTATGCTAAAATCCTACTCAGTTTCTACAAGCATTTGGCACTCAGTTGTCCTTTGTGCCTTGGAAGTGTTCATCCCAAATGCACATAAAACAACTATGTCATGATAAGAAAACTATCAAGACAAAAGAAAAAGTTCAGGAAAACATGCAAAAAACTCCCCATGAGGAGCTGCTATATCAGCACTGTTCGAGGATTTCAGCTTATATTGCCTGTTACAACATGTGCTGCAGCACCCACTA
Organism: Dromaius novaehollandiae; assembly: GCF_036370855.1. Taxonomy (NCBI): domain Eukaryota; kingdom Metazoa; phylum Chordata; class Aves; order Casuariiformes; family Dromaiidae; genus Dromaius; species Dromaius novaehollandiae. The sequence goes on from NC_088104.1 coordinate 25,222,674, forward strand.
ACAAAGTCAGTGTCAAAATAAACATTGATACGTACTTGGCCAAAATTAAACACCGCACAAAAGAATTGCAGTTCCACATAGAGCCTTCCAGGTTCTTGGTTGAACAGCCACCATAAGCAACTGGAAAGATTCTGTTGGAAAAAAAACCCACAAAACAAAACAGACACAAATCAGAAAACACTTTCTTACTCCTCACATGGTAACAGATTCTTGCTCAATTTTCACTGTCTTCATGTAACAAATAATTCAAAAAAAGACAAATAAGAGGGAATAAACATCTTAAAACATCATCTCAGTTAAGCTCAATAGCTATAACAAAAGGAGTGTGTTTGATTTAAATAAAAACAACAAAAAAGGAAGACGTCGTTGTAGAGGCCCTGCCCCTTTACATGTTTATATAAGGAACTTCTCCTAAGCATACTTAGGTAGTCAACCTAAAAGAGATAAATACTGCAAATCTGTCTGGACCAATATTGTCTCTAGGCCTGTTTAGCTGGGACCAGTGCTTTCTACACATTTTCTACATAGTTAAGATTGTGTTAAGCTGAAGCACACACTACTTTAGCTATTTTAGATGCCCGATAAAAGAAAAAAACCTCCAAAGTTAACCCATTCGTGTGTAAAGGTCAGTTTTGTAATATAATTCGTCTCATATCATAGCATCTAAGTAATTATTCAGCTACAACTAAAATAGAGTCTAAAAGGTGGAGCACCTCATTATTGTAAAGATGTAAAATATGTATATATTAGCATGAAATATTTGTTACAGGAAAAATTTTACTAAGTCAGTCCTGAAAAGTAACAGCAGTAGCTGCTGTGCCACAGCTTCCTGCATTGTAGTATTATATATTTCTGCACAGTATTTTCTCTCTTACTGTCATCCATTAAAAAAAAACCAAAACAAAACAGATAATCACTTCCAAACCACCACTATAAGTAACAAAACTGTATTTTTCTATTTTAAATAAATTCTTATATTATCTTCATTACTAAAGCATCTGTGAAAGAAGTGTAATTCCAAATGTCAGTATGATTAGACGAAGCCATTTTGACATAGTCTTCTTTAGATGTAGAATTCACTTTACATTTTTTAATTGATTATTGGCTAGGGAAGAAGAGTAGCTCTTGAGAAAAATGGAAAGAGGGGCAGTAGTGATGAATTAGCTTGCTAAAGATATAACTCCATTTTTTCTTCTCCTTCAGTGTTCTCCAGTGTGGTTTGCTCACTAGCATTGTCATCATTAACTTTACACAGCACAGCAAAATTAATCTTACAACATCCCCCTTCCAATAAGGGACCAAAATAAAGCCTCTAATTTATTTAATGTATTGTCACAAATATGAGGAATTAGGAGATTTTTACTGGACTGTCTATATAGCTTTCCTGAAAATCATTCCACATCAATGAGTTAATCAACAGCAGGAGAAAAATATTTACAGCAAACAGGCCAACAACGAGAAGCAAACACAGCAACACATGTCTGGCCAGCTGTTTGTCTCCAGTCTGTAGAAGTTGTTCTTCCTGTGCCAATATGCAAGTTTGAGCACTGCACTGACTCACACACTGATCAGCTGAAAAACAAACCAGAATTTTTCATTAGGCTTCTAACTTAACAAGTATGGCTTATCTCTAACTCCATGAGCAAACTTGTTAATGTATTAATGTTACTTGCTGGGATTACTTTGTAAGTATTTGTACTGAAGTTATGAAGTTTAATGCAAAAAATTTAATATTAGCTTTGTCAATAACCTGTTCAGACATCTATTCTCAAATGAAACAGTTGCTTAATGTACTCAAAAAAAAAAAAACTTTTTGCAAGAGAAGTCCTCTTTGAAAGGTTTAATGCAAAACTTAAGCTGTGGTTAACATTTAGAAATCACTACTAGAAATAATGAAAAATTATCAACTTCTCTGAGCAAGTTTTTAAACATAGAATTAATTTCTGGAATATATATTTCAAATATACTATCAACTCTAGTTTTTTTATTCTGTATCTCAGCCTTGCTGAGCTCTAGATCAGACAATCAGCCTTCTCCTATTTATATCAGTTCTGCTATTGTATTTTTAAACTGGTATATCAGAATGTTGTCACAATTCTGTCAATCAAAAAGCCAAATACACAGAGAACGGTTGCTTTTCTTCTGGTTAGAGAACTTAAAGGAATTCTGAGTGTCTTCCAGTAGATGGCAGTAAAAAACTTCCTGGCAAGAAAATACCTAAAAATTTGCACTAGATACTTGTCATAGCAGTTCAATGAGATAGTAGAAGGATTGGTAATTATTGCAGCTAAAGCTACACAAGTGTATCCATTACAATTTGCTTTCACTCATTTGTAGTTTTGAAGCATTCACTTAGTAGTCAGAAATATTCCCATTTGATCATACTCGAGATAAACAGTATCTTATCTTTTAGGATAAGAAAATTAAACTTCTCCTCCTCCATCATTTGAAGGCATTCTTATGATGCTTGTCTGAATTACTTCACAGAAAAAACAGCTGAGAATAAGTATAAAGGGTATAAAATTAGCATTTTGTGAGATATATGCCTAAGTATGTTTCATGGGGAAATAATTCAGATTTGTTAAAAGTTATACTGCGTCCAAACAGTGCATATGAAAACTAACTTTCTTGTTAAGGATGCAAAAACAACAAGAAGAAAATAGGAAAAAAGAAAGGTTGCACTGCAGACAGCTTTGGCTATTGAAAGTGATGTAAGATGAAAATGAGCTGAACATGCAGAATTTTCCATCAGGTGCGGGACAGTCTCTTTTACTATTTTACTGTGATCTACTTTACTGTTCCAATGGCTCTTAAGGCTTTCAGTCACTTCTGTCTTCCCCGGACATGGATAATACAGCAACATGGGTTTTTTTGTTTGTTTGTTTGTTTTTTTATCTAGTCTGCAGGACCTGCTTGCTCCTCATGATTAAAATATGGGCTAAAAAGCCCGTATTTTAAGCATGAGCTAAAGACCGTTCTGGAAGACCAAATATGTGAATATTAGAATGTAAAAAAGTGTGTTTAAGTCAAAAACTGCTAAAATTGAGGGGAGGACATGCATTCAATTTCTCACTGTCCAAACAAGAGAATGATAGAGGTAAAGTTTGAATGCTCAGAAGGAAGTGTTAAAATGGTAAACAAAAGCGGTAAACAAAAGTTGTTCGTCTTGAGCAACAAAAGATTACCAATAACCGTCAAGCAAAAGAGAAAAAAACAACTGACATATTGCCCAAGACTTGAATTTAATATGCAATAGAAGTTATCCATGTTGAGCTGAGAGAATAACAGCCCAAATAGTTTCTTTGTGAGAACAACACACACAAATGCTGTGGAACAGTTTATAGTATTAAACAGGGATACACGTTTGTATTACCTGCCTCAATTGGAGGAATCTTGCTTTCAACGGCATTTGACACTGCTTTGCTCTCTCTAGCACAGGATAATTCACCATTTGTTGTTTGACAAGAACAACAGCCTATTAAGCATATATAGTAACAGGATAGTTAGTTTCTTTCACTACTATAATTTATTTTCTAAGTGTAACAGTATATACTATAAAGCTGTAACTATTGTGCTCACAAATAACTTCAGAGGAAAAAGGAGCCATAACTCTTCCGATTTGCAGAGAGAGCATATGGGCCACACTATTTATATATAGAAATATTTAACATAGCACTACCACCATGGAAGCAATATGGGTACTTGATAGTTAACTATAGGGAAAAACATAAGGTAAATGACCAAGAGGCTAAACAAACAAGGAGGATTAGAAACACATTGAGTAGCAATGTTGCAGGTGTATAATTCATTTAGAAAGAGAAAGTTTAGCAGGCAAACAACCTAAGATGCCTACTGGACTCTATCCATCACACACTTATCATGACACCACTGCTTTCATAAAAACATATGCACATGCTTTTTTTCGCAGCCACTTCCCCCACCCATACAGTGATAACCCTCAAACTTCCCTTAGAGACATAAACCTAAGCCCTTGGACAGCTATATCTACATTTTCTTCCATCCTAGAATAGCATTTCAAGTTGTAAACAACTGTTCTTCCCAGGTCGGAAATAAATTCAGAACAGAAATCTGTTGTATCCCAAGCCATTAGTGTGTTAGACATTCACTTTCTCTACCTCTTTCTGCAGATAGGTGTGCAGAAGGTTCTGCAGAAGGCTGTGCAGAAGGTCCTGCAGAAGGCTGAGGCACTGTGGTTGATACCTGATTCCCCTCACTCTCTTCCACTTCAGCCTCCTCCACTTGGCTACGAGGTGAATATGGGTTCAGTATCTCATAATTTGACTCTTGTCTATTTCTGTTCATGCACATAAGTGAGACACCTGACATCAATATGCTAATAAACAGGATCACTGCTGTGGTAATTATCTGTTAAGAGACCAAAGAAAATACATCTAAGATAAAGGAAAATACTTGCATATATCTGTCTTTCTAACTTCAGTACTTTTCTAAATATTCTAATCAATACATCTGAATAGAGACAGATATTCACTGTTCTTGTCGCATTGAAAGAGTGCTCAGTACAACAGACTAATTAACTTTCTCAGTCCAAGTAACCTAGCTCCTTGTTCTGATTTTTTTTCTTTTTAATGATGGGGACATATTTTACATAAATATAACATTTTCCAAAATATTTTCTGCGATATCCAAAAAGGTTCTCTCATCATCACCTTCCTTCCCTTCAGGACTATTAGTGCTCAATTCTAAGTCCTGTTTATGTACCTTTTAATTCTAAAGAACAATGTGCTCTTGTCACCCTCTGGCACAGCTCTATTTTCCATGCTTTCTCCAATGGGGAACAGCCCATTAATTATCCGTTCCTTCTAATCATCTGCCACCCATACCCAAAGTCCACTGTTAGGCTATTTTAGTACTTGTGAAAGTGCCATGAATAATCTTGAGCCTCTTAATCCATAAGAAAGGTAAAGAGAAAACAACACCAATATCCACTCTAGTGCACTTCATATCCTTTGTTAAGGGGAACTATTTATTGGTAAAAACTGCAGTTCAGGCTCAGGGACTTTCAATCCGTGACTGAGCAGAGAAGCCTTCCATACAGCGAGTAGTTACTGCTACACATGTAATGCAGATCCTATCTACTAGAGGCCAAAAGACATTAATTAGCTATTGGATTGTAACAATTTTAGATAGTTACCAAGCTAAACTACAGAGTAGACACCAGGAAAAGGACACTGTAATTCATTACTACTCCCAAGCCTCTTTTGGGGGGGGGGGGGTGGATGTTAGCCTACCCACTCTTTTCCTTGGTCATAGCTGCCTAAACATTAAGGTCCTTGTTTAAACAAGCTTTTCTAATGGTCCATTAGAGATACACATTTTATGTCAATCTACAAGCTGATCTTCTATAATGATGCTGTTGTTATGACACTTTGAAAGCTACTTACATAAGAAGCAACCAGAGAACACAGTTTCTCAGTAATGTATTAGACAAAGAAGAAGAAGAGATGAGGACAGAAATGTTCATACCTGATGTTTTCCATAAAAAAAGGCGGAGTCAATGCTATTGTTGTTATGTTCACCAACTATTAGTAAGATTCCTACCAGAAGTGTTGGGATACTGAAAGAGCAAAATACAAGCAGTCAAAGCACCTTAATAAGCATGCTCCCACTTATTCTACAGGGAAACAGCTATACTAACTTACCCCCATCCAGCTATGATAATGAACCCTATGGGAACCTTTACTGCTTCTCTCTTCTTCAACAAGAACAAAGAGAAAGATAGAAAACCTAGGAAAAACAGAATAAATGCCTTATTACTAAAGAGGGAAATGACAGTTACAGAATCTAGACACTCTATGACATGACCTGCTCAATAACTAAGATGTTCCTTTTTTCAGACCTTCTAATAGTCTAAAATTATTTTTCTAAGATTTGTTCCACCGAAGTAAAATAGAAACACCTATTACCTTCAAAAAGAATATTATTAATGAAAAAATGCAAAAAAAGGCAAAAGAGCACTTATTGTAGTAGCAGGGTTATCTCATCTAAAACCATAAATTCAACATCCTAGCTTTTAAGATTTAAGGCAACCTTGACATACATGCCCCCTTTGAATGACACTTTACTATGTTCACAGTATATGTGCACACACACACCCAAAAACGTAGCCTTTGTAAACATCAGTGAACATGTGGAAAATGAGGCACACAAGTCTTGTAGAATAAAATCTAGTTCTCCATGCTGAAGCAAAGGTAGTATTACGTAGATTATGCTAATTAGGAGCTGCCTATCTGCTAAATGCTGAAACACAACCTACTCCACAAAAACACCACAAGAATTAAACCCTTAGGCTTCTGGCCTCAGGAATGGAATATAAAGTCTCTTGAACACCCATAGTCTCTTTTTTAAAATCATACATAATAAGGTTCTCCAAGTCCTTTGATGTATCCTGCAACACTGCCTGCTTCAAGCAGTCCTTTCATTACTCATCTAGACCTGCAGAACATGCACGTTGTCTTTAGAACTGGCAGTTGATAGTGGAAAAAAAATGTTAAAACCACTTTGGTATCTCCCTTAATTCCGTATTTCCTAGTCTTCTGAGTTCTTTTTTTTATTTTTCATTTGCATAATACTGAATAATTTGAAATCTTAAATTCTGCATTAATTAAAATTGTCAATAAGCTTTTGCACTGCTGAAGAGCAACCTGTCACCATCCACTCTGTTTACAACTGCTTCTGCCTTGAGAACAGGTTCTTGTCACTCATTACAAGCTAACGATGCTGCTGCATCTAGCAAAGATGAACAAGACCTGTCTAGGCACAATCTACCAATAGCAGAACCAATGCCTGACACTTTGATCTGCATTGCTAGCACTTCAGCCTGGTAACAATTTACAAGCGTCTGCTTACAATATTTGTAGAATTACATCTAAGTAATCACTCTGAAGAATATAATCAAATTATTTCAGTGCATCAATCTTTTATTACAATATCTAATTCTCCCCCCAAAAGTCATACCTGTCCACAGGTAGGTGCTATAAAGTGAGCTGTACAGGAATATAAATACTAGGATCTGTACAGTGATGTCTTTCTCTTCAACAATGAAATTCCATATTATCATTCCAATGCAAGCAATAAACTGAAACGAAAGAAGAGATACCATAGTTTGAATTTGGAAAGCAGGATGGCAAGAAAAACTAAGTACAGTGAAACATAGCTACACAATAAGCTTTCAAACTCCATCCCCAGATTCACTGAAGCATAATTTTATGAATTCAACAGTTTTCACAGCTGTGAACCGCTGCATCAGTAAGCTCAATATTTCAGTTACGTCACTGACTATGGTACTTTTTTTTTTTTTTTTTTAATGGTCAGCACATATATATAGCTCAGAGAAGCCTGGACTAAGACAAGTCAGGAAAAATATATAATCTTAGTCTTTATGTATCTTATTATAAGCAAAATGCAAAGCTTGTGTTAAGTACAAACCATTTATCTGAAATGATATGGACACAAAGCTGAGACCAACAGGTATCATCCAACCAAGAATTATACAAGTTTTGACCCCGCAATAGCTCATATATGACAGTTTTAGTATTGAAGGAATCTGAAGAAATAGATTTCAAAGGTAATATAAAGGTTCAAAAATATTTCAAAATTAAATTCACGCTGTTACAGACATGAAGCACCTGAAATTCACATACATAATTTTGTTCAAAATGTGACCCGATGATAAGACCTTAGAGACTTCACTGTTTTGAACTGTATTGCTCTATAAAACACTTAAAGTGCCTTCTGCACAGATATATTACAAGCACAGGCTGGTCTTGCTGAATTTAATAGCAGTTTTGCCGTTGACTTCTATGAAAGGGGGTACATGTACTCTATACAGTTTTCTCTAAGCTTAAATAAGAATTAAAATTAATCTAAGTCATAGTTACTTGGCTCTGCCCTTCCCTAGCCACCAGCCATGTATTCCTATGCCTCCTCTTTGCAATAGCAGTGGCACCTGCCTAATGCCCTAGCAAGTCCAGTCAGGGACCTCAACCCGCCTGAGGGTTAGTTCCCTGTTTAGCTCCTTCAGTCAGGTCACCCACACACTGCTAGTCACCATGGCATTGCTGACTTCAGATTGGCATAAACTGACATGAAAGTGCCATCAACACTACTTAAAATATAATTCAGAAGCTGTTCTCCATTCTGATTATTTATAGTTCTATTTCAGACACTGCTCTCTCAAAGCATTAAGTGTTGTTTAACTCTGCCAAGAGTACATTTCAAGGCTTAAAACTTGTTTAGACACATCACCCATTAGATTTCCTCACCCTCAGACAACTACAAAGATATGACTGTAGAAAGCATTCTTATAATAATGTTAAAAATAAGACTTTTTTTTAAAAGGCATTCTTCTCACTACTGACCTGAGCAACAAGTAGATTTGTTGTAATCATATGAGGAAGCTGTTTGTATTTCTTACTCAGAACAACAACAATAAGAGACCAGATCTGGAACACACAAGATAAAATTGAATTTAAGACTAAAAACAAACTAAAAAAAGAACAAGATGAGTATTCTGGGAAACTATGCTGGAATTAAACATACAGCAAATCTTCTTGACAAGTTTCTTAGCATCATGGCTTGTATAGCCAGCCCCACACCATCTGCTGCCAGTCCCTATGCTACAGGAAATATAGCCAAGGAAAAAAAAGCATATTTTTGTATTCTTATGATGGTGAAGTATTTTCAGGGAGTACCAAGGGCTTGTCTATGATGTGCAAAAGCTTGGCTGTTCCTTAGGACAATGATATTCAAATCCAATTAAGTCTTCAGGAACGAACATGAAACTGTCTGGCAATCTGGGTTTTAAAAGTCTTCCGCCTTGCCCTTACTTAATCTCCCAAAATGACAGCAAGAGTCAATCTTCACTTGTTGCTTCCCTTGAGGCATAGTTTCATGACATGAGGATTTCAGTGAAACACCAGTTTAAGAAAATCCCAGCCCCCTCCAACATGGAAGTTTTTATTCTAAAAAAGCAAACAAAATAAGCGCACTATTTATAGCACCTGTAAAGTCAAAATACAATTCACATTGAAAATCCAGGATGTCACATCCCTTTTTAAGAACCTGGTAACCAGAATTTTTAAAAAAGGAAATTAATAAGTCTAAATTAAAATTTCCCAATTAAATACACTCATTAATACTAATTAATTAAATATTCATTAATGTTTCAGGAGCTTAAATTCCAGCTGAAGTTTTTACATAGCCTCCAACACTGCGATATCCAAGCACAAGCTTTGATGTAATTACTCCCTGTGAGGTAAACTAGTACTGCTATGTTATTTCACTTTGCCAACACCTACCAGGGAAATGAGGCTGACAATACTTATGTCAAAGCTAACATTTTGGAGTGCAGATGCCAGCGGGTTGGGATCCATAGATGGAATGGTCAACAGCCATGCAGAGACATACATGATAGGGGCAGACACAAAAGTGCTTATCACCATGCCTGAGGTAATCTGCAAAAAGAGTCAAAAAGAAACAAGAGCAGAGTTGTTAAACAGATTTCAGGTTAAATAATCTGTCTTTAGGAATACACCCACTTGTAAAATTATGCCCGTGACTTACATACATACATAGAGCTTTAACCGATCATGGAGTTCTTTCCACAACAAAACAGTTAGAATTTGAGCCAGGAAGTATCCATTTTACACAAATTGTTAAATGGATTTTTTTAAGAAGCTTCTGAAATAACAGGAATACAGAGTTCCCCACTGCAAATTCTTACAGAGCTTTTTCATAGATGTCAAAGATACTATTGACTCCAGTGTAGGAGTGGATCTACAATGTCACAATTTACTTTCGGATGGAAATATTCACACTGGAAATAAATAAGCAACATGTAGTTATGCAAATGCTAATAGGAAATGCATGAGAAAAAGCAGCCATATGTATTTACGTTTAAGTGATTTCTATCTTGGTTTTTCATTGCTTTCTTCTTTTTAGAATTTGCACAGTGATGGAATTGTGAGTTTTAGAGCAGGGATCTGTAGTATGAGTAAAACATTTCCTGAGACAGTTGAGTGCAAAATTCCACCTTACAAAGCTTTACTTCTAGTGTCCATTTTTTTGCCAAAATGGATAACATCAAAAAAACAAGGAAAGTCACGAGGAATGTTTTAGTATCACCTCATTGGCGGGGGGGGATGGGGGACACAGTTATAAGATTTATACCTTAAGCTGAAAAGGTAATTGATACGCCCTATGTTAAAAAAGTCAAATTCATTTCTATCAGAAGATTTAACTGGACGGAAACACAACAGAAGTAGTTAAATCACAAGATTTTCCAGAAGTTTTCAGCAATTAGCCAACACCGTTCTCACTGAAATCAATAACATTTGTTTTTTCCAACCAAAACAGCAGCTCAAAGATAAGGTTTTTGAAAAAACAAGGATACAAGTTCTTTATAGTCAAAGTTATTCTAGTTCTTCCTACTAGAATTATGAATAAGAAAAATATGAGGATTCATTTAAAAACTTGTACCATGAAGGCACTTGAGACATCAGGAAAATTATTCTGTTAATTAATAATTTGAAATGTAATTCAGATTTGAGATCTAGGCAGAATAAGTAAACCTATGAGTCTATACTACAGAAAAGTAATTTCAACAAGCTTTTTAAAACCAATTGATCTATAAAATTAAGTTCAAAGTTAATACAAGTTGATAAGGAGCTAATTACATACAATTCCTACTTCCATGTTGAACTGAGCTGCAAAGATTGCCACGCCAGGTGCTGCTGGAAAGACTCCATAAAGAAATGCATAGTTTGATAAACTGGTATGGTTGACTACGTCATCACTCTTGTCCAAGAGTTCCACCATTTCTCTACAGAGAAATGGCATCATAAGTCTGAAAAGAGGGGAAAAAGAACTACTCAGCCTATACGTTTGGACTCCGCTTCGCTCAGAAAAGGAAATAATAGATATTTAAGGCTTGTCTGAACACTATTTATGATAAGTAAAATAATGACATCACTTTCAGTGATCACCTTTACTGCTACCACGACATTTACCAGCTGCTTCCAAATTTGGTGTCACAAGTTAAATTGAAAAAAAACTATACATAAAAGAAACGTTAAAAAACACACCAATTAATTTCTAGGATATAAGTACATTTTCTAAAAGTCAGATACCTTCTTTGTATGACTTCAGTTTTCAAAACATAAAATATAAAAACAAAACTCAATTTTCAACTGTTAAAGTAGTAGCAGCTATAAGCAGTCACCAGCTATGAAAATCAGACCACATTATTAAGGTCTCTGACACAAAACAAGGGCTCAAGTTTAAGTATTCAGTTCTGAAATTCTTTGCCCAGCAAAAGAACCTCGATTGATGCTATTCTGTTTGCCTTTAGCAATATCCCAGATCTTACAAAGACTCGCTGTTCGAGCCTTATGTAGGCATACATAGACTCACCAGTAAAGCAAAGTGATAACATTAACCGCCATTCATTTTTTCCATGTTCTTTGCATGTGTATCATTGATCTAATTTACAAATTAGGTCTTTAGTTAGTTAATTTTACTGATACTCAAATCTTCAAATTTTCATAAAATTTTCATATCTTCAAATTTTACAGTATGCATTTCATCAAAATAATACTTTCATTATGCAAATTGTAGCTCCATAGCAAATAAAATATTTAGTTCACCAGCAACTGAGGTATACTCAAGGGAAGATAATGATGGCATAAGCTCTATATAAAAGTTGTCTTTTATTCAAGCTCAAATATCAGACAGTTTAAGAGTGTGATGTGATCATTTTTAAGCTCTTCCAAAATAGTTTGAGATTTAAAGACATAGTGAGCAAAATCAACTACTTTAGAGGTGTATTGCCTAATCCAAAGAAAATGCAAAGGCTAATCAAGTAATACTTACATTTACTGTTGTCTAACTATTAAACTAGCAAATTTTAAGTCAGTAATTTCCCAAACAGTGGTACGATGAACAACCTGCAGACAGTTCATGAAGCCATAAAACCTTTAATTTTTTTTTCACTGCAGAGCTTGACAACAGGTTTGTGGTTTAATTTTTTTTATTATTATTAATAGTCATATACTATCAAAGACTTCAGGAAGCATCATCTAAAATGCTTGAAGGGAAACTTAGTACCACTATAAGGATTTTGAGAGCAAAGCTATCTGACCAGTATATTCACAGATTAAACATACTGAAACATTTTAAAGAACAACAAAAAAGTAGTAAGTTGAACTTACAGTTTAGCTGTGATGAGAAGGATCAGTGCAACAAACATACCCTTTGTCACTTTTTTTGTTTGTCCCACCATAGTTAGTCCAAGATAAAACAGTGCAGAGCCCGAAAATGAACTGCCTAGTCCATCGAGGAAGTTTTCAAGATATTCTGGAATCTTCTGGCCAAGAATAAAGTTTGAGGCAATTCCTATGAAGACCATGAATACAATTGGGTTCTGCAAAACTCGAAGGAGTGCTAGGCCCACTATTTTCATTTTGCTATGCGACACAGTGCGATTATCCCTCCACTTCTGGATTTCACAGAAGATAAACCCAAGAGGGTTTAACATCATAAGAGATATTGGAGCCACTAGGTAAATGTACTGGAGATATTCTGGGTAAGTGGTTTGATATAAAGCTTCAACTAGAAGACAGGAAATAAAAAGTGATGAGTGATAATGTTTCAGTACAAAAATAAAATAACATTGAAATTAATTTTTGTTGTCTGAAAGCTAGAGAAAAAAATATTGCCTTATCCTTAAGAACTAAGAGCATTTACAAGTGATGTAAGAAGATACAGTTAAGAAAAGCACATCTATTCGCCATTAGGCCACAGTCATGTAATGAATATATTAAAGATCAAACATGAACTATCCAGCACTATTTAACTATTCTATGAATATTCAATAGGTACAGAAAATAAAATCATTCTGGAACAAGGAATCTAATATTGGTAAGCAACCTAAAAAATCCCACATGCCCTTTGATTCATCCCGAATGCTAAACAAAGCAACTGTTTTCACTGTATGGCTTTTTTTCCCCAGAGGCATAGGAGAGCTGTGGAGAAACACTAGCACATTTGCAGGATGCAAGCTGTCTTCTTAGGAAAAGTCTTATGTGTCTGAAAGGCGACCAGTTATCAATGGGTAAATCAGGTGTAATCTTTCCACACTTATTACATAAAACACAACAAAACAATAACAAAATAAAAAATACATTAGCATAGAACTATTAATTCATTCTCTGAAACTACTCAGGACAGGAGCTATGACTGTAGTTCTGGTTTCAGAGCGCAACTTGTGCTTGTGACCCTGGGTAAGCCATTAATTTCCAGAGACACACAGCTATGTTGTATTTGCTGACTCTGAAGATCAAGCCATTTACCTCTCCTCTGACTTACTTGGCCTGTCTGTAAAAAGAGTGAGGGTATACATTACACTGGCTAGTTATCAGCTTAATTAAAGGTTCCTCCAAGTATTTCTGTCACTACTCAAGCTTCACAAGCAGTAACTGCATGAACTTGACATGATTCTTGGAAGTTGCACAAACAGGAGTAGAGAATATAATGCAGATTAAATAAATAAATATATATATATATAATGCTTCTATTTTGCTGAACTATAAATTTACAGCACTGCCAGAAACAGGTTCCACGAGAGACAGTGTGTGGCAGTTGAACACTAACATCTCAGTTAGTGCTAAGAAAAAATACAAAAATCAGTATGCAAACCTCAGCTCTCTGATCTCATGGTTTGTGTTTCAGCTATTATCTAGATTAACTTGTTCAGATACACAAAAAAAGCATTATGAAGAAAAAGAAAAAGTCTTTTAAAAATGACTTCCTTTTCCTAGCCACCACTAGGATAGACATTTTTGTACATAAATTGAAATCCATTTGTATAGGCATGCCTTCAAAATAACATCTGAAACAAAATAAAGGAAGAAAAAAAATCTCAACTTGATTTCTCAGTAACAATTTTGTAATAGTAAATGATGTCAGGATAAACCTTTTGTGAGAGACAACAATAAGTTTTCTGAATACTTTTGCCAAAGCAAGGAGCTGCTTGATCCTTTTAACAGACTAGTATCTCTGAAACCAAGAATATTAGAGGGGGCCAAAACGTCAAAATACTTTCAGAATAGTTTTAGGTTTTGGAAGAGTATCCACTTACATGAGTCTCTCTTTAGATATTTTCCTTTCATTGCTAGATTAAGCACCTCACTTCTATTCAGAGCTTTTGCATTCCATATAATTAACATTATTCAGAGCACTTAAGTTACTTGCAATTGTTACAGGGGAAGTGAAAGGAATGCAACTATGCTGTGCTGCTATGCTGAAATAAAGGATCCTGCATTTGCAACAAATTGCAAACCAACAAACTGCATTACCTCTAGAAGCCCTTGGTTTACCTCTTCCAGATGAATAATAAAATCTTGACATCCCATCTAACAATGACTTACTTTCAACGTGTACAGTAAAGAATATCTGTCATAATGCATTAAAAAAAAATCACTGGCATGCTTGCATAATTTTGAGTTGTACTTTACATGACTGTAAGTAACAACAGTACTTAGGCAACTTCATTTTTTGTGGCTGAATATAGAAGAGTAGTGCATGCAGCGAAGAAATAAAAGCAGCTCTGCTCACAGATCTACTTATTTATATATATTGCCAAAACATCATTCGCTCTGAATTTCCATTCTGACATTTTCAAGGAAAGTTATTCTATTGCAGGAGTACTCACTGACTGCACTTTTAAACTATGCTTATTTACAGGAGAAACTCTCTGACCTTTTCCTTGAGGAAGTTTAATTTGTTTTCACTGCTGCTGCATATTTCCATTAAAACATCACATTTTCCTCTAAATGTAAACAAAACATTACCTATCATTGTAAGTGTAAAAAAAAAAAGAAAGAAAAAAAGAAAAACCCACAAACAAAACAAAACAAAAAAACAGTGAGGCATTCTTTGTGTAGCCTAGTCTTCCAAACACTTCAGACAAGCCACGAACAGTAAAGAGGCTGCACATACGACAGCAAAAAGCCCAACACTGGCAAAAGTTTGGGCATGGGAGAAGAGGAGAAAGGAAAGGACAAGGAAGGAAATAACTGCTCTGAGAAATAAAGAACTCTAAAGGGCTTATAACCTCTATTATTGTAGTGTTAGGCATTCCACTAAAGCTCTTAATGAACTAAAATTTTTGAATTTGGTAACATGTACATAGAGGAAATATGAATCGTATCTTAAAAGCAGCAAAATACTTTTAAAAGAAAAAGTAAACTGACATGAAAGTCATTCAAAGTAGAAAGATGTTTTTAACTAGACAGATACAGTGGAAGTGGATGCAGAGAAAAGGCCAAAGGAAAGAGAGAGAAACCCTAACTGGTACTGTAATCCAAGGCCAAGAAACAAAAAGTAATCCTCACAGCCCCATTTGTGCTATTCCTCTTGGGGAAAAAAATCAGAAGAATAGGTCTCAGGACAAGCAACTGAGCGAAACATGGTATTTTGGTCTAAGGAAGAGAAATGCAGCAACTGCATTTGTCTATATTTTATACATATTTAGCAAGCTTTAAGAGAATAAGAAAGATTCAGGCTTTTCCTGAGCATGCTGCCTGGAGTAAGAACAAGGCTGCCAACTCCTTAAGTTTATCTAAAACATGGAGCTACTTTTTGCTAAGTATAATCTGGAATTGCATGTCTAAACTTCTGTTTCATAACTGTATTTTCAATTCTGTAATTAAGTATCTTGGTTTTTTACTTTGCTAGAACAAATTTGTTTCTTTTCTTTGTTCTTAACCTTGTCTGGATGACAAGAGTGATCTCAAGAGAGTTTGAGAGGCATAGAGTACTTTCTCTTCAGGGAGCAGCACACAAATACAGTAGAGTCCTGGCATCTTCTCCAAATGCCATCCACTCGAGGCGTATTTTGCAACTGCTGGTACTTGCAGTGTGCTTTTCCACATCAGCCACAGAGGTCAGCTGAGGGAGAGGCAGCCCCGAAAGCTATGCTGGCACAGAACAGTCTCCCAAAGGAGGTATCAACTACTGCACTTCAGACAGTAGCAGGCAGAAGAAACCTACCACAACTGCAGATCACTTCCTAAGTATCACAGTACATATGGCTAAAAGTGTATTAACAAACCATTAACAAAACCTCTAAAAAGGAAAGAAAAAATCTTGCTTAACAAAAAGGAAGAAAATAATAGCCTTATAGATTGAGATAAAATTAAGTTTAATAATTATATTGCTTGAAATTCAAAATATAGGCTTACAAAAAAAAGAGTACACAGCTATACAAGTTATACTCTGAATGCCTTTTTTTTTTTTTTTTTTAATTCCACTGGCTGATGGTTATCTACACATAATGAGAAAGGCATCATCACAGCCATGTGAAATTCGAATTTGAGACAAACAAATGCAAATTACTACAAACCATACAATAATCTTACTTTTCAAGGACTGATTTCTTTCCAGGACATATCCTAAAAAGCATGTCTACTGGTTACAATAGAACAAAGATCAGTGGATAAAACTTCATCTGTGACATAAACTAAGATATGTTAAGTAGTACAGAAATTGGATGCTTCTTCTGAACAGATTAAAAGTTTCAACACATAAATGTCACAACAGGTAGACACCAGTATTATGCTAGATGATTTCCTTGAGCCAGACCAATAGTTAATGCCAAATTAGTAAAAAACACTACAGCTATTTCAGAGGCCACATTTAATGGCTCATAGTTTGCACAGGAAGGAATTTTGGTCTTGAGGGCAAGTCTGGTAATTTCTCATAAGGACATTCTTAACATGCACTAAGTATAAGTTAGCTTGCACCAATTTTGAAAGGATATTTTACATCTTTTTTTTTTTAATTTGATTTAACTTAATATGGCTAGATCACTCAGTCACAGACAGCTGCAGTCAGATTGTTTTAAATTTTGTCTCATTCATGACAGTTGACAGTGTTCTTCTCTTATTAAAGAGTACATAATTTGAGGATTTTTTATTTATTTATTCATTTATTTTAAGAACTTCCTTAAGAGATGCAACTTGAGAAATGGTTTAGGTATTTCACAACTTCAGTTTAGAAGTTCATTTCAAACTATGGAAACATAAAAGCAAAACTCTCTAGAGTAAAGAAAAATAATTTTAAAAAAGAAAGCATAAGTAGCTACTTACCTATTGGATATCCCAGTGCAAAGTCATTGCTTTGTGTAGCAAAAATAGGAAACAAACCTGCTTTGCTAAATCGATTCTCAGGACTGGCC
Organism: Dromaius novaehollandiae; assembly: GCF_036370855.1. Taxonomy (NCBI): domain Eukaryota; kingdom Metazoa; phylum Chordata; class Aves; order Casuariiformes; family Dromaiidae; genus Dromaius; species Dromaius novaehollandiae. The sequence continues at coordinate 25,239,949 of NC_088104.1, forward strand.
ACCAACAATGTTAAAATGCAGACTAAGAAAAATACAGAAGCTTTGGCAACTAATATACTATACAGAAAGGACCAATTCACATCAGAAAAGTTAAGTACCACCATGTTTTTGAACAGCAGAGCTGGGAGTGCAAAACGGGAAACAAAATTTCCCAGTCCTTTGGCCTGAGTTGATGTGATAATGTTGGCTCTTCCTGCTATGTATCCACAGAGAATTATTCCGAAGCATTCTAACAGGGCTGGGAAAAGCCTGCTTATTGACATAGACGGAGGACTACCGGTGGTATTGAGTCCAGTTTGCCCAGGCAAAGAAATGGACATATTAGCTGAAGATGAGAAGTTCTTTGCATTGAAGTCTGAATAACTATCCATTTCCTTTGACCACTTCTTCCAACAAAACAGCACGCAATGGTCTCATCTGTAAAATAAATAAAAGTATTTATTAACTTCTGTATCAGCGTTTGTGTATATTTACGGTATCTGGCTTGCCGACAGAAGTATAAACACTTACCAGTGCATTACAAATAAACAAGACAAGTAATAAGTAGCTACAGAGAAAAAACAGTGAGAAAGTAAAAAGATGAAAAACATTCTCTCTATATATAACCTTTTTTCACAAATCCAATTCACACAATTCGCCAGGAAGCGTTGGACAATTGATACAGAGGCTAAAACCCCAGATCTCAACTTGAAATATGAGGATAAAACTGAAATATTAAAACTAAATGAAATTTGGGAATTCAAAAAGCTGAAAATCTGTTGGAAGGAAAAGAGATTATGACTTAAGTATTTTTTATTCTTATTTTAGGATCTAAATGTCATTTAGAATAACTTACAGCCCTTTAACCTTTCCAGTCAGAAAACAATAATTGCTAAATTGTCACAGTGTAGCCCTTGTTTTGCTGGACTATCATTAAAAGCCTACTTAGCTTTAGCAGGAAAGCACAAGACTCCTTAAAACTGCCTACATACTTGTTAGCAACTAGTAACTTTATCTATCTCCTCAACTCACCATCAGTTCTCAACTACAATTCCCACCTTCTCCATGCCTTCAACTAACAAATTGTGTGTTTCTCTTCTCCAACCCCTTTTGTTTGCCCCATAATCTTATTGGGATAAGATTCCAGGTCCTCCCTAAACTATGTTCAAATTGCTTCTTTCTCCTTCTCTCCCCTTACAGCGTAAAATTACATTTTAAACTCCCAATATTAAAAAAAAAAAAAAAAAAAACACTCCTGACCTCTCTTTAACTACTGCCCTTTCATCTCTGCTCCCACATGCACAATTTACAAGTGGTCAGGAGCTCTTCTCCTTCAGGTCCATCTTTAGATCCTATTTAATCAAGTTTGTCCCTGAAACAGCTCTTACCAAAATCCTTAGAGGCCCAAATCTTCTTAAACTCTCAGAATTAGTGTTCCATCTTCATCTTTTCTGACCATCATACACCTTTATCACAATCATCCTCTTGAAATCTCGCCCTTCCCATATCTTTTGTAATTACAGCTCCTCCTAATTCCCCTCCCATCTCTACTTGTTCCCTTAACATTCACATGGGAGGAACCCTCTAAATTTCTGTGGGTGCTGATAAGTCTCTTTCCTTGTTCCTCTTTTTTCCCTCCCTACATCCTCTGCCTGCGTACTTTCACAAACCTTAATTTAAACAGATAACTCACAGATCTTTCTTTTTTTCCCTCTAATCCAGACCTATTTCTCCTGTTAAAACCATTTGAGCCTGTCTCCAAGATCTCTTCTGTGACTATCCTGCTGCCAATTCAACTCCAATGAGCCTGAAACAGAGCTCTCATACTCTATCAAGAAAGTACTCCCTCAGTTACTATGGACCATGCATCTGTTTTGCTGGAGAAGTAAGTGACAAAGGTCAAAAAAACCTTCCAATTTTTTTTTAAATGTAATATTATTGAACTCATTAATCTACAATACTACTAAAAGGATAATTCTCCTAGTCTATCAATATCAGTTCTTGCTTTGTATATCCTTCCATGTTCTTCCCACATCAGACTTGCTCTCACATTCCATTACAGTGCAAGCTGTATGCCCTCTTAATCCCTCACTTAGTAACGACAGCTTTATTCCCACCACTGATCAGCCAAGAACATCTTAATAAATTTCTCCTTTGCTTTTGTGCTTTTTCCCATAAAGATGCTAATGTTCAGAAGCAGCTCATCAAAAGAATTAGTAAAAGTATCCCAGTTCCTTATTTCAAACCCAAACTAGAATCCTTTATGGTTTCGATACCCATAAACAGAGCAATATTTAGCAGGCTGCCAATATGCTACCTGTAAGTGTGGCTTATACTGTCCTATCATATATGCCAGCTAAACTACATATAGATTTTTTCAAAAAGAAGTGAACTTTCTGTCATGTTTGCACAGCAGCTAGCATAGCTGGGTTCTAGCCCACAACTCCTTGATGCTACACCATGGGCAAAGGGAACAAATATCCAGAGCAGGCAGCTAGAACAGCAAAACCTGAGGAGCAACCCTCCTCCTCTCCAAAAACATTTTAGCTGTGGGCCCCACATCCAGCAGCAGACAAAACATAAAGTTTAAAACATGTGTTAACGTAACAAACTGAAGCAAGCTGGTTTTCTTTGAATGATTTAGCATCATACGCCATTATAAACCAGGGCCTATTAGAGAAGATAAGACTCCATCCTGTTCTCACTGGCTATGACGACTATCCTGTCTCACCTGTAAGACATTCGAGAATCTTCTTAAATTGGCCTGCTGAGAGACTAACTTAAACTAGCACTATCTTGTCTGCATTTTACCAAAGCTCTACAATATCTCTTTGAACAAAAATAGACAATATTGTGTGTTCAGTCAAGAGTAAAGCCAGTGGCCCTTAAGAGAGCTATGGATACTGTGGTAGGATTATAGGACTTCAGAAGAGGGATGAGGAACTAGGAAAAGCCTGTCTAGTCTTATAATTATGTCAAAACTCATGTGCATGGGCAGAACCATGTTCCCCCAATGAGCGAATAATCTTCTGTAAGTCAGATAGATCAAGAGTTTAAAAGACCGAGTCATCTCAATTCTCCTGGCTTCCCTGGGTCTGCACACAAAGTTACCTGGGGGTCTGTCCTGTCTATGCAGAAAATGCCAACACATCAGCTGAGGGTTTAGATGATTATGAGAGGCAGTTCCACTTAAACTTGTTTGGAAGCTGATTTACCTGTGACAATTAATAGCACTATCTGTCAACAGAAGCATAGCATAGACCAGGCCTAAAAGCATTACTGAAGCTATTTGCCCTGTCCAACGCTGTTGCCTACTGCTAAAAACTGTGTACTAGTGTGTGTACAGAGCTGGTCACAGCACCCAGTTAATTAACTTATTTGTTTCCATACCAAATTCCAAGCTCTTTTTTAACATGTTACCCATTGACATGAGGCTGCAGCAATGCCTTCAAATTATCTAAACTCTTCACAGAGGAATCAGAAACTCTTTTGCCTTTTCACAGCCACAGAAAGATACAATCAATACTTGAGCACAAGGCTCCATTTGCTGAGTACACAGACTACGCAAGTGTGACCCAAGGAGGCAAAAAAACAGCCTCCAGACAAACAGCCCTGGGGTACCAGAGGGTACAAACCCAGTCTAGGTAAAAATCCTTCAGTTTACATGCATCCGCAGGAACACTGTTCCTGTAATTTGTTCCAGTGTAAAGTTACCTCTCATTTCAAAACAGTAAGATCTCCAAAGCAGTTACGTGAATGTAAGGAGTTGTCCAACTTATTTTAAGCCTCCATATTAATGTAGTTAGGCTTGCACCAACATAAGACACACCCAATTTAAGAGAATTTTGTCACCTGCTCTAGAGTGGTTATACCTCTTCTCCTCACAATACCAAGAGCCAGTCTGCATGTTTCTTATTATTCCTGTTTTACTTTATAACAAACATAAGAGGAGCAGCCCTTACAAGAACTGAGTACCAGGCAAGGTAGATTAATTTTGACCAAGGACTGTAACTTCTCCACCCTTGCATGAAGGCTTATGGTAAGGCTTTTTCTACCTTCAAGATAGGGCTTATAGAAAACAAATCATCAGTCTTCAAGCTCACACCTTGCTTTGTGCAACTTTGACCTCTCTCAATTGTTCAGTATCAAGCACTAATTTTAACATGATATACCCTTCCAATTAGCCAGTGATCCACATATGACACCGTGGCCAATTGAGTATTCTAATTCAGCACACTATCACTTACCAATATTCCTACATACAATTCTTTAGACCCATGACAGTCAAATTTAAATATCCACTAAATTAGATTAAGTATTTATGGACAACAAACATATCTTGTGACTCCGAATCTTCACTGCTTTCCACTTTGAAAGGGCAGACTACAAGAATGCAGGAGATGTATGCATGTGGACACAAAGTCTGTAAATTAAGATGAAGAGAGAGGACATCAATTAATTGGTCAATGGCAAGGTCTTGCCAGAAACAGATACAGGCTTGGTGACAGAACTCTGAAAATTACACAGTCCATCAGCTAACTCTGTATTTAAACTTGTCATGAGTAAATCTCAAAGTACTCTTGAAATGAAGCCAATATAATTTCCACCCATTTCATAAAGATGGAAACCAAGGCAAAGGCATTCTTACTTGCCATAAGTCACCTAACACATCAGTGGCAAAGCTGAGATTTCCAATTCCTAGCCCAGGTCTTTGTAGAGCTTAGTAGCTAGACTCGTGCAAATTAAAAGTTGGTTTAAGAGTCCTACCAGCTTCTTTTTATCCTATCCTCAGGGAATAAAGAACAGCCAGGTAAATAATCAAATAAATCAAGTCAGAGTAAAGGTCAGATCTTGTACGCTTTGTTTGTTTCATACTCTGGCATCCAACATACGCATGTTTACATGTAGCATAAACTCCTTAATTCATGATTTGTATTTATGCCTGAGGTTTTCAGTAAGCAACATTACAAAGCTGTTGTAATTTACCCAGACTGAGTAGCTGCATCATCCAAATCTGTTCAGTGGCCTTGGCTACCTCTTCTCCGGCAGAAAATGAATTTCACTCCAGTACAGCTTATTTTAATTGCTACTTTTTTAAAATGCTGTAGAAGATAAATTCATGTAGATGTATTTAGACCAGAGCTCAAAGCATTACCTATTACGTAACAATGGAAAAAAACTTGCAATAAATACAGCAGGCAACAAACCATTTCTTCTACTAGCAAAACTTAAAGTAGTTGGGGTTTGCAAAATGTCCAAAAAAGGATCAAAGTTTGTTTCATCACAGCGAAGGATAGAAAGATCCCCAGTGCTGAATTCTTGAAAGCAGCAGCCCCATTCTACAACAGCAGCAAAGTGAAAAGTTTTTATGCGCATTTTTTTGGTGCAACTCCACCTCAAATTCTTCAAGCTTTGGAACCTGCAGCCCTCGTAAAGGCAAGGCTCTCACCAACAACATTCAACTTACTCATTGCTCTGTTGAGGCATTTTTCAGCGAAAAGCTCAACTTGAGGGTTTTTTTTAACCAAATGCAACACTTGATCTGTGGTGGAAGTGCATTATCCTGGCTGTATCTCTCTCTTAATTCTGCCATTCCTTCTCATCCTCTCTGCCTTCCTATCCAAGGCCACATCTCTTACCACTGTGCCAATATTAATGATGAAATTTATTTTCTGACATTTTAACTCATAAGAGCCATACTATATATACAGTTAAACCGTTTGAAAGACTTTTGCAACTATTGTTTCTCTTTCCCCTCTTTCTCTCCTGAAAAGTGTTTGGAGCCACCTATGTTTTTTGCCTGCACAGAGAAGAGCCTTCATAGGTGACTCTGTCTCACCTCTGAATACTTTTAAGTCAAAATACTTTTAAGCCAAAATCTTGCCTAAATCGACTAAGCACCTCACTTCCTCCCCTCTGTTCTGAAATCGTTATTTGTCCCCATAAAATCCCTAGGAAAAATGGAAGTGCCCTTGTCCCCATTTTATAATTCAGGACTCACTCAAACAAATTTGCAGAAGACTTTGACACTGTAGATGTACCAGTGAGCAGCAGGTGGTACATTTTGCCTCCTCCCCCAGGGAGCCAGGGTGTTCCTGCAGGCTATCGCCAGCCCAAACTTCATGCCAAGGCAGTCTGCCTGTGCAGCCTGCCAGGCACGGTGTTCAGTGAACCACGTGAGTTTGAGAGAGAGAAGCTGCAGCACAGTACAGCTACTACTGGCACTCCTCAGAGGGCTCTGAATGCTAACCATCTCCTGAGCCCAGAGAGGGGCACATCCCAAAACATTCACATCTAACTTGCAGAATATCTGTTGTAGAGAGGCAGGTACTTTCCAGAAACGCAGGCTCTTCACAGTGTGGTGCCTCACACAGCAAATACTTCTCTCAGCTCCTTTTGCTCTCTAGGATATATGTGTTGATATAACTGTCATGAGATCATGAGCTGACTAATCATGGATCAATCTAACATACCGCCTCATCACACCCAGGGTTTAATTCAAACCAGCTTCTCACATCAGCAAAAACCTCTTCAGTTCATGGTTCTTAATCAAATCAGTGATGTCCATCTGATGCAAAACTAAAACCTCATATATTCTACACAGAAACTCAACTGTTCTCTCAGTAAGTGTAACAAATTAACTAGTGAAATGACACCAAAGCAAGGAAATTAAGCACAGGCCCAAAGGAAAGCACCTGGCTTTGGCTGCGTAGCATATATCATTGAAAACCCACTCACAGCTGCATATGTTGTTGGGAACTGCAGACCAATAAATATGTAGCTTTTAGGAATAACGCTGCCTTGTCTGCTCTTGACTGCATCAAGAGCAGCTGCTTGCAGCCAAACCAGCAGCTTGCACTCACAAGGAAGGACAGCTTGGACAGCATCAGATGAAGCCTGCTACAAAGATTAGCAATAGAGAGGGAGCAAGGAACTAGTGCAGTTTATCACCCCCTTGAACTAAACTGAAGCAATGATATTTGCCTACTTCTCTTGCAGGTTGTCAATATTTGTAGAATGTTAAAATTCACCAGAACACAAATTGAATTCTCCAGCAGTGGCGAGTTAAGCAACATCAGCTTCCTCTCTTTGAGGTAGAGAAATTGTCTGCTTCTCAAGCAGGAAAATCCCTTTCATCCTTTTTTATTTTGCATTTTTTAATAAAAGCCAAAGATGAGAGATACATCAAAATATACCTTCTCTCTGGCCCTTCACTTTCAAACTTTGAGGTGATAATCACTGTCAGGATAATTCTGGCAACACTGGCAAGACTACGCGGATTGCTCATAAATTAAATCCCATAATGTGACCTCATTTGCCACTTTAATGCAATCTAGAAACGTCCCAAGGATGACATATGAATTCATTCAGGAGGTTGGAAGCAGTAACAGGGCAGGAGGAGTTACCATTCATAAAGGTCTAGTACCTCATCCTCAATCTCAGGCCAGAATACATCATACGCATTTTTCACATAAAGTTTCAACAGTAAGTCTAGAGAGGAAGTAAGTCTAGAGTTACAGTGATAAAATTAAGTGGGGAGAAGTGATTACTGTATTTCCTATTCTTGCAAATTAACTACAATTTTTACCATTCTCGTCACTGAGCTAGAAAAAGCAGATACAGGACAGCAGTGTAACAGCAATTAACCCAAGAAGCTGGCCACCACTCGCATGAAATTCAGGCAATGCCACCAGAAATTTCAGACCCTAAATCTCTTCGGGCTAGTTGTTTTTCAAAGTTACGTTTCCTTTTTCATTTTCCCCCCTATGCTGTTGTTACAAGAAGGTACTAGACAGTCCATAGGCAGGGGAAGCCGAGCACGCACAGGGCCCAGGGAGGCAGAGGCCTAAGGCAGGACTGGCAGCACTCAAAATGGCAACCCCCGAAGCTACATCAAAGTGTACCAATGCCGATGTTTGAGCAAGTCCCAGGGAAGCAACTCCTGACAAGTGCAAACAATACAAGGCCAGAAAAATAAATGGAAAATAATGGTTTCCTTAATCTTCAATTAAAGTTCTCTTAGGAGATGCATATTTTTGAAGCAAACAGCAAGACATTTTTTAAGACGAGATTTTTTTTCTTTCTAAAGCGGCAGTGCCGCGGCGCAGTGCCTCGCTTACCCGGCTTGTCCAGCGAGGACGGAGCATCTCAGCGCTCCGCCGCGGAGAAGCCGCAGCACCGTGCGCTCCCTTCCTCTTCCCCTTCTCCCCCGCCGCCTCCCTCCCGGCTCCCCGCCCGCCCGCGGCACCTGCCCCGGGGCCCGGCACACATGCCAGCGGCAGCGCTGCCGCTGCGACAGGTGCCCCGGTAACGCGCGCTGGCCCAGGGCGGCGGGGGCGCGGGACCGCCCCGCTTACCTACTCCGCCGTCCCAGTCCCCGCGCCGGCGCCCGCAGAGCGGCGGCTCCTGCTCGGTCTAAGGCAGAGCAACCTCGCCGCGGCCGCCGGCACCGGGAGGCCCGGCCCGGCCCGGCCCGGCCCGGCCCGCCCCGAGGCAGCGCCCCCGCCTCCCCCGGCCCGGCCCGGCCCGGCCCGAGCGGCCTCCCGTGGCGGCGCCCGCAGAGGGCGCCCGGGGCAGGGCGGCTCCACCGGCAGAGCCTCCCCGGCCGCCGCGGGGCGGCTGCGCGGCCCGCAAGATGGCGGCGGCGCGGCCCTCTGCGGCGGGAGGCCCTGTGGCCGCGCTCGCGCTCGGCTGCCGCTTTCCCGCTTTCCCGCTTCCCCCCGGGCCCGTGCAGCCGCCCGCCGGGGCAGACGGGGGGACCGGGGCCGGGGCGACGGCGGCGCCTCCCCGCGCGCCCAGGGCCCAAAAGCGGCGGCCTCCCCGCCCAGGCGGGCTGCGTCCCCCCCCCGCCGACCCCTCTTTTTCTGGTCAATCCGTACTAAAAACGCAGGCCAGAAACCGGTCGTACCTGACCCCCCTTTCGGCACTCCAGGAAGTTAATGTCGGTTTTCTAAAATTTCCACTATTTACTTTGGGTTTTTTTAGCACTTCAAGTCAAAAAAACAACCAAACAAAAAAAAACAAGCTACTTTTCCACATGGCATCAGTGCCCAGGGTTGTCAGCTCTTTCCCTTGCTGAAAAGAAGGATCGAACTTTTTCACAACTTCCCCTTTTTAATGCAACTGAGGAGACAGTTTGAGCTGCCCGTTTTCTGGGAGCTAAGCTAGATGTTACTGCCTCAAAGAGGTCAGGTGTAAAGTTCTGTCTTTTATACTTTCCTCCACTTCCCCACTTCAGATGACAAGGTCTGCTGTGAAAATACACTTAGGAACCTTACCAGAAACAAATGGGATACTATAAAGTAAGAACAGCAATATCAGTAGTAACAACAAAAAGCAGTACTTAAAGGAAGTAAGTGTAAGAGGCCTGGGGAAGGTTGAGAAAATCCCATAAACAAGGCAGATGGGAGAGGAAGGACTGTAGGAGACTGTTAGAGGGGACTGTGTTGTTGACACTGTATGTCTGCTTTCATATCAATTTAAATATACTGGTGCTGACTAATGAATTTATGTGTTGTTGCACTATAACAGCAGTACAACAGTAGACCCACACCACAGCTGCAGATTGACGATTAGCAGCAGTGTTGATCGGGAAGCCAGTGCCCACCTCCTCTCCGCCTCTCATCCTCAGCCCCAGCCCATGCCCTCGGCTGGGCCAGCGCAGCCCAACCAGAAGACGACCGGTGTATTTCCATACAAAGCCTGTGTGAACAGACACATTTTTTCACTGCAAGGTGGTAAAAACAATTGTGTAACACTCACCTGTCATAAGTCTAGGGTGAGACCTTGGTGTGAACATGATAAGGAAGACACTTGTTAGTTTATTCAGTGTTAAATTGTGTGTATCTGGCACCTCACAAACACTGCTTTGAAACTGGTTTGGCTTAGTTTTTGGAAGCACAGAATATAATGGGATCTTTCAGAATTTTTGGCTTTTTGCCTAGCAGCTCTTCCCTGTAGAAATTACATGCCTTAGAGGGACATAATCTGAGAGGCAGCAAGGAACACGTACCAGACTGTAGTAAGAAATCTTGATAAGAGTTAATTTTACAAGAGCATAGGTTTGGCTAAAGAGGCCGCTCATGGATTGGTGTTGATATCCACCAACCAACAGCCTGAGTCTTCTCCGCGTCATGAGAGGTTACTGTATTATTTTTATATATGCACATGCATATATGTACACACACACACATATATATCTATACACACATACATGTACATACACACACACACTTCCATCCCTGAGGTCACTTACACACTCCCAGAGCAGGAAAGTGCACTTGTCCCCAGTCTTGCTTTCTGTTTTGGGGAACATGGAGAAGGACCAGTTCTCCACTGAGTTGGGAACCTTTGGGAACAGCTTGTCAGCATCTTTTGAGCTAGATAATTAGCAATGATAACTCAATGTTGGAGTCAAATTTTTCTTACGCCATACCAAATACGTAGGATACTTTGGCATATTCCCAAAAGTCCTGCTTCCCAGATCAGCAAAGGATAGCATCTTCTCACTGTTCAACAAGCCCCTTGCCCAGGCAATACTTAATCAAAGCTCTCTAGACTTTTTCCTCTGAGCCACATGCTCTACACTGGCCTTGAATGCAGCTTTGTTTTGGGTTGAGTCTTCTTGTTTCAGCTCTCTGGGTTTACAATTGAGCCTAATTTATTTTCCTTTTAAAATGTCTGTAAGTGAAGGGCTGCAAGAAGCTTGATCCTCTCAATGAGGACAGACTTTAGAGCATTTAGATCTTAAGATCTTGCAGTCACCACATGCAAACGTATTTTCAAAGGTGTGCAGATGAGCCTATTTGGGCAGATTTTCAGGAGATCACAAGTGTATCTTTGTACTTAATGCAAGGGTGCTTTACTGGTGAATTCCAAGTGCTTGTATCAAAGCCTGAAATGCTGGAGTCTTCTGAAGAGCCCTGAAGAGTTTTCTGTAGGCAAGTACATTTCGCCAGTTCATCTCTGAAAACACTGACCATCAATGGTGCTTTTCTAGAAAGAGTCAGCAAAGTAGCATGGAAAGTGTAGCCAAATTGTTAAGGCATAAGTGATAAGTAAAAGATAACAATGACTTACAGTAGGAAGCATCAGGTGAGCTTCAAAGCAGCAATATCAATTGAAAATGCAGTACCAACAACTCTCAGAATAACCTCTGGGTGGCCTTTTACCAAGAAGTGACTTTTCCAAGAATAGATCCAAATAAGAATACAGCAGATGAGCAGACATCAGATCTTGGTAAATGTGAAAGGATCAGGATGAAACATCTGGAAACAAGTATAATATCAGTGTGATTTCAAGGCAGCTGTGCACCTGGTTTTCAACAACATGGAAAATTGAAATATCAACACAGTAATTACAAGAAGTGCTATTCTCTCCACCCATTGTTTGTGTAACCTCCTTATATTCGATTACAGAAAAAATACTTACTCAATGCTCCTTGGTTACTGACAGCAAGCCAAATTTTATATGAAAATTAGAATTATATCTCCAGGCAATGTGGCCTTGTAACTTTAGTACTGGAAGAAATATTGTCCTCGAACTGCTTGTTGCTCAACAAAAAATGAAAAATATAACACACAGGCAAGGGTCTATGCTCAGTCTTTGTTTACTTTACTAAGAAGACTAAACCTGAAAATGCATATCTAGGTCTGGCTATCTAAAATTTTAGCTCAGGATTCAGAAACTTTGTTTCTGAACATTCTACACACAGCTACAAGAGAACAGTCATTAGAAAACAACAATCTGCAGTGCTTATCTGCATCTGAATGTGCCTGATATTGCTTACACTGACTCACCCAGTTACTGCAAAATAAGCGATAGCTTAGAGCACAGATGCCTTTGGTGCAGCTTGGGCAACCTGAGCAGATCCATCTGCAGAGACAGGCAACATGGATTGTCTTCTCTGCATAGGGTGTCAAAAGGAAAGTGCTGAATGCTCCCATGGAAGGAGAAATTCCCAAACTTTGGAGGCTTTAAACACCTTTGAAAATCCAGCATCTGTGGCCCAAAAGCAACCTAACCAGGGGCCAGGAGAGTGCCTAGATGGCTCAGTTACTCATGAGCTTACCAACATGTTTACGTTCACTTTGATTACCTTGGAAGTCTTTTGTAAAACATATTCCTTCTTGAGAAAGCCATTTATCTCCTCATCTGCAATTTCGCAGTAGTACCCATTACTATCTAAGCTGGTTACCAGAACTTAATCAGTATTTTTGGTAGGGCAGATTGATTTTTTTGTAAGATACTCTGTGCGTTAGAGTTGGCCTTGCAAAGTGCGTTTGCTACACTGCACTCATTGCCTGTCTGTTCTGTGCCCGAGATGTGGACGTGCTACCAGTATGTCAGATAGCTGTAGGCATAATCACAGTATTGTGATTACATAAAGCTATGTGATACATAAAGCTAATACAGTCTGCTTGCAGAATGTCAAATTAAAACTTTAGCAGTATTTATATATATTTGCAATATTATATATTTATATATATATGCTATATATTTGGATCTGCAGAAGTGGACTAGTCTTCTTATAAGCATACAGAGTAAACATTCCTCACTAAGGGAAAATTAAAAAAAAAAAAAGCTCTAACCAGATTCCACTGCAGTCGGTAACATAGCCCTTACTGATTTCAGCAGTGGGAGATTTTTTGCCCTAGTTTTCAAGGGAAACAAAGCAATGTTGCAAAGACTTCTTAAATGTGTAGGCTCGATCATGGTGATAGTGTATCAACTTGCAGAAGGCTACTTGGCTCCACAAGAAGGTTTGTTGAAGTGAAATACAAGCACTCAGAGACAAGGTAACAAGTTAACAAGTCAGACTGAAAAGAAGAGACTATCAAATGAATGACTGGACAGAAATGAAAGAAATGAAAGAAAACAAAGAAATCACTTTTTTTTTTTTTTAAAATGCAGTGTGTTTGATTGCTTAACCTGTGAAATGATTATCAGATCTTGTCCATTTGCCTCATATTGTGGCTAGAAATGTATCTACCTATCACTTTACATAGACACTAGCTATTATATAATATTTTCATACTTTTCACATTACTCACATGGCTACTGGTACATGGTGAAATTATTAAGAACAAGACATAAGAGCAAAGGCTCCTTCTGAGAAGGCCTGTTTGTTCATTTTGACATCTGCAGCCCATTCCTTGCTGCTTCTCCGTACTCTTGCTGTGAGACTAGTCAAATTGGCCTGATGCCTCCAAAAGACAAAATGGGAACAGTTATCAGTAGTGAACACAAGCTACTACGTGCGTCTTTGCTCAGGAACACTATGCTAAAGCAAGCTGCACTGATAAGCCATTTCTGATACAAGGTTGGCTGAACCTGTTGGTTATTCTTACAGTCAGTAACCAATTTACCAGCGTGGGGGGGGGGGGGACATTTTGGCATCAGAAATCAGGAACTTCATATTTTCAGAATATGACCCAAATCTTTGTAAAGCCTTCTCCACTTACTAAGTTTCCATTTGTGATCATGCTATATTACATTATATTTCAAATCATTATTTATTACCTTTACAAGCACAGTTTAAATATTACCCAAAGATGTATTGATTGCACTGTACTGTCTCCTTTGGCAGCAACCCCAGTAGATTTTTGTTCATTTACTTCTTTTTCATTTCATCCTGCCATAACATTTCGTCTTTTCTGTTACTCTGTCACATATTAATATACCTCCTCTTCCTGAATTCTTCTGCCTAAAGCTATCGTAGATATACTTTCATAACACTTCTTCCTCACACTTAATCTGTATTTCTCTACAGATTCTTCCCTGACATTGTTTCTTCCTTATACCTTTTCCTGATTATGTTTTGCAGTTTGGCACTTCATTTAAATTTATGGGAAATATTTTAATCTCATGTGTATTGCCAGGGACTTCAATTTGACCGTGTTTTCTATTTCTTTGACTTACAATAGAAATGAATATTTCATCTGATAAATATTTAAGTAAATAATGCTTTTAAGACTGTAATACTGTCAATGTGGCTTTCTCACAACCACCTGCTATTTCCATTTGGCATTTACAGTAAATATATCCATTTTATTTCTTACCTTCTGCTCCAGCTGCAGTTATAGACTTCATGTGTTTAGTTCTAATAGCACACTGCTTTCAGGTTGTACCGATACAGAGCAGAGTCATACGTGCATCATTTTGTCTGTTGCATCATTTTTATGCCAATACTGGAATTTTACTTGCCTAAGAGTTGTGCAATTGAGTCACAGATCAGGCCATACATGTTTGGACTAAACGAGCTACTGTACCAATAATCAAAAGGTATACAGTGTTCCTAAAAAAAAAAATTAACTACACATTTTTCAGATATGCTTATAATCAAAAACATACAGTCACAATTTTTACAGTTAAATACAACTTGCGAACTGGTTATTATACAAGCAAGAAAAGAGTAGTAAGAAAGTTCTAGCTGATGTGATCCCAAGGATTTGACATTGACATTAAAGATACTCTCTGCTGGCTAGAAAGTAAAAAAAAAATAGGTTAAAGAAGTCAGAAGTGCCATCTAGTGCCCTCCTTGAAAATGCCATCTTTATTTTCCAAGCCAACGGCTTTAGAAAGAAATTCAGGCAACTTCCAAAGTAGTGCCAGATTCAAAGCCAAAAGTGAGCAGGAAGCAGAAAGAACAGGTGGTTTTCAGGTAAATACTAGCTAGCTCAGTAAACTTAATTTCAAATTGCTGAGCAGTCAATATAGTTAACAAAGATGGTTTTGAAATGAGCCTAAGCAGGAGGAAGCAGGCTCCGACCGCTGAGTCAGTGCGTGCAGCCCGTGTCTGCACCCGCTGCTGGGGCCCAGGGCTTCGCCCAGCTGCAGGCACTGAGCGATGGCACCGAGTGCAATGAGGCTGGGACTTCAGCTGTCTCCTTCAACACGGCTTGGTAAACGGGGCCATCTGGGCTCTTAAGGATCTTTTGCCTTGGAAGCTAGGGGCTTTTGTAAAAATAAAACAATTTCCTTACAAAAATAGAGGGAAAAATAAAAGCCAGTTTAAAAAAACCTTCTGAAATAAATATTTAAAATAAAATTCCCAGGTGATAATTACAGAGAATAATTTTAAGTTATTAAAAAAGTCAGTGAGGAAAAGACAAAGCTAAAAGACAAAGCTAAACTACTACTAAAAATCCAAATTTTTACAGTGAAAGCACACCAGCGTGACAGATAGCAAGAGCTGAGCTACTGTATTTGAACATCCTTGTTATTTTACTGTATAGCATGCTCTTTCATAACACATTGAGCCTCTGATTCCTTAGGCTACTGAGTTTAGATAACTTCTGGGGCAAAAAGCATCTCTTGCACCAGAGACAGGGTATTTGTCATCACAGCAGAAATTCATAGGCTGGAGGTACACATCATACCTTTTCCCACCTGCTGAAGTATCAGATATCTGTGTGGTTGAGGCTTTTAGTTAAAATTTAGTTAAAAATGAATACAAACATATACAGGTTTCTCATTTTATGATGCCTGCTTGTACTTGGACTTACATTAGAAATGTTTGCAGCTAATGTTTAATAAGAAAATGGATTTACAGTTTTCCCATCTGCTACCTGGTGTGCTGTATGAGACAGAGTAATGAAGGTCTCAGCATAGTGGATATGTAGTAATTTTCTTAGTGCACACAGCTAGATTTTTATTTTTAAATCAGCAATAATTTGGAAAAAAAACAGAAAAAAATACATTTTATAGGCATTCAAATCACCATTCAGTCCTGCAGGCACAGTTGAGGGTAATCTGTACATTGAAAGGAAAGACACAGGGTATATCTGTGTGTTTTCTAACAAAGGTTCCTGGTTTCCATAAGTAACTCAAGTCACTGGCCAAAAAGAAGAAGTGAAAGTTTCTATTTTAAACAGGGAGAAAAAAACGTCAATGCAAAGATTCAGCACTGAGCGGTAAGGAATGGCTTAGAGGCAGCACAAAAACACAGGCAGGCTCTGACAAGCGTCGCAAGCAGAGCCCAACTTGGCACAGGACACTAGCTCCCATCGACACCGGTATCACAGCGGCTGTTCCTCAAGCCTCAGCTTTCACCTCGGCCCTTCATCACGTCGCGCTGCTCACCCCTGCCCCGAGAAGCACGTCAGCTGTGCGCCAACAGCCTGCAGCGCTCACCCAGCCTTGGGTTTGAACAGCTTTACACACAAGTGAGCGCAAAACGCAGGCAGAGCTGCCCCCTTTGGAAAGAACAGTTTTGAAAAGCGAATACCAGAGTGATAAAAGCCTGCTCTGGGTGCAGGGAGGTATCAGCGGTTCCTGTTTTGGCGAGAGGAAGGATGAACAACAACAAGCAGCCCCTTTTTCCTCAGCCCTGTGTCTGCCCTTATCTTAGAGCTTCTTAGAAAGAGATTTTTTTTTTAATTCACTGTAGTCTAGAAAAAGAAAAAGAAGTAAAAAGAACAGTTCCATACTCAAAATGAGAAATGTATTTATGTGGACTGAAAAAAACAGTATTCTTGAAGAAATAACTTTTTAAATTTTATTTGGGGGAAAAAAATGAATGACAAAACCCAGAAAAGTGTATGAAAATTAAAAAGTAGCCTACTCTAATGAACCAGGAGGCTTGATGATATCATACAGACAGCATCTGTGATGGATTTTTGTTTTACATTTTTAATGTAGCTTCTGTGAAAGTCATGTTTCAAGCCATAAATATTTTAACATTTTAAGATTGAAGTAGAGACTATCTAAATTGCTTTTAATTCAATAGACAGATTGATATTGGACGTACAGAGAATAAATTCGGCAGCTACTGCTAATGCTATACATTTTCAAATTAAAGTATTTTTGTGTCATCCTTTACTCAAGATTATTTTTGTACCTGTATTTGTGTTGAAATTTTTGGACAAGTTAAGAGCCTAATTGCTGACACTGAAAAATACACAGTATCATAAGAATATTTCAAAAGATTGTGTTCTAATTCCATTTAAATTAATATCCTTAGGTATCAAAGTTTAAGCATTTAAATATATGTTTCCACCAGCCATGAAAAAACAGAAGAAATCAGTAAGATTCTTTCAAAAAAAAAAAAAAAAATCCAGGTGCATATATTATGGATCCTTTCCTCGAAAGTTCTGACTATTGCAATGGAAGGTTTAATACCATCAAGGCAGTTGCTTTTCCATTAAGCACCCCCGTACAGCCTTTGGGGGCTGCAAGACCGACAGTAAGCAGTATTGCCTCATTTAAGAGGTTATGAAAGTGCTGTCTGCCATGGATCTCAGATGGGACAAGAAGACACTTTCGCTGCCAGGATGCAAAGGGTCGGACTAATGAAGCCTGTGTTAGGAGATTTCCGAAGGACAGGACAGGCAATGGAGGAGAGGTGACAGATAAACACCCTGCTGAAACTTATGACAAAGTCAATACACTCCTACTGCAATGCTTTCAGCACTTATTGGCAAGACAAGTTATTATTGATAAAGCCAAGTACCAAAAAACTGCTACATCAGCCTAGAATGTGAAACAACCATTCGGCTCACAAGGGCATCTTTATAAAAGATTTAACCCTCTGTGTGTTCAGGGGCTTTTATCGGCTCACATTAGTGATGGAAATAATTGTATTGCTTTTTACTCACAGCACTGCTGCAGTATCTACGGTGTAGAGACATAGCAGCAGTCTGCTTGCTTTTATGCTTTGCCAAAGTTTTTGATTAGCAGTTTTTATTTGTGTAAACACACATAGTATGAGCAGCCCAGATACCATAAAACATAATAAACAGGTTACAGAAAAGATTACTGAGGCCCTAATTTAGTCTGCAAAATTTTTATCATGATGTATTCAAAAGGGGGAGTGGAGCCCAGGCATGACTCTGTTTACAGATAGCAATTAATGCACACGGGGAGAGACAATTTTTTTTTGTTGTTTAAAAAGAACTTAACTTTAAAGCTGCTGAGACACTGTATACTCCAGACCCTCACAACCTGGAAGAGTAAGTATGAACTTTTTAGTAGGATTATAGAGTCCTATTTGATGAGTCAAACGAACAAGCCATTTTGTAAGTAAGCGTAAAATAAATAGCTTCATTATGTATAAGAGAAAGTCTTTATGAGCTCTGGGAGAAATGAAATTTCATAAAATCAAGCTCTCATCATGTTACACATTTGAGTAATTTTGAGAAAATCAGACAGCAGAAGCAGCTGTTAAGACTTGCTGGATATAATTGTTATTAGCCAGAGAAAACCCAAATCCTAAAAGGTTCTTATTCTAGCTCGATAGTTAATCTACACAATACATTAATACCCATTATGTCCCAGACGTATCCAGGCCAATATTTAGCCCCACAAACTAAGAATTGGCTATGATCAGTTTATTATTTACAATGCAAAACAGAGTCAGACTAGTTAGAGGGCAAAAGGGAGCAGCCTGTGCATACATGGCAGGGAGGTCATTGGAAGTTGCCAAACTGCAGTCAAAGGAGTTTGGCATTTTAACGTATGCTACTTGCAATGCAGGAGCCTTCCCACAGCTCCAGACAGCAGTTAGAAGAAAAGAAAACCCAAAGTATTGTAAAATTATTTTTTTTCTCCTCTTTTTAAGAAAAGAAACTGCATTGAGTTAAATGGAGGAAGGACTATGCTGTGGTCACACAATGCTTAGTTCAGTTCCTTTTTCCCAAAGTCAAGCAAGCCATTTAATTTATTGAAAAACCAAAGCACCATATTTCCTTTAATAAAATCCCAAAGAAGG
The DNA here is from genome assembly GCF_036370855.1 of Dromaius novaehollandiae. Taxonomy (NCBI): domain Eukaryota; kingdom Metazoa; phylum Chordata; class Aves; order Casuariiformes; family Dromaiidae; genus Dromaius; species Dromaius novaehollandiae. Next base: position 25,258,637 of record NC_088104.1, read on the forward strand.
AGGCCTACTGAACAATCGTTAGAGTCATACCCATGAGTCATACCTCAGGGTCCTGGTTTAAGCCCACTGCGCACTGCAAAGGCCAGCAAGTGAATCAACCTGCTGAGCTTGCTTCTTCACATCTCCCTACTTCCTACCTGCCTCTTCCTACTTCTGCAGCCCCAGCACCAGGACTGAGGCATTCACAGGTTGCACCTGAGCCACAGCTGCCTGTGGCCTCTTGAAGAAATGGAGGTCTCCTCCCCAGCCAGTCTGTAAAATGGAAGTAGCAACAAGCAGCCTCCACTGGTGTCAGAGGATCCACTGGTGGTGGATCCCGGACAAAGGATTAAGGATAAACCTGTTGCTCAAGTCTTTGCAAGATAGATGCGTCTGTTTGGGGGATATTATGAACTGTTCTGAGGGTTTTAATTGACCTTTCTTATTTCTGAGGAGAGACTGAAAGTACAACCAGAATTTGAGCCCTCTCTGGGCTTTCATCAAAAGGTCTTTCCATGTTGAACCTGGACCAAATTATTGAAAAAGTTTAACATCCAAGATCAAGATCAGGGTTCTGAAGGCAAAAAAGGGTTTCATTTGTTTGAAAATACACAATGTTATCTGGAAGCCTTCTGTCTAGTGAGCAGAGGTAAGATGAACAAAAATCTGCACTTCTTCAGATATATTTTCCACGTCATCTCCCCATTACAAATATCTAGCTTGCCTTGCTAAGAACCAATGGCTACAGACTCTGCTCACCAAAGAACTATACAAACAATCACTGTAAGTGTAGTACCACTGACCACATTTTTTTCTAACATTCTTCATCCTAAACTAAACTCATCACTTCTCTATCTATGAGTGTCTCACCACCATCTCATGGAAGAAGCCTGAAGTCCTTCACCTCCTTCCACCGCCCTGCCAAGGAACGGTACGCGGGAGGGGAGAAGCGTCCGTCCCCCGCTCCCGCCAGCACCCTTATTGCACTCCTCCGGAAGCTGAAATCTGTTTCCACCAAGGAAGCAACCATGGCTGTTTTCAGTGTAACAGTCTGCACCACCAATTAAATAAAAGTAAAATTTATTTGGCATAGGACAGAAAAATAAGGAGAAAAAAATCACATACAAAATAAATGTTAAGCAGAAAAATATCCACAGAACTAGACTAATACTTTATAAAAAGCTCAAACTTTAAGCATCTGATAAAAACATGTTACTTTCTGTTTAGCCTGTGTTTTAAGTTCTGATCCTCTCCCTTTCATAGTCATGTGGCTTTAGAAGTCCAAATTTAAAGTGTCTTCCTTTGTATGTATTACTTTATGATCATTTATCACAGACAAACTGTATTTCAAAAAGGCAACATACTGAAGTGTATTACTCCCTTTCTTAAGACATGCCGTTTCCATTTTTTCTCTCCTATTCTGTCTACCTAACTGCATACTGAGCAACTAAGAACATATACGTGTGTCCTGCTTCTGCTGAACACCTTGAACGCTTCCCTTCTCGTCAATGCTCCAGATTTACACGTTAACTAACTGGCACAGACAGTTTCACCTTACAACCGAAAAGGTCCCTATTTTCTCCTTACGTACATGAGGAAACATTCTGTGAACTAGCTACACTGAACATGTTACTGAACATCTTTATGTAAGAGATTCTCCTTAATTTTCTGGTGAATACAGTTTGACAGATTAAAGTTCATACAATATATATTATACAGAGTCAATGTACCGCCATAACAGGTTCTGTTCACACATGACTGTAAGACAGCAGTGTTCACAGTATTACAACGAGATACTACGTACATGCACATTTTATCTTGATTTGTACTCTAATATTGATACCAAACTTCAGCAAATTGGTTTTTACTTCCATGAACACTCTTCTCCCTTTCAGAGTCCCGTAATTGAATGGCCTTCTGTCTACATCTCTTGACCTTCTGCTTGAAACAATTCCCAGTTTGATCATCCAACTCCAGTCTTTGTTTCCAAGGGGAAAAGTACAGTTTCTTTTTGCATATTTTTGCACAGAAAATTGTTGTGCTGCAATATACGTGAAACATGATAGCAGTTTAGTTTCCTGGTCCTCTGCTCCAACAGAGCACAGCTTCCACAAGTGACGTGTAAACAGCTGCTGCTGCAAGTAGAAGCTACTGTCCAGCTTTCTAAAGGACAAGCTAAGGAACTTCTTCGATAGTTCAGTACTGCAGAAAAAAACCTGGTTCTCATGATTCTTTTAGTGCTGGGAAATCCTGGCTTCTAAACAAGAACCTTGCGACCATATTTAAGTAGCTCATTTACAGAAATACGTGCTTCCTGAATCACAGGTTGGGTTTCCTGTAACAACTCTGACCATCAATCGCTGTGACCTCTTCTACCAGTGGCTGGTGCAGATAGAACATGTGCTTCTCTTTCAAAAATATTGAGCAGAAATAATTGTTATATGGTACAAAAGTTAATCCCATTTTATTTACTTAGTTGAATTACACAGAAATGAACACCTGTGGCCATTGTCATGCAATGCAAGTCTTAGTGATGACATAAAAAGGTAGTTTGAGGTGTGAATGTTGCTACTACAACGCCATTAAAACAAACACAATAAATCCTATACGCAAGCGGTGAATCAAATTTAGCCCTCTAATAACCTGTGCAACCATGCTGAAGTCAGCTGGACTGTACGGAGAGCAGAGAGAGACACTGCTTCATGGAAAGGGTTAGGTTTCCAGAGACATACCAACAACTTAGGGTGAAGTTCCCGCTGGGAGACCAGTTCCCACTTAGGTCTCCCCTAAAGACTGATTCAACAGTACCTCCATACACTTAACTCAACCTGAAGTTAGCCGACTGAGCATGTTACAACAGCAGGGCTTGGCTCAGACGCTGTCTAATGCTGCTATCAGCACTATCTTACATTAGGGCACGGAAGAACAATGCCTATTAATTTTTCTAGTGAGACACTGAAAAGTTGACTAAAAAGGTCATAAGGCACCACTGGTTCAATGAGTTTTGTTTTTTTCTTTTTTAATATTGCATAGTGAAATAAATATTTTAATATTGATCATATTGTAAATAGCTATGGATATATGAAGCGATATACTGAATGACAAAATGCTGCATTGTTCTGGAATATATCTAGGAAATTTTACAGCAAAAGATACAAATAGTAAAGTTGTTGTTACAAGAAAAAAAACCTCTCTTTCTGCATTTTTAAGGTATTTTATCTATATGCCAAACATCCATTTTGAAGAGGTTTCAATAGTACAACAAAGTGCTAAAAGACAAGCAGCCCAGGTTTCTTGGCATGTTGACTGAAGGCTTTTTACACAGCACATTTTTAAGTGAGATTGAAGTTGATTTGCCAAGTCTTTGGTTATTGCCCAGAATTTTTGGTCAGAAAACCTTGCTCAAGAAATCAGAGAATATTTTGAACTATGCAGAGAGTTGGCAGAACAATGTGCAGCATTTTCATTGATTTATTCAAAGTAAAACAGTCATGCTGGAAATAGATAAGTAACAAAAAATGTATAGCTTCTGGAGTTTGCTCAGATTTTTGGCTGTATAACTACTTGAATATTAATAAGGATTTGGCAGGTCAATGTATTGAAAATCTTGTATTCTTAAATTCAAAATGTCATTCCTCAGAAAGTTATAAGTGCTTCAGTTTAATAACATGAATACAATAATTTATCCTTTAAGTTATTATCTTATTTGGACTTCTATTCACATAATAGTATGCCAAAGAGATCGGCACTTTGCATAGTGCATATGCTTAAGTGACATCCATAAAATACATTTACAAATTCAGTATTGAACTGGGCTTGATCCCAAGGTGCACCTGTCACACGGAGGTCCCGTTACTATCTGTTTAAGAAACTCTTACAGCCATGATCCTACAATTAGATTTAGATACACCCCTGCGCCTGCGCAGATTTAATTGCAGATTCAAGACCATAAATAGTAACTTAAAGTAGGTCATTAGATACAAAAATGCAAAAACAGGTACATAACCAAATACTATCACAGCTAACACGATTTTGTAAACAAATACCGAAAAGGCCAAATTAAGTTTGGTCTGGCCTAATCCAACTCTGTCTGATGCCCTTCGTTGGGACAGTCCCGGCTGTACGGCAGGAGGGGGCTCTGGCCCTCCATGGTCACTGACAACGCAGAAGACCCTACACACAAATGCTTCTGTGGGGTTCAAGCTCTCTTTGGCTAAACTCCTTGGATTTCCAAGGACTGACCTCATCCTAGCCTCAGAGCGCACTTAGGATCATGTCTCCCACACCAGTGAAACATTTTCCTAACCTACATGACTATTTTTTTCCTTTTTTTTTTCTTTCTTTTTTTTTTTTTTGAGCAATACCCTGTGAAACATGCCCACTGATACGGCCTTTGTAGGGAGTCCAAGGAGTAAGCTCAAGAAACAAATACTGCTGAGGAGACACAGGAGAATTTTTTCAGAGCTAACCTTCAGAAGTCCCATTAATAAAGAGCTATTAATCAGCAATATTTCAAATCCAGAATTACAGTCTTCCTCTGATTTCCAAAGGCTTTTTACATTTACTTAGATCCATTTATAAAATGCACTTATTCAATTAACTGTGTTCTCAAATACAAAATTGAAAAGCCATTAAATCAACTGACTGTCACAATGTGAGAATACTTTACTTTTTCTTCTATTAACACAAGGCTGGCAGCTCTCTGCTGAGATTCCTTTCAGCACAAGTTGAAAGGACAGGCTTCATGGCAAACTCAGAAGGCCAAATCTTTCCATTTCTCTTGAATGAGTGAAGACAGCAAATTTTGGAGCTGATGCTTCCATTAGAATACACTAACCCTGGACCTCCTTCACTAAATCAAAGGGCTTTCATTTATGCACATTTTTTGACCTCAGCTGCTCTGTTATAACATAAGTCAACTACAGTCTCTCTGAGAATTGTGAGCTAAGCCCCAAGAAGCTTTTTAAGTAAAAAAATCCCATGATTTAATTGTACCAAAGAAACAACTGGAGAGCTTATGTAATCTGCAGAGCACTGATGCTCATGATGCTTCACAGAAAGAGCTTGTAACTACAATAATTGCTGCATTTGCACTAAGACTGCTTCTGAGGAAACTTTGCTTGTAGTCTCATGTAGAGAGCATTACAGTAATCCAGGCCATGGATGGCTGTGGGTTGGTCCACATCAAAGTAGGAAAGAATTAGGTGACTAAAAGCATAAAGCTATTACAAAACAAGGTGGGACGGATAGAGAAGATATTTTTATGCCACTGAATTCTTAATTTGTGCTTCTCTTTGGAAGATCCTCCGCAGATAAAAGCAAGGCCAGTCACACTCCATCCTTGGGGCAGGATGAGCCATCGATGGTTTGAAACATGGTTAGCTAGGCTAAGCTGAGGTGCAAAGATGTAGACTGAAGTCTTGGTCACCACGTAGTAGGACAGTGGCTTGCAGAAGCACTTGGGCCAAGTTAAGCACACAAAGAAGGATCCACGGGACTCTTGGCTATGCAATATTCTCTGGTAATTGTTTTTTAAAGAGAAAATAGATTGTACTTTGTCATTCAAATAATACAGCCACTGTACCCCAAATTAATGAGACAGCTTTGTTCCAGCTATCACTAAATTCAAAGACGGATCTCCTATTGGACTCAAGGGTACAGGGCTGGACCCCATATGCATGACATATGTATGTTGTATATGGGCCACCAAATGCTTTTCATGACAGCCTGCAATATAAGCAAATAAAATTGATAGCTTTAAGCAACTATAGTTCATAAGCTGCATCTATTACTTCTGTAACAGAGACTGAAGTTTATTCCAGCTGACAAGCCAAAAGTAGAAATAAAGCAAGACAGACTACTTTCCGATGATGTGGACAGGAGAACTGACTTGAAGGAAACTTTAAAACAGAAGTTGTCCAGGGATGGGCCGGGACCCATTTCACCTTGGTATAGGTGGAAGAGGGGGAGCACCTCTTTCTTTTCGGCCAGAGCCACCTGAAAGAGAAAGTAATTTTTTTGTGTTACTCCTCCTGGCTTCTTTTCATGTGACAGTTCATGTCTAAGCCATTAATTATGTAACTGGTGAAGAACTTCACGTTTTCTTGTCTAACCATTTTGCTAGAAGTTTTTTGCAGAGTTTCTGGTTAGTTTATTAAACAACAGTATAACAACTGTATTTTAATGAATGCTATCTGCAAATGCCTGGAAAGCATATATATTTCTGTCCTTTGGCCCCTCTTCAGACCAAACTGATAGCTCTTGTTAGCCTTACTATTTCATGCAAGCACATAAGGTCTTAGTGCCGCTTGAACACATGCAAATTTAAATGAAAGCTCTACATGTAGCAAGACCTTAAAGCTCTTAATATATTACTCTATATGAAGATTTTCATTACAAACTCATGAAAGTATATACAAATGTGTATATCTCTTTGCTTTTCTTTCTGGAGCAATAGGAAGGGGTGAAAGCTAACAGTGCAAAGTGAAGGGTCAGCGACTAACAGGAATTTCTACTCCAAACCTCATCATTTGGAAACAGCAAAGAGAGAGAAACATCTGAGTGTACAGATGATTACAGGGTAACTATGAGCCACTGATGTGACTGGTTGTGAAAGAAGTAAATTGATCCTTGGGTGTATCAGGGAAGATAGCACTAATGGAGATAGGAAGTATTTATGCTGCTGTAGAAAACATGGGTGAGACCTCAGCTGGAACAGCATGTAACACTAATTGGAAAAGACAAATTCAAACTGAAGTGTATACAGAAGCAACACTGATGATCAGTGAAATGGAGATCTTATCTTGAAAGAAGAGTCTAATACATCCTGGTTTAATCAGCCCAGTGAAACAGAAGCTGAGAGAGTGTATGACTGTTGTCTTAAAAAACATTGGGGCTTTCACACGCAAAGGAGAGAGGATAACTAAACTAAAGGACAATGTTGGCACAAGAATAACTGAGCCATGAATGAGTTTAGATGAGAAATGAACAGGAGAGTCCTAGAGCGGCCTTCCGAGAGGAGTAACAGGGACAAACAACAATCAAAATGGTCCTAAGCTGAAACTGGGGATTTTGTGGTTCTGTCTGCCTGTAGCAGAAGGGTCCAGATATAATGACGGAGAAGGTCTCCTACAATATGAGAAGGTCTCTCAAAAAAATGAACAATCCCTCTACCTCCTCCTCCTGCCCCGAGCCTCTACAAGGTACAATTTTAAGAGGGCTTTTATCTGCAAACCTTGCATTTAATATTTTCTGTGTGGTAGGGAATGGTGATGAGGCTGTTAGTCTGAGAAGCTTTGAAACCTCAGTACCCAATCTCTTCTCCACCCACACTGTCTTTTAGGCTAATTGGCTTATGCTGACAAAAAAGGGGGATCAATGAAGGAAGCATTAGACTGAAGGAAGCCAAACTATTCCTGGTTATAATTGTCTTCAAGTGATCAAATGTTTACTCCTTACTGGGAAAACTGCTCTATGCTGTACTAACCCTTCTAAGTTCATAACTGATACGCTGAAACTCCAGCACCAGAGTTGGAACAAACTTACCTCTGCTTTCATTTCTTGCTAGTTTACTTGGATAACTTTTGTTCACAGGTACATATGGCTCTGGAGGTGGCAAGTCAGATATAGGATGGAAAGAAAATCTGCTTTCCCACTCATCTGAAAAAAATAAACACACTTTACTGGTTAATTTTCTGACACAGCTACAGAAAGTCATTTGACACTGGTATCATGTTTAATACATGATTTATATTGTAAAATGCTTAGGGAGCTGAGTATTGAACCAGCATCCTACTGGGAAGTCAGAGAAGAAGAGGCTTTAGGTAAGCTTGAGAATGAAAATTCTTAATTAACTTTAACTGAGCCAATTTAATGCAAAGTCACAGACTGGGGAAGTGACCATTATTCCATGGAAATCAGTGCTACATTCCCTTCCATGTGTAATAGATCTGACTATATAAACATACATATACACACACACACATCTGTATGTATGTTATTGGAAATGTATAATGTTTCCTACTACAGAACAGTATTTTGTTCCTGGGTATAGAATTTTCTGATATTTAAACTGTGTTGATACACAGAGCTCATTAAAAGCACAATGAGTTACAAGTAGTGTTTTCTGGGTTTCAATTTTTATACAGGAAAAAGAGTATTTGGGGGCATTATGATAAAACTTATGATGACAGAGAATCTTTTAGCATGCAAGTAGAGTGAAAAATGGCTAAATGCATCAGTATCTCATGGGACTACAGGGACCATGTTGACACACTTATTGACCATACAGGATTCTAAAGAATAAATAAAGCTGATCTGTTTCTTAGTTAAAATAATGGGGGAAATGTCTTTCTACAGCTCTTGAATTTGGATGCTTAAGGAGGAAAGTATGGGCCATCTCAAACTTGGTCATTTCCTGACTTGGTTGCTTCAGGACTTTGCAACCATGACAATCTTGCAATATTGTTTTATTTTATTGCATAATGTAATGAACAGCTGAGTGAGTTTTTCCCAGCAGCTGAACATGTGATTATTTGCTGAGATCCAGTTTTTCCTTCCTTACTCCTAATGGTTGCAATTACAAACTGGTATGTGAAGGAGCTGCAGGTTCTAAACCCTGAAAGTGACTTATGTAGGAAAAAATGTTTGTGACCACCTGCCTTATCTGATGTGTCAAGAAGGTTCAAAAGGGTTAGTTACAGATTTACCTTCTGTTTGCCTTTTGTAACCTTATAAATGTCAGAAATACCAATTTTGGCCTTCTGTAATTTACCCAAAAGGCTTATCCATACATTGCAAATATAAACCTTAATTAAAAAGAAAAGCAAGATGAATCTTTAAAACAGCTATTGTGGACCTCACCTTTTCAATAAGCACTAGTAAAGTGAGAGAAACTCAACGTCTTTAACAGTTTTCTGACAATTTCTTCCCTCATCTGTTTTTCAGCTTTCAGTTTTTAAGTCATCATCTAACTTAGTCTGAGACTCAGTTTCTGCATTGACAACTTTGCAGTTTTGTTCTATGTATGGTTTATATATATATATGTATGTACCCACAAGATATACTATATATACTATATACAGTATACAATATATAGTCTATGCATACATACTCCATTCCTTCCTGGCAGGATTAATTGAGACTCAGATGACATCTCTGTAGATCATCAATCAAGGGTCTGCAACAAAGCCTCTAGCCCAAGTCTTTTTTGCTGTGTTGAACCAAGAGCCTCCCCAGGGCCTCTGCCCAAGGGGACCCCTGCGAGCGCAGCTTACCATCACACGACTCCTGGAAGCCGTTCCTGATGGCGGGTGCAGGCGGCGGCGGTGGCGGCGGCGCTCCGGTGCCTGGCCGGTCCGGAGGCAGCGGTGGCCTCGGCCCTCCTCTCTGGTTTTCCAGGCCGGCCCGGGAGGGCAGCTGCGGAGTAGCCGGCAGGGCTCTCGACGTGCTGCCGTTCCTGCTCAGCGGCGGCGGCGGCGGCAGGGGGCCTGAAGCGAGACAAGAGGCAAGCACACAAACGCTGTTTGTAGCAAGAACTACTCTGGCAGGCATAAGCTGCTGCCCATGTCCGACCGGCTCCTGCTAACGATGGGCGAGGTGGGCTTTTGTGGCCCCTCAGCCCAAAGCAGAGCCTGGGCAAAGCAGGGCCTGCAGCGCCCGCTTCCCTGCTCTCCCGGCTCTCCAAGAGCTCATGCTGACTTGTAGGGTATAGTATAGGCAGGGGATATCTGAGCATAAATGCACCTCAGTGCTCATATTCCCATCTTCCTCAGCTACATTAGTTTCTGTAAAGGAGCTGATCCTTGAAGACACTTTTAAACCACTCTAAACAACACTGGCCGCAGTGAGCAGAAATTACGGCTGCAAGTCAGGACATTGCGGAGGTCCAAACCAAACCCCGTTTCCTTTCTATGTACTGTTGCCAGGCAAGAAGACGTGGAGGAGAAGAGCAGCTCTGTTTCCCACAGAGGCTCTTTCTCCATAGGGGTGGTCCGCTCAGGGCGCCACCGCCGGAGTCTGCCAGAGGCGTACGGGGGGACCCAGCCTGGGAGCGGCAGCGTTAAGCAGCATGGCATCAGTTCTCTCGTTTATAAACATATCTGCTGCATGCCGGGTTTTGCTGTAGTTGGAGCCTATCCACCTCCCACTAAATTGGAAACAGACCTCACACACACACTTGCATTTCCACTGTTGGTGCATCTGAATAACTGGCATGACGACAAGGCAGGACAAATACGCGAGGCATATTCCACACAACATGGGACCGGAGCCGCATCGAGGGCAGGTCAAGGGTGCTTCTCTGCAAGGAGGCAGTGAAATGAAGGCAAAAAAGGCCAACACTCCCCCACTGCTGCTGTCCAGCCAGGTGACCATGGTGAGGACACCAGGAGACTGAGAAGAGAGGGTGGATGTCAAAAGGTCTCACTGCCTCTCTGTTCGACATAGTTGGGCAATTGACAATTATGTTAATTTTTATGAAATGCTTCCTTGTCCTGATGAAATGTAGTCACAGATGTGCACTTTGAAAAAGAGAGCAGTGGATAACGTGCTTCTATGAAAAAGCATTGAAACATGTTGCAATAAACATGCTGTACTTCATGTTTTGTTCTTTTCTTAAAAAAATCATTAAAGCTTGCCTTCAAAGAATGGTTTCTATGGGCGAGAAGCACTTAGCAACTTCCAGAATAGTTTTGCTTGCTCTCTCTCAAGCCTAGCTAAGACCCATCATCTATACTGAATGGGTGCCAAGTAGAAGAATTTACATTTACAATTTATAGCTTCAACTTCCTCCTACTTATTATGTCACCAGAAAGGTAGTGGTGACTTGCTAAGATCATGCTTCAGAAAAGACCCAAACAGCAAACCACCTGTGGAGCAGAGGCCATCACGGAAGAAGTTCTCAGAAGTGTTTGAATAATCACAAATGCTCTCTGCAGCTTTGCTCCATGCTCCCCAGCAGTGCGGCTGCGTTATAGGGAATATACAGAGGATAACGAGGCCAGTTAAAGGGGCTGGAAAGCAACACAGATGGCTAGAGCCTCTGGTAGACCCTGTGAGATTCATCCTTGCTGTGTAGGACTGGGTGGGTTTGAGATGATTCCAGATTATTATTCCAAGGGACTAAAGGAAAGGCAAAGCCCAAGGAGGTTCCCAGGGCTGCCTTCTAAGCAATGCTTCTCCCTTCCCAATGTTATGGGGCCTGGCTGTTTGCACCTTAATTCCCTCATCTCCAAAAGGAAAATCATTTGGTATTAAGAGAGCTAAGTCACAATGCGCAGTTCTTAAAAATTATGAACAATAATTATCAAAGGACTAAGTATATTATGAAATAACTCTATGGAGACAATTCACTGTTTAGTCTCATTTGAACTGTGCATACAGTAACAAGTTAGTCACACCACAACAACTGCCATTATGCTTGACAACTGTTGGATAGGTCTTTTATTAAAATAATTTGTATTTTGCTCTAAGTGTTTATGCTTCCCAGCACGTAGGAGGTCAGGTTTTGCAAACCTGAGTTCACAGGAACGCTACCATTAACTTAAGCTGGGTTATTCCCAAAAGTAAGTATTTGTCACCTAACAGAAGCTAGATAAAGCAGGTTCCTTGCATTAAGGAATGTAATGGACAAAGCCCCTGTTTGTAGCTCCCTTTTTACTACAGCAATAATAACGAAAATGGCCAAGATTTGCCAAAGTATGTAAGAGTTACCGGGTGATGCATAGTGACTTCACTTAAGCCACCAGGATGCCCATAAACCTTCGTTTTCACTTGCAGAACACCTCGTGCATAGAAGTGCCCTTTTGCACGCCCGGGAAGCAGCTGCCTGCGGTCCGGCAGGTTTCGCCGGCAGGGCGCTGCCTCCCGCCGCAGCGCCGTGTCCTGCTGCCCCAGGTCTTCGGTGCACCCTGTGCCAGGACAAGCTATGCCCTGGCTCTAGCTACGGGGTGCGCGTCACCCTGCAGATCGAAGCAGCGGCTGCAGGGCCGCATTGGGGCTGGGGATCAGCGGCTGCTGCCGTGGCTGCGTGGGTTCCCGCCGCGGCACCCTACCTGCTCGGCCCGGCGGGTCGCGCACGGGCGGCGGCGGGCGCTCGGCGGGCGGTGGTGGTGGCGGCAGCGGTCCCGCTCGGCCCCCCGCCGATGCCAGGCCGGGCCCCGCGGCGCCCAGCGACGCGTTGCGCTGCGGCAGCCGCGGCATCTCGTCGCTGCCGCCGGGCACCGGCGGGACGGGCGGTGGCCCCGGGCGGCTGGGGGGCGGCGGGGGCGCCGGGGCGCCGAGGGGCGGCCGCGGCGAGGCGGGCACCGGCGGTTTGCTGTTCTGTGGTGGCGGCGGCGGCAGCCCCGCGTCCCGGCCGCCGCCGGGGGACCGGTGCCCGGCGGGGGGCGGCGGCGGCGGCGGCGGCTTGTCGTCGGCCGGCCGGCCCGGCGTGGGTGGCAGCGGAGGTCTGTTGGAGAAGGGAGACGAGGAGCTCGGGCTGGACTGGCGGACGGAGCCTCCGAACGCGGCATTCCTGCTGCCCGGGAAAGGCGGAGGCGTGGGCCCGATGCTGGGCTGCCTGCTCAGCCCTGGCACCGGGGGGGACCCGCGGTTGTGCAGGCTGGATGCGACGGGTCGCGGCGTATTCGGCACCGGCGGGGGCCCGCCGTCGGGCTTGGAGCCGAAGTCGGGTCTGGGGGGCGGCAGGCGGTTCCTCTGCGGCTCAGCGGCAGCGCTCCTCTGTCCGGAAGGTGGTCCCGGGAATCGGGCTGGCCCACTCGGAGGAGAAAAAGGCTTGGCAGCTGCTGACCTGCCTCCGGGCGGGAGCACTGGCGGCCTGCTTCCCCCGGCATCTGCGCACACAAGAGAAGACATCAGCATCCACAGGCACTGGGCTAAGACACCAAACAGGACTTCACGTGACAGTCTTTAAATGGGCAAAAACCCACGATAATACAAAGACCCAACTGGCTTGGTCTTGGCAGGGGACACTCGGGTGTTCAGGATTTGTCACCTAAAAACATTTATTAGCGATTTTGTTATGCGCTGGGGAACTGCTCAAAGCAGCTAGGTGTGTCCCAACAGAGCTTATGAGGGCCGACTTGTGAGAGCCCCAGATGGCCGTAGGGTAATGCACCTGACACAGCCCTCACGGAGCAAGAAATAACGGGGTGAGGGGAGAGAAGAAATGGTGGAGAACAACTATCTAACACTATCAACCTGAAGGCAAAAGGAGGCTTATCTCTCAAATGATATTTAACAACTACAGCTCAGCAAAAGGCTCTCTTCAACCCTTTCCAGGCTCTGTTGTCTAAGGATATACTTGTGCATGCCTGGAAGAAGTCAGTCTTGCAGCTGAAGCAGCACTGTTCTGTTACATCAGGAACTTTAGTATTAATACCAGTTCCCAAAATAGGCTGTGACACAATAGAAAATACCAACTCTGAGAGACTGTTTTGTCCGCATGCGCTGAAAAATTTGTTACTCTGTGAAATACAAAAGATTCATAACCCTCTCCAACCCCCATTGCCCAGTCCTTCAACAAGTGTGCAATGAGACATCCTTAGCCTTAAGTTTGCTGGTCCCAGCATCTCCTTTGTTTCAAGGGGCACAAAGCTTTGGGCAGCTGTTTTGAAAGTTAGAAGAATACAGTGTACAGCCCTGGCTGCAGCACGCATATGAGGCTGGGATGCCTCATGCACTACCTAGCTGATAAATCATGCTGCCTTGGTGCTGATGCAGATGTACTTCCCATTCGGAAAGTAGATCCTTTTTCCTGGTGCATCAGGCATATTGAATCAGGAATCCTCTTACGGCTACCCTTTGGTCCCACACACCCATAGCAAAGGCAAGAGCTAGTCTGTATTACCGCACTTTGCAGGTGGCAATTCAACATTGCTGAGATCTTTAGTTTTCACCAATAATTAGGAGGATGGGTGGAAAGAGGAGACTAACTTCTTTATAAAACCTAGCATTAAGGCAAAAAACAAGATTTAAGATGAAAATTGCATTTCCTAAGAGCCCTCCTTGTGTCTGGGCACCTGAGGGAGACCTTAACTTAACTGTACGCTCAAACGCAAGAGTGAAGCTAAGTATAACATCATGTTTAAATAGGAGTTCATTGTGCTGCTTAAAGGTGCTTGGAGACATTCTTAATCCAAGCAGGTAATTTATTGATGTTGTATGAAGGTTTTAAGTAATCTGTCATTTACTTTTTTGCACTGAACCTGTAAGGTCCTTCTTACCAGCATCTCGACTGGCAGCAGATCTGAGCTTTGGCATTCCTGCTTGAAAAAGGCCTCCAAGGCCAGGTGGTCCACCTCCACCGAAGCCACCACCACCGCTGCCACCACCACCACCACCAAAGCCCCCGCCGCCGCCACTGCTGCCGCCGCCGCCTCCTCCAAAGCCACCACCACCTCCACCAGGTCCTTTGGGTTCTGTTGGAACAAAAATTCCCCAAGTTATGCAGTGATATGAGGCTGACTCAGCAAAGTCCTCTCTTTCATCAGAGCAGCTCTTGTAACTGGGGAAAAATGGACAGGCTTTCAAAACACACAAGCACTTCTTCAAGTTGGACCATCTCAGCTACCATCAACACCACTATTACACCATGGAAGAGGTGGTGCAATAAACATAGTTACTGTGTTTTATTAAGCCATCGCTCTCCTTTAGTCTGCTGTGGACTGGAAGGCAGAGAAATGGCCACTTTGGACAGTTTGGAACTAAAACATGTAGGACCTCTGAGAACATTGTGTTGTCTTTGTTAACATCTCTGTAATTGCTTTCCATTTCTTTATACCTTTGGTCTCTTATCCTTCCCCTCCATTTCTCCATAAGCAAACTGAGAGACTGAGCAATTTCAGGGGAAATGAGGAAGGAAAGAGGAAGACCAAGGTGTTCTTCCGTACATGTCTCTAGTGTTCAATTCTGGGAATGCACTGACCTCTGTCACTACTGACGTAGTTGCAACAGATCTTATTTATATCTACTTATTTACACAGAGCCTAGTGGGGAAAGAGATTTCATTTCTGATTACTTTTCTGTAGGTCCAGAAATGTAATGACAGGGTCGTCATCAGCGAATTGTTCCAATAGGAAGAATTTATTATTTCAGCCCCTCTCCTCCTCTCCCAACTTTCCTCTACTGCTATCATTTCTGCTGTGAGACCACTGAGACACTTGAAGTAAAATGAAAGTGTTTCCAACAATTATAAATTAAAAATGCATGGAAGGGACCTATTTAGAGCATCACTGCCAAATGAACAGGGCCACAGGTCAGGATATCTGTGGAGATCAGGCCCCAAACGATGGTCTGCATGGCTGTGGATCAATTGCTTAATTTCTTGGCATCTTGATTTCCATAGCTTTGGGTGGGTAAAAATTTCACTGGCTCTAAACTAAAACCTGTAGATGAAAAGCATTTCTAATAATCCCAACTAGAAAAAAATGAGGAAGACTGTGTTCACAGAGGAATGTTTAACATCATCCTTCTCTTAGGCATGTTAGCTCAGTTCAGCCCTGACTCACATAGGGTGTGAACCTCTGGAAAATGCTGCTGCTATCGTTTAGTCTTTCATCATGATTTACTAATTCATGTAAACAAGAAAATAGACCACATCATTTTAATTTTATTGTTTAGACCTCCTTTAATCCCCTTAATGAGTTTTCTCCATCTTAGTAGAATACCTAGAATGTACTGAGCTTTCAGAGATAACATTCAAATATTTAAAATGAGGTATACAGCTGACTGCAGGACTGTACCCATTTTAATATTTTTATTCTTCTTTGGTCACATTCCTTCTGGCCTTTCCTTCTTTCCTCATCAACCTCCCATCACAGTCCAGTTTCTAATTGCATAGGCAGACCTGGACTGAGCTGTGTCACATTTGCTACTCTGTCTGAAAAAAATGCCTTTGCCCCCTGGGCATTAAGTGCTGTGCTACTGACATAACATGCCTTTGTTTCTCACTCCTCTCGTGTTTCTGTCCTATATTCCTAACACTTTTGGCACATGGGCTTTGCCAGTCTCCTCTCAGGGTCTGCCAAGGTGTACTGTGAGACACAGCAGCAGGTCAGCTGGATGGAGACCTCTTCTCCATTCAGGTAAGGTGAGTTGCTGCATGGTGCCAGAGCACCGTCTGGCAGGCTGAGCAGCAAGGTTCATCCAAAAAGATAACCCTGGTGAGTCACTCCAGGAGTGGCAAAACCACGTGCAACAGGGAGATACCCAGGTAGAGCTGTGGCTCACAGCTTTGGCTCCGGTTTTGCATTAATTTTCATTAATAAACTAATGCTGTCATAACAAGGGTACCTTTACTTTTATGCTGTTTGTGCAAAAGTGGAGGTTTAAAATTCCACTTCATCCTCTGTGCTATTCTCAGTGCTGAAGGGGTTTTCTGCTTGCTTGTTCTGCTGCACCTTTTCAGCAGAGCTCCTCGTAGGGTGTGCATAGCTTTCTGATTTAGGCAAATGAGAAAATCAATGACTTTACAAGAGGCAGCAAACTCACATTTCATAAGCAGCAATTGATTTCTCAGCTGACTTAATCTGTGATGAACACAGCTCATTTTTATTTATGCCATTTTTTGGCATTTTTTTTTAGCTGCTTCTCTCAGGGCGCTTCATCTGCTGATACATAAAGTAGTTGTTTGCACTCAAATATACAGCACCATTCAAGTATACCGAAACTCAAACATACAGAACTATACTCACTGTCCAGAATTGGAGCACTTCTGTCATTAGTAACAGTCTTCTTTAGCTTTTTTCCTTTGGTGATATCAGATAATAGAGCATTTCTCCCTGCTTGCTCTGACCTGCTTAGGGATGGCTTTTCAGTATTTGCCTGCAAAATAAAATTACAAATGAGGAGGTAAAATAAATCTCAATTCTAGCTACAAAGTTCTGATCAAATATGGTAGTTACCCGAGACCTCAATTTTTATTTTAACAGCACTAGACTAGGTAGCCTGCCATGTCTGGTTTTGTGGACGATGTTATAGGTAGCTGGACTTGTGAATTACTCTAGGCTCAAAACACTACTGCTAGCCCAACCCAAAAAATTCTCTGGGAACAAAATGCTTTTATTTGAACTCGTATTTTTACCACTCTACATTTAGAGTCTCAGTTACTTTTAGATACTCAGATATTTCTTGAAAGTTGCAGTAAAACTCCTAATATACTATATATTATATATATATATACACCCCTTATATACTGAATAAATCAGAATAAAAACGAGGTTTTAGTTACTATTTTAATTTTGTTAGCAATACCTTAAAAATGTCAATCACCAGTGTTAACAGTATGGACCTTTTCAAATCCCAGTAAAAGCATGAACCCAATTGCATCTGCCTGTACTTCATGCACTGCAACTGAATTGTGATTTTTCATCACATTACAATCTGGAAAGTGTAACAAGTACGGGCAAATAAACAGAGAAAATAATGGTATAAGAATGTAAATTAAGAAGTTTGAATTTCTGCAAACATTTAGAAAGTACTGGAAGAAAAGAACTATGATTTATAAAGTTTGAGGTTTCTTTCAGTGGTCTTCCCTTTATACTTCATGTTTCGGTGACTATAGTTTTTCAAGAAAGACCCAAAAAGTATATATACATACACAGACATAGGCACACATGCACATATGTATATATGATTATTTGTTCTAGGAAATGGTGGTTCTTGAAAAGCTTTCTAACATATCAGATCAGTGTTATGGAAATTTCCTAAGAGGTGGTGGAAGCTGCCAGGAAGGGAGTTTCTGCTTGTGGTGGAAAATGAGGGAAATCAGGGACTAACTAGGGTCATAGCCCAACAGATCCATGTAAACAGCTAGGCTAATGAATTAAAATATTTCAGTGTTTTACGACAGCATTTCGAGAGTCCTCCTCTTTTTTGTCAGAATAGCCCCAGCCTGTCGGCGGGTGAACGCAACTCGGGGCGGCTCTGCTTCAGCTCAAGCCGATTTAATTCGGGTCAGATGCAGTCTCCCCTGCCACATCGTGCCAGCAGCAGATCTGGTACCCTCACGCTATGGGCTGGTTCAGGGAGCTATGCTGGCTGAAAACGATCCTCACCAGGTATAAAAAGCAGGGTTCATTTTGGGCCAGCTCAGGTTCTCTGAACCAGTTCACTGCTGGGTCATGTAAGTGCCAAAGCCAGAGCAAGGGAGGAGAAGGAAGCACAGGCTGGAGCAAGGGAAGGGGAGAGCAAAACTTCAATCATTCTGGCCTAGGCAAGCTGCTGGGACCCAGACGCTCAGCTGAGGATGCCTGCACCAAACCGAACCGCTGGTGCGGGAGAAAGAGGACGGTAGAAAGCCGGCATGGCTAGTTACATCGGCTTGAGCACTGGAAGGGAGTGGGAGTAACGATCCCTCTTGTAGGATCAATCATCAGCGATCAACAAAATGTAGGAGAGTGTCCTCCAAATACCCGATATTTGGCATATACCTAATATAAAGGCATAGCCTTGTCCACCTCCTTTGCTTTTGCACGTCCCTTTCGGTATGACACGCAGCACTAGAAGACAGCGCATACGGCGCATTTCCCTCCTGTACAACTTACCAAGGCCAGGGTTGGGGGCGGCGGGGGAGCCGGCGGGGGAGGCACCGGCATGGTGGGCGGCTGAGCTCCTCGCGACCTTGCCAAGAAACCTGCACAACAAAATGCAGAAACACACAAGAGCCAGAGATTAACAAGTCTGTCACCTTTGGGAATACTTTCTGCTCAGCTCTGAGCCATCCCTGTAGCTAACGGTTTTATCTGCTACATTTTCTAAGTCTGGTTTGTGATAAGCACCTCCTTTCCCCTTGCTCAGAAGCAGCTGCATCCTTACGCAGGGGCTCCCTGCGTGAGCTCCCTGGCCATACACACACATGTAGTTTTGCCAACATACACAATTCATGCACGCTTTGCTATGGTAGTGCACAGTAATGGAATATAGTCATGTGCAACAATTACAAAATTAAACTCCATTTAATCCAACAGTCTTGTCCATGGGTAAGTCCTGCAGCATAATCCCATTGCTAAATCATCAACCCTTACTTCAGGAAGGCATCATCTCCTTGAGATCTTCCACAGTCCTACTCAGAAACCGATGCAGCCCTTTTAAAGCCACTTACTTGCTGCAGGACAAGGCACATGCCTACTGCTACGGCTCGGGCAGAAGAGCAGACCTCCAGGCAAGGCTCGTGCCTCCCTTCTCCCTCCCTGCTCTAAGGCAGGCCCGGTGCAGCACCTCTGCGGGCCCCTTGCTCCCTGCGAGGCGCAGCAAACACTGGCAGAGCTGCGGGCGGTCCCCAGAGCAGCGCAGGGGACCCGTGTGGTGCTGTGCAGCCAATGTCCTCGACCCCCAGCCACGGCAAGGGGAAGCAAAAAACCAAACAAGATCACCGCAACAAAGTAAGTGTTTTCTGGAAAAATACTGCTTGTTTGTTTAAAACACCCCTTTGGCCTACATGCTCTTTCTCTTGCCCTTTCACATGAGTAAGCTTTAGCAACAGTGCTTAGCCATCACTTCCATCACATCTGCACACGAGAGGTAAAAGCAGTGGGAATGGCAATAAGGACTATTCTCCAGACAACTGCACTGATAGTGATGTGCCCAGTGCGGTTATTTACAGGAAAACACAGCTCATACTTTCCTAGATCACTTCATTATTTTTCATAACACCAAGGAGGACTGTAATAAAACAGTGCCTGTCAAATCAACTTTATGCTAGATACGGTGACAGACTTACTTAAGAGATTAAACAAATATAAGAAAAACAAAATGGAATTGTCAGTTACCATTTGAAGTGAGTCACCACCTAAAAAGTCTGTAATGCCTCTGAGATGATCCAAGATACATAAATGTGCTAGAAAAAATGGTTAGAAATACATGTTTCTCTCATCAGATGCTTACGCTTTAAAAGAAATAGAATACGGCTCTCCCAGGCAGTTATAAACCCAAATAAAGCATTGCTGAGCTGCCCTCCTGAGAAGGCAACTTCTCTGAAATGAGACTTTGCATCAATTTTGTCTAAAATCTTTTGAGAAAAAAGGGCTGGCAAAGGGAATGAACAGCATCACCTCTAACTCTAGCTGACTATCTTGCAGAGAAAATGGAGCTGAGAGGGGCCGGAGGCACTGCCGCTGCCTCTAGTGTCTGCAGGTTTCATTTGGCTCCGCTGCAGAAACTGTTTCTCTTTCCTGTTGCTGAGAAAGAGCAAGCGGAGCAAAGGGGAAGCTGCCTGGCTGACGGACAGACGGACAGACTGACTTACCCAGGGGAAACTGTGCGAAAGCAAGTCCGCACAGCGCTGTGTACACACACACACACACACACACACACACACACTCTTCTTCAAACGGGCAGAAAGTTTCTCATCATTCCTGCTGGTGAGTTACTTCTAATATTAAAACATATCCACGGAAGCAAAAGTTTCAAATTCACAGGATCTGCTTGAATTCTGTTAATTAGGTATCATTTTTCTAACTCTCAGTCATTACATAAAACTCAGCACAAAGTCCTATCCTTTCCCAATCCTCTTGCACTGAATTCAGTATTTAAAATCTGAAGTCTATTAAAAGCACGAAGACTAACACTGCTTTGTTCTTCAGCTTCCTGTTTAAAAAAATAGTCAACAGGAAAATTATTTCTTACTGTAGACCACAACCATCCTGTTTCTTAACACAGCCTTTTCGCAGCTGCAGTTGTCTCTAGCGTAACCGTGCCATTAGGCTACTTCACCCGGCTTTTAACTCCTTCAGCTGATTAAAATGAGCAAGAGCAATTCTGCGCTCTGCCACGTGCTGCTGAGAGGCCGAGGCAGCCTGGATAAGGCCCCGTGAAGCTCCTTGGCACCCCGTGGGCCGGGGGACAGCTTCCTGAGCAGGGGGACAAGGTCAGGATGATATCCAGGCTCTGAGGAGACCTGCCCGGGGCAGCTCAAAGCTGAGCGCAGCAAGCGAACTGACCTGTGCAGAGCTTTCTCTAAAAAGCAGTGTTTTTGCAAATGGTGCTGCTTGTTGACCTCTCTGTCATTTGAACTGGCACTTTTTTTACACGCCTGTGCTGCTCTGTTCTACTTTCTTTCCTTTTAACCAGGCTGTTTTAGGGCTGCTTCTTCGGGAGCAGGCGGGGACAGGGGGGAGCCGGGGAAGTGCGGGGAAGCCTGCAGCCCCCCGAGCGAAGCCCGGCCCGCCGGCACGTCCCGCGGCGCCAGACCCTCCTGCGCGCCCTCCTCGCCGGGAGAGGGAGGTGCGAGGCGCAGCCTGCTCGGCCCTCCTCGCCGAGGGCTGACAGCCTCCGCCACCTCTGACGAATCTGCAGGACCCATCTCTGACACCGAAAGGCTTTCCTGAGCAGGCAGGAGACTGCCTGTCCCTCTGCGAGCCTAGCGCTCAGCTAGCGCCGAACAAGCCCCGCAACGCCAGCACACAGCCGCAAGGCGGGTCGGGAAAGGACATTTTGCAAGCACAGGGCAATGTTCTGCAACGGGCCAAACTCAGGCACAACTGGCTTGAAGTCTAATGCAAGCATTTGGCACGGCTGTTTGCACATTATGTCCGTGTTTTGATAATTTTTGGTGATATCTTCCTATATAAGATCTGCTAAAATGGATATGGTAATTTAGAGTAATTTGAGGGGAACTAAATAAACTAGATGTAGCATATAAATACAAAGTATTAAGCGGTTCTGAAACCTCCAATGAGCCTTTAGAGGACTATATTTTGTCACCCAATAAATGTATTTCACATTCCTGCCTCAGTGTTTAGAGATGAAGTACCTACAGGCGAACTACTTAGCATAGCCACAAGCATACCTGAGGCAGCTGAAAGGACAACTTTCCAATACAAAAGCATGAAAAACGATTCCTGTATCTCTGTGTTGTATTCTAGAGCATGTATTTCCCTTAGGAGCCATCAGAAAAAAGATTATATGGCAGTAGTCAGCAACCTGCATGCCCACACACGTAAGTATAATGCATGCACTTACAGAGTCAGTAAGACACTCTGGTTTATCAAATTTTAGCTTAAAACATAAGTTATGACACTGTTTCACTCTTACTTTCGTCACTCCCTGACTCAGTCCCTGCTGAGAAACTTAAATAGAAACTTTGCAGCAAGAAATAGGCCTCTGTCTTCCAAGCTCTAGCTCACCCTTGCTGTTTGGCCATTACATTTTGTACAATCTATTTCTTTGGCTGCCTTTGTGTAACCAAAGAAATGGCACATTCTGATTATAAATTTGATCACCATAAGCTTGGAGGAGGAGGAAGAACGAAGGCGCGAGCACCCGCAGGGCGGGAGAGGCATGCCGCGCAGCGCGGCACCGCTGAGGCTGCGGGGCAGAGCACCCGGCGGCACAGCACCGGGACTCAGCTCGGCAGCCGCGTCGCTCATCTCCAGGCCACAGGATCTCCGCTTCGTGTGGAGCATGGAGATGTCCTAAGACGTTTAGCTGTAGCTCTGCAGCTAGAGGAAAGCTTTGGTTACTGTCCTGTACTTTAGCAATGGGCTCAAGGTCCTCATAGTGTGCTATTTGCTCTTGATCAGTGGGAAAGATGTCATTTTAAGAAATGGACACTATGCTCAATTACTACCAGCTGATACTATAAACGATCTGAAATAGTAACTGATCCACACAGTAATAAATTTTACTTACTGACTTGGTAACTACCAAGCTGCTTAGAACATTCAGTGCTGTGGAGTGGTGAAAAAGACAACTAACCCCCCCCCCCCCCAAAAAAAAAAAAAAAAGAAAAGGTGTTAAAGGAATATCAGTGCTTTGAAATCCAGTATGCATTTCCTTGCATGCACTCTAGACAGTGCTGTAAATTATCACTACTTGCAAAAAGCTAATACAGAAGCACTACATTTAATGAAACTTGGTTCTGCAGAAGAAAGGATTAATGTAACTAATGCACACGTGTACACCAAAATCGAGGAGTCTGAGCTCCAAACACAAAGGTCTGTATCATTCGAAATAGAGAAAGATTTCAGCAGCTGGCCACAGCAGTAGCAGCTGCTTTGCCCCTGCGTGGTGGGCACCGGCGAGAGCATGCCCATGCCTGTTTGCTGCTGAGGGTCAGTCACTGTCAGTGCTAATTTTGCTATTAGTGGGCACGCGTCACCAGAGAGGCCTCAAGCGCAGTCTGCAACATGTCATGTTAAAAAGAAATTTCACTTAAAACACAAAGTATAGGAGAGAGACAACATATCTTGCATTCTGCAAAGGCCCCTTGCTCTGCAAGATACCCTATGAAAGGTAATAAGAAAAAGCGGCACTAAACTAAATTCTGGAAACTTCAGATTTATGCTTGGTACCTCAAAAAATCTTTTCAAGAGCATTTTTACTATATAAATGCTAAAAAGAATAAATGACCCCTATGTGAGATGGACAGTGGGAACAGCTGGACTGCAACTGCATATAGTCAGCCATTTCAAGCTGCTGCTAGCTCCCCCTTAAAAACATTGAGTCAGAGGCAGACAGACAGCTCACTGTGGTTAATCATTTCCTGCATGATTAATTTCCAAGCAAAAAAAGAGGAAGGAACAAACAACAACTGCAGAAATAAAAAAGAATTGGTAGAACTCAAGGGGAAAATGCATGAAGTCACCAATTAAACTGTCGATTGCCCCTCTGTGCAAACTTCCAAAACAGCATTGATCCAGTTCTTTCAGAAGGTATTGCTTTCTGCTAATGAGAGAAAGGAAAGTTTAAGAAACCTGAATTTGAGGAAATTAGGCTAGGTTACCAAGCAGGTAACTCTCAAAAAAAAAATTTTTCTAAGTAAAAAAATAAGATAATTGGAAAGATGATTTAAAAACAGAATTGTTTTCCCACAGAAAAAAATCAGTTTTAAGCAGATCAAAATATTTTTTCCATGAATTTTTTGTAATGGAGTACAAAACTATTTTAATTAAAAATATTACTGTGATGTCTTATGAAATTTGTTTGAGTCTCCTTGCCCCCATTTGCCATTTCCCTTGGTGGGCCTGAGTCCGTGGCAAGGCTACGCGTCCCGTGCTACACCACGGTGCCTCCCATGGGCCCCAGAGGAGGTCTGTGTTAGGCAAGTTGGTGAGGGAGTGCGGAAAGTTTTGAATGAGAAGCTGTAGAGGACGATGAAGACACAGCTCCCGTGCAACACCATGCCAGTAAATCCCAACTGAAAAATATCAGATATTTTTCTTCTCTTTTTATCCAAGCAAAACCAAAGGCTTAATTTCTAAATGTACAGAAACCTATAGATAAGTACACACAGATGTTTCTAAACCCCTAAAAGATTCAACCAGGACACCAAACCAAACCCAGAGCAGCAGGCAGCTACCTGAATACCCTGAGGAGGTATTCCCCTAGATGGCGAAGGAGGATATTTCGGAGATGCTGTGGACTCAGTCATTCACATACGTAGTAATACAAAGCCTCTGCCAGGTGCTAAAGCAGCCTAATACAAGATCTAGCCGAGACGCGGGAGGGCAGCTGCACAACCACCAAAGCAGAACGGGGGTAAACCTCCCCAAGCCTGGGAGCTCAGAGAAGAGTGGTACCAAAAACATTACCCTCAGTATTTTGGGGTCTGTTAACATCAGCAGCTGGCCTTTTAGGGGTGACTTCCGGCTGAAACCGCACTCCTTTTGGCGCAAGGATTACAAGACTGCGTTGTCTGCAAAAGGCCATCACAAGGGTGCCTTGTGGCACAGGGAGAACATAAATTTTTACCCTGTCCAGGGGAAGCTGTGGCAGCATAAACATTGCACACTTAAAACCACTCACAGAGAACTGGATGCTCAAAAGAGAGACCAAGAGAGGAGAAGTTACTTTGGATGCATGAGACCCAGGGAAACTCTGGGGAGATGATGATGCAAGAGAGAGGAAGTCGATTTTATTTGGGGCTTTTCTAGATTTTTCAGAGAAACTCTCAATAGTACCTGAAATGAGTGCTATGAGTATGACTTTCCATCCAGAGTGAAAAATGCCCTCTCCTATGCAAAATGCCAGGGCAGAGCGAGTGGCCTGTATCAGCAGTGCTGGGAGCTCCTGCACCGAACAAACGTCCCCCCGTCCCTCGGGGCTGAGCTTCCTCCTCCTTCCCACGGGCATTGCAGCGCTGTAGGAGGCATCACAGATGACGTGACGTACTTCATTCATAGCCACCTGTATAAAGCAGGTGAGGTCTTTGTACACCTCGGAGGCCCCAAACCGGGACTTAGCGTGACCCGGACGGCACAGCTGGGTCGCACAGGGAGGACCTGCGCTGGGGAGCTGTAGTTGTACAAAACCAGCACTGACCCAGCTGGAAGTCACCCCACACTTCTGCCACGGTCAGAGGCCAAAGTGGCGAAAAGGGGAAAGCAAGAGTCTAGAGATCTTTAGCAGGAGCACACAGGGGAATTCAGGGGGAGGGCAAATGTCAAGCTGCTATTACAGTAAGCATTTTTGCAGCCCTATTTAGGCTGCAGAGAGACTCCCCTGCCCTCCCAGAGCTCCTTGGGTGACACGCGCGCTCGCTTCCCCAGCGCCGAGCGGCCCAGCGCCACGCAACGACCTCGTGAGGCGGCACCGGCTGTGGCTGCACACCGGGAAATTCCTCAGGGACTTCAGGTCCCCTAAATGCTTCTGACCTACTTCTCACCATCACAGGAAAGCCTTAACAGAGCACACTACCCCGGCAGTGTCGGTGATGAGTGAACTACCAGACCACTGAGCCAGGACATAACTGGGAAGTGCAAAGAGCAGTACCAGCTAGCAGCGCTCCTGGTCTACTGCAAGTTGTGTCCAGCAAGCCAGATCTGTCAAAGGCAACCAGTGAAATCCAGTCGTACCGCATCTGTGGAAAATTACAGCTAGGAAATAGGCCACTGTGGTGTCAGAATGTTGTTTTAATCCAAGTATTTAAAATGTTTTTTCCTTCTCAGCGACAGATTTTTCAAGATATGTAGAGGATGGTAGGCAAGGGCTAGCTTTGGAGGATTGCCCGTACTCATATAGTCCCCATTTGGGAGAAAGAAAAAAAAAAAAGAAAGAAAGGTTTTGGTCATTGTGAGCATTTGGAAATTGACTTGAGAAAAATCGATAATTTAAGAGTAAATACAGTAGGCAGAAAGTCTCTCTCTCTCTCTGACTCAGTGCAAGTAGATATTCCTTCCATCCAGCTCATGTTCCTGTAATTTCTTTCAGCTCGTGCTTTCAGAGGCGGCGCACGGAAGCGTTGATGTAGGCTCAGGTGCCCAGAGGCACTTACACCCCCTTCATCTCCGTGATCACAGCATTTCCCCAGGGAAGCGGGCCCTCAGGCCAGTGCAGTGACGTGCGGAGCAAAGCCAGCCCACGCACGGGCCCAGCCCGGAGGGAGCCTCACCGCTGCGTTACACATGGGCGCCCCACTGATGGGGGGATCCCGTCCACCTCTGGGCGCACGCCCGAAGGCAGCTGGGGCATCGTTTCAGGCCCCATAATGCTGCCCTGGGGTGGGTGCTGTCCGAAACCCTCCATAAGGAAAAGCCCAACAACAGCTTTGCTGTCTCTCCCAGGCAACAACAATGCTAAAGGACTGATCTGTTTGCACCTAAGCTTTTCCTTGAGCTGTCCCAAGCACAGCTCTCTGCAATACTGAACCACCTACCATCCAAGGCAGCTTTTAGTCAACTTGAATGCTTGACAGAATGCAAAATGTGTTATTCTAGGCAAGCTGCCCAACGTCGCAGGCAACGGAGTCACCCAGGCATGCAGCAAGCCTCTGCATGCAGCCCTAAAGAAAAGGCCCTCGATTTTTAAAGCTCTCCTTGTTGCGGCACCCCGGAGCAGCTGTAGGGACAACGTCTCAGAGCACCTGTGACCACTGCCCATACCCTGGGAAACAAGCATCTCATGTTTCTCTCCATCTTTTTCCCTTGCCTGATCCTTCTCGTGAACATTTTTTGTACCGCTCTCCATGCACAGTCCAAGAGCCATCTCTGATGGGCTGCTTTTTCCAGTGTCTCATTACTACAGAGCTGATCACTCAGTGTCATGTGGATATCCAGCAGCGTGCGCTTTCCTACACAGCTTTCTCCCACAAGCTTTTGCAGTCTTAAGCTCCATGAGTTCCATGGTAGGGTAAACAGGCCAATTTAGAAATTAAAATTCTCTCTGAATCGCCTCCAGCTTCATTCAGCCCTAAATCACAAGAAACTATTGCATTAAGTCATTCACCTAAAGAACAGGACTTCTTCCACCAGTGCCAAACTTGTCAACACGTCAGCAGGGAAGAAGCAACTGTATCAGCAAGAGCCCATCAGAGTTTTTACAGCCCAGGTGTCAACATGAATTAGAGAGCAACTTCAATACCTGTCATTAGAGGAGCAAAGACTGATCTGTCCAGAGTGTGGGAAAAACAAAACAAAGCACCATCCCAGATCTGCATAATGTTCAGCCAAAGACAGTTCAGAAAAACGAATACCGCCTCAGAGCCAGATTACCATCAATAAAAGCCTCTGTTCAGTGTGGCAAGCCCCATAAATCAGTTCCGTGAGGAACAGGCAACCATGTCCGGTAGAGTTTTTAATTAAAAGAAATTTTTCTTTCCAAAAGTTAATTTTGTGTGATTTGAGGCTGCAGAGTGCTGAGACTCCAGACTTCCACTAAAATGGGCAGAGATATAGAGTTTAGTTTTACTCCCATTAGAGTTGATGGAAAGGCTCAGGCCAGTTTTCAGGGGAGCTGGAGGAAGCCCATCGGACCTCATGACTTTGCAGAAAGTGTTTGAACTGTTTGAGATGATCAGGCTTAAAAACCTTATGAAGAGCATCCCTGGAGAAGTCCCTTGATACCCTCCAGAGCGCAGGGCTTTGCAGCATAGGTAGGGACTAGCCATTAAGCCAGATCATTCATGAGGCAGCGAATCATGCCTGCACGTAAGTGATGCGCTAAAGGAACGTGGCAGTCGGGGCCAGCGCTGTCTCCTACCATGCTGGCTTGCGGACGTATAAGGCTGGTGGAGCAGGGACCACGGCCACGACCCGCACAGAGATGCCCTCCCTTGTGCTCACCACTGCTGGCATCCTGCGTCAGGAGCTTGGGGAGAGCAAACTGCAAAATGTGCTGCCACCCGTCTCAAGGGCCCGAGACCTCCCAAAAAACTCCAAGACTTTCCCTCCGTGCCCTGCTCACGAACTAGAAACTTAATAGGAGCCACAGACCCGACCTTACAGACTGGCTAGATACCAAATGCGGACTCATTCTGCATAAAACTTGTGTTCCTTGGGTCCACAAATCTTCTCCAACTTCAGATGTAAAAAGCTATAAAATGGCATTTGATCTGCCACTTAAATGCTTATTTCAGTAACATGGCTATGGAAATTTAAGGTCTTTGTAGACTCTGTTGGGCTTTATAAAGCAATTTTCTTTCATAATTCACATTCCCAAAGGAATTAACGCAAGTTTTCAAATAAAGCAAAAGTAAAATGGAAAAATTTCAGCTTATTGAGGTGTAAATGAATATACACAAAATACACTATTCACTTTCCATACTTAAAGTTTTGTTTCTTTATTTACCTTGACTGGTGTTTTAACATAGATCCTCTTTTGAGAATAGCTGCAAAATGAAACTCTCATACGTAATTTATGTAATAACTAGCTTACAGTTATTAAAATGAACATCAGTTTTAAAGCTTGAAAACCCCAAAGCATGCGTAGCTGGGCAACGTACCCTGGGCATCTGCGCGTGCAGGGAGCGGGACGGCAAAGTGCCCACTTGCACAAGCAATCAAAGCCGCTCTGAACCTCCCTTCCTGCCCGCTTGGAAGAGGGCCTCTGCCCTCCCAGGCTTGGCCTGCCACGCGTTTTGTACTAAGGCTCAGAAAGCTTTTAGGTGGGCTGCTACGGTTTCCATAATTATTTTTGAAGGTTCTCAGCAATATAAACACACATCTGTGGAAAGAGATTTTAAAATCAGGATGGAAATGAAAAAGGGGAGGGGAAAACTGGAGGCAAAAGGTAATCTGAAATAAACAGAGTCGCCTTTAGCAAACAGTCCCCCCGTCCAAACCCAGCACTTCAGTCTCCTCTTCTTAATGCTGAAGCTACCCTTAGCTCACTCAAACCCACTCAGATCCTGTGGCTAAATGGTAATCTTCTTTTCAGAAGGGACTACGAAACTTTGAAAAAGCTATCCAAAGCAATCCAAAAATCCAAAACCGAAGGTGAATTAAGGACAAAAGATTAATTTTAACCTTTTACATCCCAACGTATACATTTTTCTTTGAAATGGGTTCATTTAAAAACAACAACAAAAAGCAACAGTGCTGATAGCGTAGAAATAGGCTATTTCATATGTGAATTTACATGATCACCTAATATCCTGGCAGTATTGGTAAATGATGTGTTTGTTGTTCTAAGCCATATAAAAACAAGTCCAAAATGCTATGTTCCTGCACCATCAGGTTACTTGCCCGGTAGGAATCCAGCAAGAAGCTTCTCCTGCAACTTGTTTCACAGAAATTAATACAGCAAGCAATATGTTATTGCTATCAAAAACCCCTGTACAATAAGACAACTCAAAAACTATCTTTTAGTGTCTTAAAAAAGCTAACAGATCAGGTAACCATTAAGTAAAACAGAATTAAGGTTGCCCTTATCTTTATATTGTTCAGTTCTTTGTATCATATGTAAAGTTTACCAGACCAGACCAAATATCTTTTTCTCTATTTTAAATATGTAGATTTTATATCATACATGCATTAACTCTGTTAATCCACTGCCTTAGTTAATGCAGCAAGAACGGCTTAATTTTAAAAGCTAAATTTAAAATTAATTTTATTTTTTAATTTTTTTTATATAAGTAAAATCATATCAGCTATGTTTAGCTAATAGGAACTGCTATCGCTTCACTCCAGAGCTATGAAGGCTTGTACCAGCTGGAGATACAGTTCAAAAGGAGTAATTTGAATATGCATGATAAATTATGAGGACTGCCAGTTCAAACTTCAGGGTTAAAGCTGACTGCCAGCCGGGAGGTGAGGAGTTCTCGCTGCCTTGTGCAACACTGAACAACTGAAGGCATCATATGCCTTGATCTGGGCTGGCCAGCACTTGCCCACCTCCGAGACTGGCTACGGGAGCAAAGAGGCTGCTACAGAATGGAAATACGCACAGAAACCCTGCAGAGCATCTCCCGTTCTGCACTCGCTGGTCTGAGGAACAGCAGCTCCAGCGTGAGCCAGGGGTTCGGTGCCGCCCTGCGGCAGGGGCGCCCGCCCGGTGCAAGGCCGAGGGAACGTGGAGGAGCAAAGGCGGGAGGGTGCTGGGGACAGCCCTGCTCTCCAGGCAGCACGGAGCGGAGCACCAGCCCAGCCTCGTGAATCCAGGCCACAGGAGGGAGGTGGAGCGGGTGGATTCGTGCTTACGGAGATCCCCAGGCAAGGAGCCTGGAGTCCTGCTGGCTGCTGTTTCCGACTATCATTTAGAGCAGGAGCGATGGAAGGATAGACCTGAAACTCTGCCTCCTCTGTTTGGATTTAGTCTGGCTCTTTGTGAAGCAGTAAAAATTAACCCGCAGTGCACTGAATACCTCTTCGTGTGTAACAGGAGAGACCTCAGCCTTCGGCATCTGAGGCTGCGTGTGTGCAAGTCACCACAATACTCATGTACTGTTCCTATCACCGACAATTTCCATTTGGCCCAATCTGGAAAACATCCTGAGTAATACGAGGATTTTTTCTGTTAAACATTTCCAGTGCTGCCTTTTGGCAAGAAAAAATGTCAAAAGTTGCTGAGAAAAGAAAGGTACAGCTAAGAGATGTTTCAGTTATTTTCTAAATAAGCTGCCAAAATGCAAGGAGTAAAATCCAGTCAGTACTAACATGCTTCATATTTATTCCACTATAAGCTAGAGTAGTAACCAACTTTAACTACATTTTGTTTCATTTACTTCCTCAAATACATCATTCAGAATACATCATATTTTTATGTACAGCTACAACAAAAATTTAATGCAAAATGGCTTTGTAAGGCTATTTTTACATATATTTTGGAGTTTGGTCTAGTTTTGCAGTCAGGACATGATATTTATGCAATCCAGCCTCACGAAGAGGGATAGCATTGAAACTGGGGGCTTAGTTGTTACTGCTGGCACTTCAACTGAACACTCAGGCTTCATATTTGGGTTATGCAATTTGCACATAAGCACCTCAGCACTCACGGTACACCGCTGCAGCGGATGATGCCAATCCAAATAGCCACAGTAAAGGCACACAGTTCAGCTCTCCGTATTTAATCTACCGTCTCCATTGTCCAGTTAAGGGCCTTATAATTAAAGCTAGATTCCAAACATTTCATTTATAAAATCTACTTCTCCACTCATTTTGGCAGTTATCTAACAGACAACAAGATTTAAGTTCTATTTTCTATCAGTTTGTGGTGCTTTTAAAGCAATTCCAAAGTCATATCAAAGAGTCTCTACTGACTCAGCCTGCAAACGTAGGCTCCTTGTTCTGTCTGGATTGTCACTAAATGCCGTATTTGTGTATGTTGGTATACTACAGGAGTAATAATGTATTTTTGGAAAATAATAAAAACTAGAATCAAGTGGGAAACTAATTGTACGTCCTGTCAAAATCTGAGCAATGAAGAGATTTCTGACTGAATCAGGAAAAAAAATGTTTAAAATCTTGATTTAAAAAAAATTTAATTTCAGTAGAATTGAAACTAATTTTTTGTCCTAGGAAATGTAAATTTCAGCAAAGCCTATATTTGCTTTAAGTAGCATTTTAATTTGTTTCAAAAGATAATTCTGAAACTTTCTAATTTCTGAAATTTAAAATTCAGGTTGATTTCACCTCTGCCCTCAGGGAAAAAATGGGCTTGATAAACTTTGTCTTGTCAATTGTGACAAAAAAGCATTTCAATAAACATGCCCTAAAGAACTGTTAACTATGACCATTAATTTTGATATCCAAACAAAGCTTTTCAAACGTAGGCATCTAAAAGCTATTTATAGGTGCCTGCGCTGTCATAGCTTCGCTGCTGCCTTGACGAGGCAGGCGCTGAGCTAGCGGAGAGCTCTCCCGCTGCCCGCTGACCCCCCGAGTCGAGCACTGATCAATCGACGCACGAGGCAACGTGGTGCCGCGAGAGCTGGTGCTGGAGGGACACAAACGCCGACACGCAAGGCCCCGAAGTCCCATAAAGGGGACTAGTTTAAGGCATGGCACAGATCAAGCCCAAGCCAACCAAAGACAACAAAGTAAAAACACCCTTTTTCCTTCCTCCACGGCTCTGATTACAGAGGCCTTTGCTCCAGTTTATTGCAGAGCTCACGTTGGAAATAACTTTTTACAGCTGCACGTGGCAAGTACTTAGCTAGCGAGTGAAGAAGAGAAGCTGGAAAGAATGATTATTAATGGATTCTGCCAAAAAAAGGCAGGGCAAAGTCTTTCATGGATTAATGGCAGGAACTAGCCAATCTTTCTCCAAACAAGGAGGAGGCATATTTTGCATTGCCTTGCTGAGAAAGAAGCCAGAGCAGCCACATTACCTACCACAGCACCCTGGGCTGTCCCATACGGAGGAACACAGCAGAACAGTAACACTTGTCATTTGTGAGGCTGGTAAAGTCCATACACGTTAAAAAAGGCGATTTGCCAAAATCATTTTTAGTTAAAAGCAAGCAATTTCATTCAGCTGTGTCTTATTTTAAATATTTATACCTCCATCTTTTTTCCAGTGAGCTTCAACAATCAAGCGTTTCCTTGGAGAAAGTGCAGTCAAAGGCAATCCATCATGCTGGTGCCTGCCCTGAAGGGCACAGATTTACCAGAAGGGCTCAGAGGACTGTAGTGACATCATCTATGAGGTCGTATCTGCCTGACTGTGCTGCTCTTCTCCCCTCTCAGTTAGACCAGGGCGAACATGCTAGAGGCACAACTCAAATTCTTGCCTGCGTGAAAGGCAACAGCTCCTACTGACCTACAGGTCCTACTGGGACCTGCAAGCCATGGCTCAGAGAGGAGCAAGGTACCGCTGATCAGCTGCTCAGGGACTGGCAATGCCTCTCGGTTCCTGCCAAATTTTTGTAAGCAGTACCCAGCACGTATCTCACCTTTGTGTCAGGTGGCAGCTCTGAGCCAGTCTGCTCCATCATCCATGCAGGAACTCAGTGGGAGCCCAGGGAGCAGCTGATTTTGGAGGTATTTTTGCCTCTGTGCAAGGGAGCAGATCTAGCCAAGCTCCTGTGGTATTCAGAATGCAGCTTTTTGCACAAAAAGTAGTAGTTTGGTGCTGTTCAATCTAAAAAAAGGTACAGCATACCACTGCCACAAAAAAAACCCATATCCACAAAACCAAAAGCAGCCACAGAGCATTCTTCAATAGTTGCCTTTCCCCTTTTGAAAATACTTAATTGACAAGTCCTTGTATTCCACATGGCTATTCAAATCCATCCTTACTGGTGCTAGTCTGCCAAAAGCTCAAAGGAGTAAGCAAGTCAATCACTTCAGACTGCACTGCTCAATGCAGTTGTTCTGAAACAATAGGTATTTGGGAACAGCAGCTAATTTCCCCTTTATTTTCTTTGCAATGGAAGTGGTTGTTAAATCCTAGCTAAAGTTAGCATCACATCTGCTGAATCCTTTAAAATATGGCTGAAATCTTGACTAAACTGGCCAGTTTGGCTAGCATATGCAGACAAAACCAAGCTGGGCTTATTTTAAATAAGGCTGGAGACTAAGTTTAGCATGTCACAGTATGCAGTACAGTGAACTCATATCTGGTGACTCCCTAATTAGAAGAGCAAAATCTCCTCAAGATACTCAGCAGCAGCATGTCACCTGCCCTCCCTGAAAACAGAAGTGCTGGATATACTGTACCACGCATCCAAAAGTGTTTATTGCCTTTAAAGTAACTAATTAGCTTTCATCAATAGCCAGAGAAATTTAAAGTTACTGTCAACAAAGAGACTGAAATACAGAACAACAGACAATAGGGCTGGCAGAGGGCACCTATTCTTCCCCTTCCTCTAAGCTGCAATCTATTATGCTTTTATCATTCCTGATAGGTGTTTCTCTCTCCTCTCCTTAAAAAGCTACAATGATGGAAATTCTGTAAAAGATCTCAGTCCTCTATTCCAATACTTCATCAGTCTTGCAGCTAGTGAAGTTTTCCCCAATACCTAATCTAAACCTTCTTTTCCGTAATTTCTTTTGTTATTTCTCATCCTATTTACAACTGGATGTGGAGAATAATTTATTGAAAGTTAACATGCCTCTTCGATTTTCTCTTCTTCATGCTAAACAATCACATTTCCTTCAATCTTTCCTCACAGGTCATGTTTGCTAGGCCACTGGTCATTACTGCTGTTCTTAGGATATTCTGTAATCCCATATCATAGTATCTGAAATGGGCGAGTGTGACACGATTCACCACCTTTATCTCAATATTGTGTTATATATTCCTTTGCAGCATCTAATTTACTGATTTGAAACAAAATGCTACTGTAAAAATACCCATATTTTCCCTATATGCATGTCCCCCTGCTTCACACAGATAATCCTTTCTAACTTCCAGTGTCTGAAGAGGAGCATTTGGTTACTAATCACAGGTCTTCTTTGGTCCTCAAATTTGGAATAATTGCCCAAATACTAGGCAATTATCCTGGCAGTAGTGCAGTACTAATCATCACCCTGGCAGTAGTGCAGCCTGCTTGCTATGAGTTGCAGAGCTGTAAATGAAGTGAGCTCTTTGCCTAGTGCTAAGACCAGCTCTTCCTTCTCCCATCTCTCAGGCCTGGTACCCAGATTTCTGCAGCCTGTGGTTTCTGATGCCAGTGCACTGCTAAAACTACACCAAAGCGTCAGCCTGCACCAAAAATCCCTCTCAGAAAGAGGCCCAGAATAAAGGTGTTTGTGCTCTCATCTACAGAGAACCAAAAATCCCACGCGCCTCTGCGAGCCGCCCACATCAGCTTCCTACCTGGCTGCTAATCAAAAAGATGCTAGTCTGGGGTTAAAATGCATTACATTTGCGATATGGAGTAATGTTTGATTTACTGGACAGCACAAGCTCCAGATCAGCATGATCCACTGTTATCTACATTAAGTGCTTTTTGATTGAGCCTTTTCTGCAATTAAAAAAGAAATAAACTCACTGTTACCTCCTCTATTTCTTTCTGATTCTCTGGGTGACTCAAGGGACCTTCTCATACTACTTCTTTGTATTAACACCAAACTCTGAATGTTGGGGCCTTTGCTGGGCAGTTTTCAAACACAACAACATTATTTGCTCTAAGTCAGGACAACTATTAATTCACCGTGCCTGATCAAATCGTATCTTTCTATTGCCTCCTGACCTGTCTGTGAAGTCTTAAAACCCTCTACTGCTAGCCCTCTGTTACTGGCAGGAAAAAAGCTTGCTGCGTGTGTTAAATCCTTGTGGATCTGGCACAGAATTTGACACAAGGTAAGGTGCGTAAATCTAAACTGTAGCACCAGCAACGCTGTGCCACATCAGAGCACGCCAGTAAACTCACTAGTACTGTTATTAATCCTGCCCGGGAAAAAATGACTCCAATAGTATCATACTGCAAATAAAAAGACAATTAATAGTAATCATGAGAGGACTCTCTGCTTTCTGACTTTGGCAGAGACTATCCACACTGGAGACCTGTTTCCTTCTGCCGTTTCCCACACAGTAACTCCCCCCCACTCCCAATTTCCTCCCCACGCGTCCCCCCCCAGCTCTGGGTACCTCTCAACTAGCAGGAGAGATGCCTGGACGGAATACAAGGCCTGGCAAGCTCAGCCCAGAATACTCGTGCTCAGGTTAATTATCTTGCAGTAACATTTCCCAGGTTGCACATTCCTGCAAGGAAAAAGAAAAGAACTATTATTTGCAAATCCAAAATGTTTGGGGACCATGCAAGCTGGGCATACATCTATTGTGCTTTTCCCATTTAAGTAGAAATTTTGCAAAAAAAACTGGCAGCATGTGAAAAGAAGGCTTCCTCCATCAAAAGAGGAATCAGAACAGGAAAATACACCGTCTGTGCACTCAGTACCCACAGTGAATGTTAGTCCCTGAGGCCAAAGGGCCCAATTTGTTCTCAAACCAATGTAAATTTGAAATAATTCCACAAACTTCAGCACAGCATTGTGAAAGCCAATATAAATGGTGGAATGAAAACAGGAGAGCCTAAAAACATGTGTGGATCGATACCGTGGGAAGACTGACCGGACTACCTGCTGCTACAGTTGCTTCTCTTCAAAGCCGCGGCTCACTAAACAGCTTTGTAATAACGAGGTTTCTATAGTTTAGGCTAGAGAAAAATGCATGCAAAAGCTGAAACAAATCAACTAAACAAAAGCAAAACCAACCTCCTCTCAACCTCTAGATGCTTTAGCAGCTAATTACAGAAACGATTTGCAGAACTTGCATTCAGGCGTGTGTGTGGGGAAGAGAGGGGGCGGGAACGGCCAGCAAGGCATGAGAGACGTGTGCTGCAAACGAAGCCCCAGCCAAAGATACCGCGCTGTCCATTTGATGCACGGAGTGATAAACAAAATGGCTTTAAAAATCCAGGCAATTTAAAATGAAGTATAAGAACTGTGACCATGCAGGATTGTGTTTATGTACTCATATTTAGAGATAAAAGACTCCAATTCCTCACTGGTATGAAACCTTTGCATAAACTGTGTGGCAAAATGAAACCCACAAGGGGATCCTGCCACAAAGTCTCTGAAGCTGGCCTGGACAGCTCAGGTTTGCATCAGTCGGTGATGCACATTTTAGGTTTTTTTCCCCCTTGTAGGGTAGGCCATGCCTGTCCCCTTGCTCCAAGCATGCAGCAGATACAAAGGCAAGAGACCAGTGCAGCCTAGTAGCTTTTGGAGAGCAAAAGTCACTAATGATTCAAATGGCATCCTGAATGTTTTGATTATTCTGTTCACTTGCAGAAATAAGCATACTCCAAAACTGTTTCCATCTATCTTTGCTGCTATCTGAAACTAAAAGTCATATGCTAATACTGCCCAAAGGAGAGTAACCAAAATAAATAATAACAGTAAAAAGATCGCACAGAAAAGTGAAGGTTTCTTCCATAGATATTGTCAATAAAGTTGTACTCAAACCCACACGCGCACACACATGCATGCACACATTCTCCCTTCCTTCTGAACTTCAGTAAAAGAGGTTTCGAGCACAAAATCAGTGCCCATCTGGTTCCATTTTTTAATATTTTCCTTTTTTGTTTTCCTTCTCTCTCATTCCAATCCATATTTATTTCCTTTTGTTTAGTCTGTACTCTTTATTCCCTTTCCTCTTTTTGCAGATTTCTTTTTTAATTTGTTTGGGAAAGAAACGTTCTTTCCCTGTTTTTCATAACACAAGCTGGTGCAACAGGCCCGTTCAGGATTTCCTCCTCTCTTTTACTCTCCAGTTCTGGCTGTCTGTGCTCAATCTTGGTGGTAGAGCAAAAGTGTTTGGCTTTATTTTTAAGAAAAGTGTATTGGTTTATTTTTAAATTCAGTTTTAGATACCTAGTGCAAACCTCTGGGTGGAGGCTCAAATGCATTACTGATAAGCCATTATACTTCAGCTAGCTTAAAGCAGCTCCTGATCTATTTGAGATGAACCACTGTAAGGCACGATTAAGCTGAAATTAAACTGTCTGCAGGGGGATTTAATTAATTTGGTTTAAAATCCCATTCTTAGACTGGAAGAGCTGAGTTGCACAGTGTTCAGCTGAAGGTCATAACCCCAATAAAGCAGAGACCAGCGCTGGACAGAGCTTTTGTGCTCCTTGCAAAACCCGCTAGTGCCACAGACTGGCAGGCGCTCTGCTCCAGCAGGTGAAACCGTAAAACCCCAGAGAACCAGGGAAATATTTTTAAAAGATGGGGGAAGAAATATGAACAGCTTTACAAAAACTTGCTTGAAACACAAATCTCTGATTTTAATCTCTGATGTGTCCTTAAAACAGCATCTATCAGCCCCACCAGCTGCATTTCATGCCGGATCGCTATTACTTGCACTGCCAAAGGCACCGTGCTGTCCGGCAAGGCTCGGCGGCCCCGAGGGCTCTGCGTGGAGCGGCCCCTTCCCTCCGCCCGCCCCTGCCCGCCTGGGTCAGTCCTTCCCTGTCTGACCCGTCCCTGCCCTCCAAACACCGGCCTTTCGGCAGGCTCTGCTGGACATTATGGACTTCCATCGCAAACGTCATTTCAGATTTTGTGAAGTGCTGCTGCAGTACTCTACTCCGTCACCCTTAAGTTTATTCGCTTTTTAACTTTCATTCCAACTTTGTGTTCCAGTTTGTTAATTAACCACAATATTCTAATCATGTTTAAAAATAAGGAAAGTATTTTTGTCTAGGAATATAAAACGCGCATCCCATTAGATCTGCTCACCTCGAGAGCTCCAAGCGGAACGGAAAAGAAATCGGTTCTGTGTCGTTCCCGACACAGAAAATTCCCAAGCCAAAAACTCCAACGCGGAAAAGTTAAGACCAAATTCCTCAATAGAAATCTTGAGGAATGAGAGAAAACAGAAAACTTAAGGAGAATATACCAGTAAAATCAAACAAAACAGCGATATACTCACTATCGTCTGAAACAAACAACATGAAGTCCTCAATATAGCCAAGAGTTTTAACCTGCACTTGAAAAAAACAACCAAGTGTATTAACACCAAAAGCTTCTGCTAAAAATCCAGATCTTTCACTTGTTCTACGGAAATCTTCACAGAGGCAGAGAAGGGTTCACCCCTATTTCTGACGCGGCTCGGACCCGCGCTGCTGTTGCGCAGCGAGCCAGGCCCCGGCCTCGCGCCGGGCCAGCGCGCAGAAGCGCTTCCTGCTCTTGCTTTTGCACGGTCCTGCTGCGGAAGCCCACGTGCCAGCACCGCCGCGCAGAACGAGTGCCATCCGCACGACAGACGTGTTATTCCAAAAAAAGAAACTGTACAAATGTGCACGCGGAACCCCCTTAGCATGGTGAAAAAGAGAGACTTAAGAAAGACGAACCTGCGCTATTTGCATCCGTTGGAGGTCACCCAGCGCCGAACCTCCCCAGCAGCTTCAGCCTCGCTTCCTGCGGAGGCGGCCGCCACACGGCGCTTCCGCGCTGCACCTTGCTAGGGGTGCTCCGCTGACTTCCTAAAAACACATGAAGAAACTAGCTGCCTCTTACAGCACGTTTGAGAGATTTCTGCTCTCCTGATGAACCACTGACATTTCTGCATAGCCAGAAAGGGACCTCCCCTATTTCTGAGTCACTATGTGCCTCAATGGGCCTTTTTGTACTATTTCTTCAAATTAATACCAAACTCTGAATGCTGTGCTACATTCAGCTGCCCTTTTTCTTTTCTAGAGGAAGCAAATGCAACAATGGAGAATGCAATTAGGCTACAGGCATGGGAAATTTCAGTTTAAGGATGTTTGCTTTTCAAGTTTTCAGAGTGGTAATGTATTTATTTTGAATAGATATAGTTATTAGCAATCTTTAGAAATATTTTTCGTTTGAACATGGCAAACAGTTTTCACAGGTGTTTGCATCCTATGAAACACAGTTAATTACTTCAAAGGAGCAGATATTCTCTTCCCAGTTACAAGTGTGCACCCATAATGTTGTCCCTAACGACGGGACCAGCAGGCCTGGAAGTGTATCTGTCATGTCAGGAGGACAGCAAGGTCACGAGTTACAGGAGCAGGTTTACATGGTTAGTTAGTAGGTGGTGTTTTAGCAAAGAGACTTCAAGACGAGTGAATTTTGGAGAGGCAGTCTAGCCACAAGGGGCACCGACACCAGAAATGCGGAAACTGTCTGGAGGGAAAGTCAGAAGAGTAACACACGCTAACATCGGGAGAGAAGTAGGACAGGCCTAGCAAGGGGAGAAAGGAAAGGCTGCTCTGCTCGAAGATGTTCCTAGTGGAACACATCAGGCCAAAGGGGGAACAATTAAATGCTCCTTTATTTATTGAGAGCTGAAATAATGACAGCCAACACCCGCCCAGGGCACCGACCAGCCTGGTGAGGGCCAGCGCAGGCTGAGCACTGCCCAGCCCAGCCAGAGGGGTTTCCTTGGCGACTGATTGCAAACACATGTGCTGGGGCACTGACTGGGCTTAGCTGCCTGTAAGTGTGGGTGTGAAGGTCCTGAAGGCAGGAAGAGGGTGAACGGAGGTGATGCTGCACATTTGGGATGCGAAGCTTTCAGCAATGGCACTGGCTTACAGCCTTCCCAGAGTGAGCCAATGAGAGCTGCTTCTTTGCACATGGTTTGATGCATTTTACATACTTTATATGTAAATTAAGAGGCATGCACTAAAAATGCAGTCTTTTGAATTTGGCAGTGCCAGATGAAGACAACAGCATTCAGGGCAGCCTTTTGGTGACCACCAGCCAGTGATCACCACCCAGGCCTGCTGCCTAAGGGCTTCCTACTAATTTGCTTCAATCAAATGAGCCAAATTAGCTCCAATAATTTTTTTTTTTTTTTTAATCAGTCAGTCAAACTAATCTGACTCATCCTGCTGGAAACTGTGTGGAAATGGTTACTAGGATCTCTTCTACTATCTCTGCGCTGAGATGTGGGAGTAGTTAACCCCAGCAGAGGGGTGGTGACAAACAGCTGAGGGCAACACACATTTGCAGGCAAGCACCTGCCTGCTGCCCAAGCAGCTTGCTTGAGTATGTCTGCTGCCCAGTGCTGGGCTTCTGCAAGGTTAACTATGCCAGGATAATCCTACCTTCCCGCGAATCTAGCAGACAGGGTACAAAATGCTGTAGGATAAAGGGACGCACTTGGAAAAGGAGAGGATCTGTTCAACCTGACAAGGCAAGACCAGCACGAACCGCTCAAATTCAAGGAACTGCAGCAGCTGCACATTCACATCCATCTCAAAGATAAGCTCATTAAAGTGTGAACACAGAGGCTGCAGAAACAAAAGTACACGCACGACTGAAGACGGACTACGCTACAAAATGGATGTGTTTGCATGAAACTTTTCGGGTGCACAGGCACCTACTTGTGCACGTGCACCTCAGCTCTCGTGGCTGTAGCATGAGTGTATGTGCAAACACACGTCCACAGGCACACCTGCTCTGCCCTCAGCCCAAAGTTTTGGGCCAAAAAGCCAAACACAGGCCAGGCATTATTTACAGCGGGAGACCCTGGAGAGGGCTGTGAAACATGCGCAGCCGAAGGCTTTTCCCTCACCGAGCCTGCGGGGACGTTTTACACGGGCCCTCGAGCTTTGTCGGAGCCGAGGGGAAGGTGAAGAGTTCAGGCAGCCGCCGCGTTGGTGCGCGACCCTCTGCTGCGCGGGGCTCGGGCTCGGCCTCAGAGCAGGCAGCACCCACAGCGGTGGGCTTACTTCTGGCGCTTTTAAGAAGCTGCATTTACAACGTCACTTTTAACGTGCCAGCTGCTGTGTGAGGAGCCACCTGCACGTACCGGGCCATGCCAGAGCGGTGCCTGCACTAGCTGCAGGGGCAGATGTTGTTTTATATTCCCCCAAATACCCCTCTCTGCATTATTCTCAAGAAATGAGGAATGTATTATCCCTGCAAGTAACTTAGCAGTCCCCGAGGTATTTTTAAGCTACGCCCAAGCAAAACGGCTGCCAAGGGCGTCACTCCAGCCCAGCTCCTTGGCGCCCGAGCCACCGCGGACACCGAAGGGCCTGCCAGCTCTGACCACCGACTGCTGAAACGTGAAGGGAAACGCATCTCAAGGCTGGTAAATCCTCTGTAAACAATCCATTTCTTTCTCCATCCTTATCACAGATGAGAAACCTGTTGACTGGCACCTTCTGGAGGACTGAAGTCTCCACGGGATTTTCAGCAGTAATCTTATGTGATAAGCCAACTACCTGTACCTAATGCTGCATCTCACCTTGTGTATGCACGGGACAAAAACATTGCTTCATCTTCTGAGGAGAAAGCACGCCTAAAGCTCTTACCTCCACCTGGGTAACTAAGGAAGACATGAGCTAGTAATACTGCAGACAGCACAAGTTGTACCAAAGACTGTAAAGTGATTACAGCTTTCACCTCAGCTGTCACTAGAGAAAACAGTATTTAGGAATAAAGGACTACACCTAGGAGCAGTAAGTTGCACTGTGGCCTGACTACACAGGGATGCTAGTAGACATGGCTGTAGAGCCATGTACACAGATAATTTGCTGTCCCATCCAGGCTATGGAGGGAAAAAGGCAGTCACGGGCTCTGAGGTTTTTGCTTTGGATTAAAGCATGCAATTCCTCTTTATCAATGCATTTGAGTATTCTGGGCGAGGGGATATAGGCCAACAGAGCATGCCAAATCCCAGAGTTCATCAGTAGTGCAAAACCCATACCTACCACTTGCTCATAAAAACAGGCCCCGTTCATTCATATGGAAACTCGCCTCCTCCACTGGCGTGGGTACATCCACACGCACACAGTGGATGGTGGAATAGCATCGGGAGTGTTTTCTGCCTGGTACCTGTCACCAGCAAATGTGAGCAATTAACGTCCCCATGATGGGGCAAGACGACCGGTGCTGGCCCCGACCTCGAGCAGGCACACCACACGCGACGGCAGGAGCAAGCCGTCAAACGGAGCTGCTAACCCCTAACTACGGGAAAACAAATCCGCTAGCCAAATCACCAGAGCCAAGCACTAATACCGAGGTGCTCAAACTTCAAAGCAGGAGCACAGTCGGCAAGAGTCTGTTGAAAGAATTACAACCAGGCGTGGAAACTGGGACTTCTCAGTAGCATGTAATCCCTGCTGTTTCCATTTCCTCTTGCTCATTATCGGCACAGATGGGGGCTGAAGATTAGTAAACAGTGGGTGTTTAGGGTGAATTAGAGCGTGTGTGATGTAGAC
Source organism: Dromaius novaehollandiae (assembly GCF_036370855.1). NCBI lineage: Eukaryota > Metazoa > Chordata > Aves > Casuariiformes > Dromaiidae > Dromaius > Dromaius novaehollandiae. Next base: position 25,301,424 of record NC_088104.1, read on the forward strand.
CTAGGTATCCTGGTGGCATCGATGAGACTTTCTAGAGAGATGTAAATATTTAATGTTGCCCACTGTTTCTTCAGAAATATCAAATATTAACACGTATCCCAGTTCCCTATATTATAATAATGGTGGGGGAATCATGTCAGATAAAGCAGAGAATGTCTTGACCTTCATCCAAAATGAACAAAATCTCTGATAGTCTAAAATTCACCTTGGCAGTTCCTCCTCCGCCATCATCTCTGCATGAAAGATGTAGAGGTGGTTTTTACACTGCTCCCAGCATATCTCGAAAAATACAAGTTTGGGGACAAAAGCTTAATACAGAATTTTCCTGCTCCTTTTCATGTGTTAAAACAAGTAACTTCCAAACAATGAAATCTTCAGATTTTTCCAATTAAATCATATACAGGATATTTAAGACCATTATGTCTAGATGAATGCAAAAATAAGCAAACTAGTAACTCTATTTGAAGTGATTCTGCTCTTTGAGGCATTTAAGTGGATTCTCTTCTTTCTTCCTTTATCTGCTATTTAAAAAGTCATCTTCAAACAGATGTGCTCTGATCTCAGAAAAAAAAAAATCTTATTTTAGCTGTCATTTTAGGCATTAAAATACCATTACCACATGACCACCTCTAACATAATTAAGAGTAACACTTCTCTATATCCCTGATACTGTCAGCAATTGGGAAAAGGAATCTAAGTATGTGAAAGCTTAACATTATTTTATTTTCTGCTTTTTTTTTTTTTTTAAATTGTGTACAAAGCCAACAGCTACATCTGTATGAGAGATTACATTTTCAGCTATCATCCCTGGTTTTAGCCACAAGCTACCCTTCCCGAGGACAGCTGTGTATAAAAGTTTTTACTAAGAAAACATAACATGTCTAGAAACACCTACGTATTTCTTGACTTGAGTGAACAAAGCTGAACTGAAAAACTGAAAAAATATTGCAGATATCAGCAGACTCCTGAAGTAGTCCTGCACAGGCAATTGATATAGATGTAATTGAGACACAGAATCCTTCCATCATTTTCTAGCACATTGCACTATATCCTGCCAAAGCCCTACCCATTTGCTAGTGACCTTTTTCAATATATCAGCATTGTTATGATGGTGATGTTAAGAGATATTTAGTACTGAGCAACTTGTCTTTAACTATTATGGAGAGTCCTTAACTTTATAAAAAGCTTCAGGTATGAACAATATGATCAAGGGTTTTTATGTACTTGGCTACTAAAGTAGAAAAAAATTAACTGTCTTAAAAATCTCACTTAAATCTGAATAATATTTATATTCATACTGTTCATCAGCTTTTTTTTTTTTTTTTTACATATATACACACATATATGTACAAATGAACAAAGCTAAATAAACCTGCACCTTAGTAATCATGACCTACCGCAACAGCCACATGTTTAAAGCCACAGAAACAATATCCATCAGCAAGCCCAACCTCTCATCTGACACAGGCAATACAATTTCAAACTGCAACTTCTATATCAAGTCTGTAATTTACCATTAAACTAGAGAACCTTTCAATGAAAAGCATCTAATCATTATCGAGTATGGGGAATTCACCATGTCCGTAGCTAAATGTACCTTAGTGACTCGTAACTTAAAATATAAATTACAAATTACTAAAATGCAATTGATTAGTAAATATTAGTTCAGTGGTCATGCTATTAACTCTAAAAGCAAGATTCTTAAAGTTTATATTTTATATATCTAATCTGCTTTGCAAACCGAGCCCCTTTCTCCTCCATTATCTCTGTTCAACATGGGTTGTTGTAAAATTTGAGTAATTCATTTCATTTTGGAAAAAAAAAAGTCTCCTTCTTTTGCTTAATTTGTTTCCTCTTTACAATCTGGATCTTCACACTGGAAGCACTGAAAAACTTATGACTAGCTAGAAAGTGGAAAAGGAGCTAACTACAAGCAGGATAATACAGTACTATAAACAGGCATAGTTTCACCAGAGTAAAAAAAGCTGTTCACCAATTTACAATAAACAGCATCCTATCCAGAGTCTGAGAAGCTCAAGTTCTTTTACATATGTGTATTTTTGGAAAAGTAAATTCCAATCAGCAGGAACTTTAGTCTATTTTTTGCATTTTCCCCATGGGTGGTATATTCCAAACCAGGAATATCTGGATGCCAAATATAGACACGGACTGGAGTCCGTGCATACTTGGTGGGTGATTATAAAATACCACCAAGATCTCCGCTGTATAATGGATGAGATCTTTCATTCCTTACTTAGGCACAAGTGCCAGTAATTCCATAAGGATTGGCCCCATGTTCGAATAAGGTGTGCAAGATCAGAACATGCACAAGATCAGACTGTGGATTTTTGTTTTATTAATATTTATCCTTGGAAGAATATTCTTTCCAGTAAATAGGAAAAAGGGAGGCTCAGTATGTGAATAGATATATTCACTACATGCCATATTCTCTGCATAAATAATATCTATGCATTTACTATGAATTAGGAGAGGTAATAACAATGAATTAGGAGAACAGTTAAAAACAAGCAGGAAATTGCAGGGTTGATGAAAGGCATCCAAACAACAGCCTTGGAGACTAAAGTTCTCTGTTCACTCAGACAGTGGAAGAATTCACCGCCTGTTGAGAGAACAGGCACAGATCCCACATCACACTTATGCTCATGGACTACTACGTGGGCCACATCCAAGCAAGTTTCTGCCCAGTATCTGGTCTGAAAGGACCACTTGTTAGCCAGCAGGGAACAGGTTCAGCCCTCGTCCAGCACCTGACCACCTCACCATGGCTTTTGCATGAAAGCTGGTCAGCATCACCTTGAACAGGAGCTTTTATCTTGCAAACCTGGGGATTACGGACTCATGGCACTTGAAGTACCCCAAAACAGGCCTGCTGAACATACCTGCTTTCTCTGTAACTCAAATAAAAGGAGCTCCAGTTCCTGACTGGCTACACAACCCCACAACACATCTGTCAACTGGCAATCAGGAGAAGCCCCCAAATTTGCAGGCTGAGATTGGAAGTGGAGGCAGCAATCTGGTCTTTCAGCTTGAAACAGCTTGGCATCAGGATTCTCTTATTAGCAGAAGTTTCTCAGAAAAACATACCTGAACAATTAATCTGATTATATCCCACTCTGCATGCATTTTGCTTCTTCCTCCTTCTCACCTTTCCCTGTCCCCCACTTGAATAGCAAAAGGCCATGTACTGAGTAGCAAAAAGAATAATTAAATTTACAGTTAAGTATATGACTTTTGGCTCTGCTAGTGTTACCTATGCACAGTGGAAAGCCTGTCTCTGTTGATTTTGATGCATGGCTGTCTGAAAGTTACTGCTCATGGAATAGAAATACAGTGCAAACCAGTTTCTAAACTCTGTTCAACTAAGTTCATTTACTTCCCTGCAAGGTTGCACTGTGTGGGTGACCTAAGAGAACAGTGACAAGAAAAGCAGCAGGGGCTTCCTAAAACCCTTCTGCTCTGCTTTAAAAATTAAGGTTGCCCCAGAGTAAGAAGAGGACTGCAGCATCAGCTCCTTGGGGGAGAGAAAAAGATTAGTCACAGTCGTTTTGGTAAAGGCCGCGCTTCCATTGTTTAATTTTTCTGCAGGCCACGTCCCAGCAGACCCAGCACGTTATGGGCATGGTCCCTTACGGAGAATGAATTCCGATGCGGAGCAGCAGAGTCTTGGCGGCTCTTGGAGGTAATGCCTCAAAGCATTACCACGAACTACGGGGGTCCAAAGGTGTTCCTTCATGCACTTCCCCGTCGCTATGCACTGCCAGCGGGGGCTCAGCGGCACCAGCTGTTACACAGGCTGTTTATACCTACTTGAGCTTTTATGATGTTAATAGTTTAGATTTAAGTAAACTTTGTGACATATTTAACTTTGGACTTTTTGCTAAATGGGACAATTACTGTTCTCTCAACTTCCAGTTTAAAAGCTAGTGCATTGCATTGCTCTTTGGAATTCTGCTTTGGAAGACCTTTGTCCATATGAGACTTATTATTTGCATATCTATCGTCTTAAGAACCATAAAAAAACCCTATCGTTTTATGCTTTCCCTTGCATCAGATAGTATCCCCTGGTGACAGGGTCTGAAGATTGTGCACTGATACGCTTTAAAGAAAATTACAGTGGTACTAGGAGTCATGTGCTCTGTTGAGAAGTGAAGAAACGAGGACCTGATCCTGACAGAATTAAATACAGAAGCGAAACTAGAATTTGTGGGAATTCTACTCAACAGAACTGAGACTTATTGCATCACACAGGCCAAGAGAAGCAGTGGGCTTTTTTCCCCCAGAGCTGTCCCATCGCAGTAACACTCCAGACCTTTAAAAGAAAGATGTCAAGGGCACAAGAACTTTAGAACAGAAGAACAAACAAACAAAAAGCTACTCTCCCTTCAGAATGAGGATTTCTAAGAATGACGCGCATAAGCAGGTGTCCTCTCCTGCAAAAGCATTTTCCAGTCAGCCCAGACAGGGCCATGGCAAGGCATGGACCAGACGCTCTGCTTCCACGTGTGAAGAGAGGAAGCAAGAACAAGAAGCTCTCTCTTCTCCTGCATGCGCAACAGTGGAGTATATTCACAGTGCCCACGCTGCCAAACACCTCAGACCAGAACGGGCATGGCCCTTGGCTGGGGCCAACAGGGCTCCTCCGGCGCTGAAGAGGAATCTTTGCGAGAGACCAGTGGGACCCTAAGGGAAAACAATCCAGAGGAACGCCCCGGGAAGAGATGCCCTGACCTTGCTGGGCGCAATCCTGCTCGCCTGTGCTTTTCTCAGGGCTATTCCAACACAGCAGCTTTAGATCACTGGGGGAGAACAGAGCAAGTGCTGCACCTACCTGCCATTTTGCTGTTGGACACTGTCAGAGAGAATCCTGCTTCACAGGGATTTTTTTGCCTCTGTCCTCACTTCCTAGGGCATAAAGTCATGCCTTGCTCAGAAATGGCGGTTGGACAGTTCCTTATCTCTAGATAAAGGGAAGAAGGTTAAAATACACTATATTTTTTCACTTTCCCTTGTAGGATTTTTCCATTCTACTTTTATTTGCTTCTCTCCATACCTCCCAGTGGAAAGCCTGGAGTGAACACAAAACCAACACCAGTTAGTACAGCTAATGTTTCTGAAGGCCTTGGATGCTGTTAAACACCGTAGTATACATGTAGTGTCATTACCATGATTTCTGTGGTGTCAAATCAGTCCCACTGCTTGATAGTGAATAAACATATTTGTCAAAAGAACAAAAAGTTTCAATCTAAGCAAAGAGCAATCTTATACCACTCTTACTGTGAATAACTCTAAACTCCATTATTCCTCCTACGAGGAAACTTTCCTGGGGAACTTGTTGTTAAGTAACAAGAACCAGAAGATGACAATAACAGTTCTTTCGCTTGGAAGCACACATTATGCCTGTAGTGTTTTCATTTAAGTACTGTCTACAATTACATGCAACTGGGTTTTACCCTGCAATTCAGTGGCATTATCAGGGATGTTCAACTGGCACATTTTAGATGAATAAAAGGAACTTGCCCAGTCATCTCATACAGTTTGTCAGTTAGAGAACACTTCATTTTCTAGTTCCCCATAGCAGCTAAAGTTAATGTCTTCCTCTTGACTTCAGTCAGCACATCATTCATACATCCTAAAAGTGCTTAAAAAAATACAGTAAATCTTGGGGACGTTGGTATCCTGCAAAGATATGCTAGGAAGAGGAAAACCAGTAAATGAGGAAATAAGTATTACTGTGATTCCACTTTATCTGCTCCAGTCACTTAAGGGGATAGGAAAGTATGTAGCAGCCTCTCAAAATGAGATTCTTCACTTTGAAGAGCATTAATGTTTAGAGAACTTGAAATTAAAACTAAAACTTAATACCACATTACCAGTTTCAATCAAACGATCTTTTTTTGGGGGTACTTCTAAATCACCCTTAAAACTTCAAAATACCTTTAGATTCTTCCAGCCACCATCACACTGGCACTGGTTTCAGCTCAGAAGTGAATCATGCATCCTGCTCCTTGACTCCAAGGCAAGAACATAAGCTGCTTATTTCCACACAAGGAATGCTAGTCAATTCAATTAAGAATAACCTATTTAAAATAAGTTGTGTTACCAAACAAGTTTTCTGTCCCTCTCTAAGCCACCTATTTCAATCAAAAGCAGAACTTGTATTTGAAAATACAGAAGAAGGGTTCACAAGAGAATTATTTCTATGTGGCTTGTTGCTGCCTGATATTAAAGTTTTGGGACTGTCTGCTTCCATCTGAAAGCTTTAGGCTCCATTGTACCACCAGCACTAATGCTTGGAAAAGTTATACATGTAGTTAAACATCTTTCTGCTTGGCTTTAAAGTCAAGCAGTACTAGTCTGGGGTAGTTTGAAAACACAACCCGCAGACAGGAATGAGGAGATTCCGGTGGGTGCTGTCTCTCTGGTCTCAGACGGACTGCTTTACCTCTATCATTGAAGTGTTCTTACTTGTATACCTTTTATACCAGGACACTGCAATTATTTGAATTTTCATTTCATCCAATTGGAACAGAAACTGTATTCTATTGGACACTGAACAAATACATTCCCTATGTCAGAGGCTTTAATGCAAGACAAGACATATGACAGTATAAGAAACAAGAAGGAACATCTGAGTGAGTAGAGATAAATATAAAAAGATCAATACTCTGAGTCACGCAGGCTCACCACATGCCTGAGCAAATGATTTGTTTACTTATAATATATGCAACACACATAGTGATGCCCTTTGTGGTTTTCACTTAATATTTTAAGAGCCATTTTTAGTAGCTTCTAATTTGATCAAATGTGAAAGTAAGATGAAAATTCTCTATTCTGCATTTCCATCCCAGGCAAAACTTGTGGAAATTTGTTAGCCAAAGGGGCTCAGTCATTTCCCAAGAGTAAGTTGGGGAATCAAGCCATTTTTGTCCACAGAAAAGTCTTACAACCACACCAGAAGGTTCTCATACACCAGCAAAGTGACTTGCAGAAGTGATCTGCCCCAATGCGTATAACTTCTGATTGGTAAAGGTTTGCTAGCATCTGGCAGATGACGCTCAGCTTGCTCTGAGCATGCTCAAGCCCAGCTCTGCAGGGGCCAAGCAGGAATTTCCCTTTGCTCTCCGATCTGCTCTGGTAGGGACTGCTGGAAATCAGGGACATGACAGACTATGCAAAGGGGAAAACACTCCACTGCAAAGAGCTAAGACTGGCACTAGGAGCAAGGGGAAAAGATCCCAGCAAAGGTCAAGCAAGTGAGAAGAACAGGAGGCAGCAGGACACAGGCTGTGTGAAATGGGGAGAGCTGGAGGAGGATGAATTCAGGTTGTGTCCCTTTTTCAGAAATTCCACAATTAAGGCTCCTCACCCACTGGGTAAATCGGGAAACTAGAAAAGCAGTAACTGAAATGACTGGCTCAGGAAGACCGATTACTTGGTGCAAATTAAAAAGCACGCTGCAGAGCTTAGCACTGCATAGCCGATGCTGTCCATATTGGCCAAACTGCAATCTATTAAATTTGATCTGAAAGGCCATCAAAGCAGTATCCTTGAATTACTAGCTGTTTTCTAACAAACATTTCCCCAGATAGAAGGTAAGGGAGAAATGACTTTAAATATACCTCCCCCACCTCCAGAGGGAATATCTTTCTTCACCCACATCTTTCCAATAAAGCAAGCTACCTAGCTGATGCCAGTTATGAAACCAGTCACCATTCTGATTATGTCATTCATAAAATGAAGATTCTTCCAGGACTCTGGAAATCTGTTTTAGAAAGGCTATATTCTGAATGTTACAAATACTAAAACTAAAAGGTCAGACTTGAACTTTTGTTCTTGTTGTTCAGTAGAGGTTCCCTTAATAAAAAAGGGGTCATAAAAAAGTCCTAATTCGTACCACCTTCTCACAGCTCTGAAGAGCCAGAACAGCAGCTGGAGCTTACAAGCTACCTTTAAGAGCATATCCTTCCTCAGGGACTAAGGTAATGTCAGGGCTGTTACGAAGGTCCGTGATCTTTCAGGGACTGCCAAAGTGAGGTGAGCTAATGAGATACAATTTGTTTTTCCTCGCAAGAGAAATGGCAGAGAAAGAGACCGCTGATCTAGGGCAGCAGCTCACACTTAACAGTTCATATCATCTCTTAAAGAAGTTGTGAAAAGAGTGGAGGCTCAGGCAAACTCCTCTTCCAGTTACTTGGAAAAGCAGCCAGGGCACAGCTCTGAGTCACTGCTGCAGGGTCTGCGGTCTGCAGGGACACTATCTGCTGGATATTAAGAAGGTAAAACGTCTTAATGACACCTTTTCCAGTTTAGTGCAGTTTGCTGCATTTGCCCTATCGCTGAGCGTGGCTCACCTGCGACGCATCTCAAAGCACTGGCACGTGCCTGGCTTCCGCGGCAGCCGTCGCGAGCAGAGCCGCCCGGGCAGGCAGCGCTGCGCAGTTGTCGGGCTCAGCTGCCACGGGGCTTTACTCTGACACACAGCTCCCTTCAGAGGATGGCAATACACAGACATAGTCGGACAACCAACTGTGGGGGCAATGAAATAACACATTATTGTATCCGATTTCTGTGACTTAAAGGATTTCCCCTCTTTCCGTGCCTGCTGATGCCCCCTCTGTATTTAGATGCTCATGTCAAGTAAGTTACAAAACCAGTCTGTTATTTTGGTGTATAAATGATGGACAGATCTGCTGAATGATGCAAGGCTTCGCTGACTTTTAGTTATGCTTATGTAACCCAATAGTTTCACAGCTGCTAATAATTAGCAGATGACCTGCATAAGTGCTAGAGGAAAAAAAATGAGAAAGCTTCATCACTTCAAAAACAAGCTACTGAAACAAGAGTATTGATTAATTTTTTTTTAAATATATGACTTTTTTTCTTCTCTCAATAGAATTCAAACAAACAGAGCATAAGGAATTCAGCATAACTTATGTCTAAAGATCTGAATGGTGCCTTGTTCACAGCATTTGGATTTGAAACACAGATGCAGTTAACTCACAGCTTAACTCCTTCTTACAGCACTCTTGAAAACGTTGATCTGTTTTCTTCTCAATTTCCACATAAAAAAAGATTAAGTGATTTTTATTTTTTAAACAAAGAGAGATTCAAACTTGGATTCAGTGTATAACTTCCTTTGCTCTTTTCCTCTCTTAAAAAGAAGAGATTAATTGTTATGCAGCAAACTGGGAATAACATCACTTTCTAAAAATTTCCATTGCAGCTCTTGTCTATTTCACCAAATTCTTTTCCAGATCTAATGTTCTCAGTGTTTCCTGAAAAAGTCAATGCAATAAACTATTCTTCAGTATTAAAAACACTATGAATTTGACAGACAAAGAAAAAAAAAAAGGAAGAGTGAACTTTTAGAGGGCAAAAGCAGTCTCTGTTTTTCAGTGCTCTGAAAGTAGTTCGGTAGGGAAAAGAGAAGGTTTTATGTTGAAAGACAGTATCTTTTAACTACTAAGGCATTAGCCTGCCAGTCAGGAGGTTTACCATCCTTTCCCAGCACCGTTACTGCTCTAAGACTTCAGGCAAAGCAGTTTGCCCACGCTACGCTTCTCTATTCACTGTACTTTCAGGTGTCTTTATCCAGACTTCTTAAGGCCATTTTTGGATGTTTTGAGACCACTTTTCTTTCCAGATGTTCTGGTGACTGACAAAAGCAGCCATATTCATGCAGTAATACAGAAATGGAGAACAGAGTCAGAGTCACCTCAGTGAGGGAACTGCTGCAGCTCATCTAGTTCAGAGCAGGGACAATCACAGCTAGAGCAGGCTGCTTGGGCCTCGTCCCCTTTAATTTGAAGCATCCTCAAGGATGGACTCCACATCTCTGGACAGCCTGTTTCAGTGCTTGGCCACCCTCATTGTGGAGGATCTTGCTAGCAGTTTTTGTAGAAAACAGTAGAACAAGTAGAGAAATGTAATTTCTTCATAGGGCTCACTTCTGGTGCTGCTATGTCAGGGTTCAGGAAAACTCACTAAAAAGTCTGCTCCACTGTCTGCTCTTTGTGGCAAAAGGCTTTCAGCATTATCATTCACACACAGCACTCACCAAAATATTAAGAGGGAGGGGAAAAAAAAAAAATCACCCCACATCCTGAAATTATTACAGGAGAATTATCACAACCTATTTCAAGGTAGTTGAAGCTGCTAAGAGCTTTTATCTTAACCTCCTTTCTTCCTATTAAAGAATATCCTGTAGTGTCTCTAGCAGGAGAGAGATGCTACAGTTGGGCTCAAATGAGGAAGACGGCCCACTCATGAAGGTGTGCATTTGAAGACAGGAAAGCTCTTCATATGGACAGAGGCCCAGGAGTAAAATGGCAGGAGCTACACACACTGTAGAGATTGAAGATGATGGGTGCCACATAAGCAGCTTAAATATCAGGAGCTTTTCTTTCTGCAACATCAGTAGCTTATGGAGTTACAAAATTAAACAGTTTAAATCCAAAGTGTAATTGGAACCAAATGTAGAAACTCCTAAAGAGGTTAAAATGGAGTTAAGTGTTACAAAAGAGACAGACTTTCAAAACACTGCTCCTTGTGCTTCCCGTTTATCTCCTTCCAGGAATAAGGAAACTTTCTATTCTGAACTTTTGATCTCTCCGATTTTGATGAAACTGCTCCCTCACTACTTACGCCTCCAGCCTCAGAGACACTCTGCCGATCTCAGTGAGCCGACATGGCCGAGACCCAAGGACAGCAACTCTCTCAGGCCTGCATCTGTGTAACGCTAAACAGCAGCAACAATTTTCCACTGTACGTTTCAGAGCCCTCATGTCCGGGGTTAATTCCGGTGAAAATCCTCCTTTTAAGATTCAGATTTCACTTACATCTCAGCAGCAGCCACGTTCTGCTTGGAAAGCATCACAACAGAGCACCAACAGAGCAACTGAACTATTGACTTCCTCCCCCTTCCTCCTCCTCAGATACCTAGCTGGGTTTTCTACAAGTACTGTCTTGTGCTACTCTAACAGCTGCATTCAGAAAAAAAGTTTATTGAAGCTGCGCTGTAATAGCTCTGCATTTTTTCCCATTTTATAGTCAACACACCACATCTGACTGGTCAGCGTGCTGGCTGGTATTACACACTACCCTGCTATCGTACTGGCCACTGCAGACATCCAAAATATTTTAAACAAAACCTTCTACTACAGCGTGATTGTGGACATCTTTGTTAGATTTAGCTCCTAATAATCCCTTTTCTGGGCTATTTGCCAACTAACAGATCAGCAATTATTATTCAGTAACAGACAGATATTTCATGCACACCTTTGAAGTGAGGAACTAAATAACAAATAGATTGCTTATTGCACACTCAGGGGCACAGAGAATAAACAGCTGCCTTGAAGATTTACTGCTGCTCCTAGTGTTCTCATCTTTGGTACTACTGTGATCTGTTCTACCAAAACAAGGTCCACTTTCTTTCAATAGAAAAAATGCCCCGTCTGCCACCCCTGCCAAATGCAACTACAGCTACTCATTTTGAGCCAAGATACCCAACAGCCCCTCTTTATAGCAGCTCCAATAGAGGAAGTGTAAGAGTGCACCACATGAAGACAAGGAGAACGACAAGAGCCAAGAATGAGAGAAATTAGTAGAAAGAATACAAAAACATTTAATTAGATTTGAAATTTTACAACAGTTCACATATTATAATTGTGGCCAAAAATGAACTTACGTTTGCGTTGGCAAGAGCATAACCTTTAAAGAAAGTTTCCCCTCCCACCCTCACTCTTCATTGCGTCATTGTTTCTCGTGGTTGCCATACGTAAGTCCATTATCTTGATGGAGATTCAACAGTCAAGAGCACAGCAACTTTCTAAAGGCTGGTGGCAGCATGAAGATATTTTACTAGACTGTACATACACCAGGAACAGCACACCCACCTCTAAAGGAGTCCTATGAATTGTGTCACATTTGCCAGACAGCACTAACCAAACACATGCTCTTTTCTTTTGCCAAAAAAGCTTGGCGGTGATACTAGCAAGGCTGAAAGCTAACAGTTATTAGCATTTTATGCACTGTAAGTAATGGATAGTAACACTGCAACACACTTCCTTCCCAGAGAGATTTGTTTAGCTCCTGCCTCTCAGCAGCCTCTCCACTGAGAAGGGTCTGAAGCTGATCTGATGCAGAGGTACATACATATGTCACAGGTGGGAGATGGTCCCTTTTATAGCAAATATCTTTCTTTAGATGCACACTTTCAATTCTGCACCTACTGCATGAACCCTAAAGTCCTGCTGCAGTTCTGTGATAACTCTGGACTTCTCTTCAAAAAAGAGGAAGAGCTAGCAGTGTTTTAGCAATACAACCCCAAGAGACAGCATCTTGCTATCTGATGCTCTTCAAGAGAGTAATGTACTGTAGAAAGTATAATTTCAGTAGAAACACTACGGCAGCAACAGAAGTGAGGGTGAAGCTAGAGCACTTACACTGTTTTAATCCCCATTTGCCAGAATGAGCAGTATCAAGCCGGGGGGTGGGGGGGGGGAGGAAGGCAGCACAAGGGCTGATACAGGACATTTGTACAAATGGATGGAATAATTACTCTCCCTCGCCTCTCCCCCTTTTGGAGGGTTATTTTTAACCTGGATTGCTGAACTTTTCAGCAGTTCGGTTGCAGCACAACCTCACAAATAACTGAAATAGGGTTCGATGAGCTGCAGCACAGGGGAAGGAACAAGTGGCCAGAGAGCTGACATCAGAGGGACGTGGGAGGGACGGCAGCAGGGGCAGAGCTCCCTCTGCTCCACCGCGGGCAGCGCGCAGGGTAACTGCACCCTCCAGGGGAGGGTCCTTGCCCCAGGGAGCTCACACGCTAATCCAGACCCACCACGGAAACTGATGTGCATCTCGTTTTACATTCCTAGGAAACTTGCCTTAACCAGTTATGGAAATAATCATTCACGTGGCAGCATGAAGATCTACACAGTTGACAGGCATGCACTAAGGACAACATCCAGCTCAGCTCAAAGTCAGAGGATACCGAAGAGCCCAGAAGTGTGGGAAGAAACACACTCAGTGCTAGTAGAATTAAATACAGCAGTTTGTGGAGGAACAATAATGAGGACTCTTATTAAAGGGGGAGAAAGAAAAAAAATAGATACACAATCATATCGCTAGAACATTTGCTCAGGTCCTAACTGCACGGATTTTATAACAGGAGTTTCTGCACATGTAAAAGGTTTTCCTCTCTAGCTCTCCCTGTCCCCCTGCTTCTTTCTCATGCTCTCTTCCTGAATCTTTGTGCGTCCGTCCCCTGCTCACGTGCTCCTGCTGCACAGAGGGCAGAAGTACTCTGCAACAGCTGTATTTCCTCCTCGCATAGTCCTTCCCTTCGTGTGCTCCAGCAAAGGGGAAAGTACATGCCAGCTCAGTCCTCCTCGTGCCTAACATGAGGCGCAGACGCTGGGTTAGATGGAGAAACGTGCCCCTAAAGCTTCACCCTCTGCCCCAGGTCTCAGAGAAAGGGTCACACCTCTCGCCCCGAAAGGAGGTGCGTTACCACGGCAAGCTCCTCCGCGCTAGTGCTCCATCCCTCAGGGCCCTCTTTAAACCACGGCTCCCGAGCTGGAAAGGTATCGGGTATGAACACACCATGGGTAACGTGCAGAGGCCAAACACACTCCGGCAAGACCTCTTCTTTTTCACACCGCCAGCTTAGGCCCCACATTGTGCTCCTAAAATCAGGCTGGAAGGAGGTAACTGACAGGAAGAAACTGAGCAAAAGAAAAAAGGCCAGTGAAAGAGGCACGAGTGAGGAGGAGCAGAACACACTGCCCATCTGCTAGAGCTCGAGGCTGAGAAGAGCTGCTCCAGCCAAGGACTTCTGGTGCCCCTTTCTTTGGGGAGCACTACAAGAATAGAAAAGTGATTTAAAAGTGCCTTATGGCAGAGTCCTGATTAAGTACATCCCACCTAACGTCAGAGATAAGTTCTGCATTATTTTGCTTTAAATAAGAGGCCTGAGCAGGGCACAAGTCAGCAGCCTGAAGAACATGCACTTTCAGAGAAGTGATACAATCCTGTGCTGCAGAGTATGTTTTCATTAAAAGATGAAGTGTAACCACAAGAGTAGCAGGGACAGACAAATGAGGAAACAAGCCAAAACCTTCACATTGTTTACTTGAAGTTCCCAAACTTGGCTCCTTCAGAAAGCCCCCGAGAGCTCGCTCTGATGGCGGAGAACTGCTTCGTTTCGTTTGCCTCCACTGCAGAGTTTTAACTGCGAACTTCACCTTAACATTTACTGCAGATCAAAGCACTCGAGGGAGGGAGGCCGCCACAAACATCTGCACCAGCCAAGTGCTGTAACGGCAGGCGGTTTGGGTGCCGCACGCGTGGCGGCCCACCCGCGGCCCCCGCCACCCCGCCGGCCTGACCCCGCGCCCAGGACGCGTCGCGGCGGGCAGGGACGCGAGGGCCGGCAGCCGAGCTGTGCTGCTCCGGGCCGGGGCGCGCTCCAGCCGCCGAGGGGGCTCGGGGGGGCCAGGCCGCCTCCGTCGCCATCCTCCGTCCCCTGCACGCACCGACCCCCGGGGAAGCGCGAAAGCCAAGGAAAAGCAGGGAGGGCTCCTGACCCAGCGCGGGAGCCGCTTCGGGGGCAGGAGCGCGTCCGAGCCCGACACAGAGAGGTCTGGAAGAAAAGAGAGAGAGAGCAGACAGGCACCACGCGAAGCACAGCCCCGCTCCCGCGGGCTCCCCCCTCCCCCCGTTTTCCGCGGCCGCGCAGCGCCGCGCGGGGAGGCGGCGGGGCGCCCGGGCGCAGCCGGGAGGGGCCGGGAGGAGCGGGCCCCGCCGCCGCCCTGCGCGCCCCGGGCTCGGCCGCCGCCGCCTGCCCCGACGGTGCCGCGAGCCCCCTCCGGCCCGGCCCGGCCCGGCCCGGCCCGGTCCCCCCGCTCGCTTACCGCGCTGCGGGCGCGCTCCGCCGCGGCGGGGGACGGCAGCTCCCGGCGGCACTGCAGCCGCTGCGGCGGCCGTGGCATGTTGCTCCGGGCGGCTATTTATAGCGGGCGCGGCGCGGCGGCAGGAAGCGCCGGCGGGGCGGCTCTGGGGCGGCTCTGGGGCGGCTCTGGGGCGCCGCGCGCCGCCGCTGCGCACGCCGCGGCCCCGGGGGCGCCGCAGCCAGGAGACAGCCGAGCCCAGGCCGGGCCCGGGGGCGGCCGGGGGGGCCGCAGCCCGCGCCCCCACAGGACTAGGGCCGGCGCCGGTGGGCGGCAGCCCCGGGCCCCCGGGGCGCTCCCGGCCGCGGCTGCTCCGCGCTTTAGCGCGCCCGGCCGCACCTGCGTGCGCTGCCGTCCCCCGGGGGTAAAAGTGGGCAGAGGCTATGAGAGAACCAGATTATGGGGAGAGGTTTGCAGGTCCCCAAGTGCTGCGTAGTGACCTGAGCTGTGACTATCTGCAGCTTTTCCAGGGGATCATGCTGTTTTTTAAAGCCTCATTGGGTCCCTGGTTACGCTCATTGTCTGTGTCATTGGCTCCTCTTTTCGGCTACTCGTCCCTTGGCCTCCGTGACAGCCCACGGCAGCGAGTTGCACAGGTCAGACGTGCCCTCTGCACTACCGCATCCTCCTCAGCATTGCCCCATCCTTCTACAAAAGTGATGGGTCCCAAAGGCCTTTAAGCAGAATCTGCTCTCGCCGCAGCTCCTGATGCTCTATTTGCCCCCAGAGCTCTCAGGATGCTTCGCTTTACCTGCCTCCCCTGGCCTTGACGAGAGCCAGCGGGGAGGAGCAGCAGAGCTGGGGATGGCGATGCGGCAGGCAGACCCGCGCGCAGCGCAGCAGAAACATCATTAAGCAGTGGGAAAGAGGTACTCGCGTTTTCTCTTTTAAGACCCGCAGTATATAGAGGTGTGGGAAGGTCAATTACCCCTCTCTGCGTGATAACCCAGGAGGGATTTGTTCTTCTTACCTCAATTAACTCACTTATGTAGAAATCACTTTACCAGACAAGCAATAGAGTCTGCTTCCTTTGCCCTCTAAGCTTGACTAAGTTTTCTAGAAAGAAAACTTCTGTTACTGTCTTTGGGTCCAGTGCTGAGATCTTGAATGGAAAAATGCCCCAAATACACGTGATGGAGTAGCTTGGGCAGATAGGAGTGAGGTTTGAAAGGTGAGAGCGCTGTCTTGGGTGCCTGTTTGAGCCAAAATAATCTTTGTTCCCACATACTTTTGTCCCTGTAGCATTTCACACTTTGCAGGTAGTTGGATTTTTTTGTTCACGCCATGCATTAGCATGGTCCAGCTCAGTAGCTGTAAAACACTATTGTCTAAAATACATGAATGTTAGAGAAAGACGTTCAGAAAAATTTAAATGCGTTACATTCCCTTGTAACAGCATGTCACGAGGTCAAATACTCCGTGGTCTGTGTGCTGAGTTAGCCTGTTACAGTTTACTTTCATGTTTTGACCAAGAGATTACCGGTTGCCCAAAGACAGTATTACCGTGAGATGTGCTGTACTGAGAGCAACAGCAGCGCTGATTTGCCTTCAGGTAAAGGTTTCAAACTTTTCCAGCTTTTTCTGTAGTCCATTTCTCTGGTTTCGTGTCATTGCATGTGTGGGGCACTACAACGCTGACACAAAGCATGTACAATTTTTCCCCCTACCCTCTTCTGCCCCCCTCTCCGAATTAGATAAGTTCACAAACAAAAATTAGGGGACTCACAAATGGGAAAACCACAGGTACTCTGTATTTACTCCCTTTATGGCCTTGCAGACCTAAAGCTCCCTAAAGAGGGTCCCAAATCCACAGGAGGTTCCCAAGCACTGCACGCTGTATTTGGGTCATTGCGTTAGGTGAGAACAGTTTTAAAATCACCTACAGGCAAACAGCTCCCTCTGGACTCTGCACTGGAGGAATATCATACGATGTGTGTGTTCGGCACTCCGTACGGGCTAAGCAGCAAGCGCTGGTCCCGCTCTGCGTGGTCGTTGGAGCCGGCTGAAGCGGCTGGAAGCCGTGCTGCGGGAGAGGTCTGTGCAGGGACGACGGGAAGCGACAGCAGCCCTTGCTGGAGAGGTGTTCTCCCCCACGGGGGATCCAGTGCCTGACCCATCGCCGCCGCTCCGCGCTGGCCCGCAGGCTCCTCTGTAGGCTTTTCTGCTGGTGGGACCCTGGCGCGCCGGTGGCCGGAGGTGCCCTGTCCTTGCTCTGCTCTCCCGCACGTGCTGCCGACAGCCCACCTGCAGCTGTCTGAAATCATCAGGGCTCGCAGAACCATAGTGGAAATCATTGCTTGCAGCTCTGTTGTTTTCCATAGCTCTGCCTGTCTTTTATGCTGACTCAGGAAGGGAAGTACGATTGTTTTAGCGAATCTTTTGCAGAGCAGTGCACGATTGCCCCGTCTGTAGCTGGACTTTGATTCCCAGAAGCGGGGCGGGGGGGATACTCCAGAGGTTTGTTAGATGTCCGTGTACATGCAACATTCATCTGGGAGCAGCTTGGAAGACTTGGTACTAATTTCACAATTATGACAAGCCACAGAGTTTCTATTTTTAAGGCAGAAGGAGAGGGAGAGAGTTTTTTCCCAGGAGCATGCCTAGAGGCCTGGAAGCTGTGCTAGACTTTACCTAGCCCTCGGTAACATATAAAGAAGTAAGGTCTTGTGACTGGATTCAAGTACAGCAACCTTCCAGCATCCAGTGTCAAAAGCATTTCTGCTATGCTAAACTAATGGTGACTTTAACAGTGACATCTCACATGCCACCATACCAGAAAACAAATTTTTCAGGGGTGTAACATGCTTTCTTTGGCTGATACCAGCACAGTGTCATGCACCTTGCGGGTCCTACATTACACATACTCTTTCACCCTACTGGTCTGCCCCACTGTGGTTTGCTTCAGCTGTGGAAACAGGAACTGCTGACTCAGCACTCTGATGAAACTCGCACTGCTTTCACACCTCTCTGGGGCGATGGCAGCAGCGAGGGGGCTGGTGGCAGCTTATATCCTGGAGACAAGCTGAGAACTTAAATTGTTGCTGGAAACAATAATCTCTTAATAATTCTCAACCTACCTGAGGTTGAAATGCTCTGTCAGGCCTGGGACAAGAGTTCTCAGGACCCAAACACTAGTTTTGGGTGGATGATCAGATCTGGCATATCCAAACTCATGATCAGGCATTTAAAGTTTAGTGAATGTCTTTTTTGCGCTCGTTCTGTTGATCAGCTTCAACTCAGCTACGTTTTGCAAAGCCAAGAGGTAACCAGCTGAATAGACAGAATAAGGCCATCACATTCAGCTTATCCGCCTGGTGACTATGGAGAGCAGCAGCCTCTTCTGATTACAGACTCATTTGGAGGTGAAATTGCTCCCTTGGAACTGTTACAGCAGGGTAATGGACTTTTTAAAATTCAGAGCAAATAACCCCCTCAGAGGGGTCAGGTCTCCTGAACAGTACAAGTGCTAAGGGGAGAGAGATTTGGGATGACTGCATATCTGAGGGCAAAATATCCATGGCACAGTAGAAAGTAGTTGAAGGTCATAAAAGGGTTGGGAAGGGGAAAGTTAATTGCCAATATTGTTTAAAAATTGGAAAGAGACTCAGACTTAAAAATAAGTTGGACAAGTTCCAGAGAACTATTCTATTAAGGACATATATAAGGCATTATAAACAGGATCAAAGTGAACAGCTTTAATGGCAAGAAGATGGCAGCTGAAAGGGAAGCAGGTTAACTGCTCAGGGTGCTGTCACTGTCAAAAGGACACCTCCTCACCTCTGTCCTGCGGTGTGCATTTAACTTAGGTCTGTTGCCTTCAGTGTCATTACTTTTGACACATTAGAGAAACTGAAGGATGATTCTGGTCTCTCATTTGTATATCAGGAAAATTGTTAGTTAAAGTTCAAAATCTGAATTTGCCTCTTGAAGGCAGTGGGGTACCACAGCGATGCTGGCACCGTTGCACTGCTGCTTAGCCCATCGTGAGCAGGGAGCTGCATCCCGAGGGCCGAGCGCTGAAGATGAACAGAGCTGCAGCAAGCCCTGCTCCTGTCAGCAGAGGTTTAGCCTAGCATATATCTTCAGCAACGGTTTACAGGCGTAATGATCATCCAGGGAGGCAAAGATTACCATCATCAAAACTGTAAGGGCTGAGCAGAGCGTTACAAATGATCGATTGACCTAGACAAACTATTTGCTTTGGTTAGGACTGCAGCTCACCAAAACACTGCCCAGCGGGCGCTATGCAATGCCACTCGGCCACCACTGAAACATTCCCCAAGTGCCTAGTTTGCCCTAGAGAGCACTGCAGATGCCTGCCCGCTGCAGACATGACACATGCCTGTAGAGCATTAACGTAATACGTTATTTCATTAAACTCACGGCAAGTTATTTACAGATCTCCCTATTAGCTTGGACAACTAGCTTGAAAAGACGAGTACCTTGTGTCAGTTGCCCCACCTCTCCCTGTTTATTTTTGAGAAGAACAGGCAGCACGGGTGGAATTTCAATGCTGTAGTATTAAAACAAACGTAGGCTTGTTGTCTGTGTTGAATATTTACTTAAAAACTGACAGTATCAAAGGTCTTTGGACAGAAGCAGCAATACTCCGTTTTGCCACGAGAGCGAGCTGCCGCTCAACTTTTGGCTCCGGCTCGGTTAGTGCTTCGGGCTGCTCGGGAGACCTGGGGGCGGGGGGCTCGGGCACGTTGTCACACGAGTAAAGCCGAGCTCCATCCTTCCCCTCCTACCGCGCCTTGTGCTGCCGCATCTCGCTCAATGGTCATCGTATCACTCAGCAGGGCCGGACACAATTTTCGAGGAGCAATGGAAGATGACTGTGCTTAGGATGCCACGCCGAGGCCCCCCCAAACTTGCAGCTGCCCCCAGTACTAGGCTCGCAAAAAAGGAGAGCGGAGGCCAACTTTCCTAGAGCAGACAAGGCTGGAGTGGAGAGGTGGTCTGACGGGCACACCCTTTCCACCCTGTGGCCTAAACCTTTCCCTTAGGATGCAATTGTAGAACAGCTGTGATAACTGGAAATCCTAAGCATTAGTAAGTAATGAATTTGGGGCTTCTTATAACGGGTGTTAGCAGGCAAAGATAAGAGGACAGCTACTGCGACAGAATCACTCAGATGCCAGTGCTAGAGCTTAGCCCCCGGAGGGGCAGCGGGCTGAGCAGCGGCTGCAGGGACAAGGAAGATCCAAGAGCTTCTGTCTGCGCAGGCCCACGTCGCTGCAGAAACCTAGAGTTGCTTTCAGGAAGGATAGGTGAGGCTAAAGAAAGAGGGCAGACCATGGCTTTTTTCCTTCAGACAGGGTAACTGCCTCTAGGAGATAGGCTCTTGCATGCTGAGGTGCAATATACTCCCTGGCTGCAGGTTATTTGGGCGGTCACAGAGCAGGGCTCACCGATACAACAGGATGAAAAATCCTCCTCTGCTAAAGTGCTTTACCATGGGGCTTGATCGCAAAAAATGCCTGTGCGGCCCAGCCGGCCGAGTCTGGATTCTCCCCCCCCCCCCGTCTATGAAGAATACTCCCTCCTCTTTGCTGGACCAAGAGTTTCTACAGGTAGAGGCACATATCAGAGTCAGGCATTTCAGATTTATCCATGAAAATTAAGTGCTTAACCATGGAGTTTGAGATACTTCTGCTGGTTATATCTAGTGTTACAAGAAGAGTCATCTGAGACATTGCCAATACAGAAAACACAGAGCAGATATTAAAAGAAACTTGAAATCTAAAGTTAGATACAGATTTAAAGCCCAGTTAAAGCATATTATGCTATTGATGTCACTAGAATTGTATCTGCGGGTTACAAAGTCAAACAATCTTATTAACACATTAATGTTTTTAATAATTGGTAAAATGGATCAAAACCTGGTTTACAGCCATTCAGTCTACCAGTAGCATAAATGTTTCTTTTTTGGCAGTGAAACGCCACTAAGAAGCAGCTCAGAAGTGCTAAGTATGGCACCCTTCATTTTATTATCCCCATGCCCAGTGGGAACCGATTTCTGTCTGTGAAACTTCCAGAGGCTGGCCAGGTTTTGATGGTCATATCAGATGCTGGCCAGGGCAGCAAATGGTTTCAATTTTGTGTTCATCCCTGCTGATTTAATTCAATAAGGCGACCAGCAAATACAGCTAATGTTCCAATAATGCAAACTAGCATAAATATACCAAGGAGAAGATGATCAATCACCATTGCAACAAACTTCCATTCCTCTGCAGCCTGGGAAAGAAAGAAAGGGGATGGTTACAACCTCTGCAGAACTATGTTTCTTATGGGCATTCTTGTAGTTTACTGTCTTGAACAGTGGAAAGGCTCTTTCTTAGTTCCATTATTATGGAAAACCCCCCACCTCATTTTGTTTTCAAAATCAGATTAGTGGTTCAGAAAGCCTAAGCTGCCTAGAAATACAAGTTTCAAGACTAAACTGTTTGAAGACCCAGACAATTTGGTGAACAGTTACATTAAAAAGAAATTACAGAAAGCTTAATTTTTGGTTGAATTGTTTCCTTTTGAAAGGGAGCTTTAAGTAGAAAGCAAAATGCTTATTTTGACTGGAATGTTTTTTTTTTTTTAATTGCTTTTTTTTATTCTTGTGGAGTGTCTGAGCAACTCTTAATTTAGCTGTAGTCCTTGCTTTCAACACCTAGGGGTACATGCTAAGGTCTGGGACCACCTTTTCCCCTTGGGAACACTTGCATTGGGACACAATGCAAACCACTTGCTCTGAGACAGCATTTTCACTGAATAGTTTATGTGGAAAGCCAGTACCATGAGAAAGAGCACAGTGTGCCGTACTAAGCGTGGGGCTCAGAGTACAGGATTATTGCCTTGTAAGTCTGCCTTAATGAGCGACACGTTTGGGCCTTAGCCTCCCTCTACTTTTGCCTTAGTTGCCCCACTAGTAGGAGAGGCCGTTGTAAGTTAACTACAGGACACTGATAATCAAGTACTGTGTTAGGTGGTCCATAAGTGAATGTGAGGAACCCTCAGCCCTCAGAAGTCACAGTCTTCAGTTTATTTTTGGAATTTGACTTTTGAAACCTTCTGGAAGTGGTATCAGTGGTACCTAGATGACAAAAACAGCTGGGCTCTACTTCTGTAGGGAGAACTTGCCAGTAAACTGAAGAACCTCCTTGTAAGTATAGAAGGAACCAAAGTCCCAGAGACCCTGAAACCAAGCCAGCCTTGCTGAAGGTGACAGCGAAAAGGCATCGGGGTCATTCAGAACACAGACCAGCACCAGCATTTTCCTGTCTGCTCCTGGAATTTTGCCACAGGAACAAACACTGTGGTGTTAAGTTTTGCCTCTGTGAAAGAAAGGCCTCTTTTTCCAAGAATATGGGCCAAAATACTGTCCCAGAGAATGCTTTCCCTATCTTCAGGCTAGCCATTGCTGCCAGACATCTGCGTCTCGGCGGTGCATGTCTGGCATCATTTAGAAAGGTGAACTCCTGATACCGAATTATCCATTCAAAAGCTGTGTGAGCTGCAGTAACTGAAATAAAAAAGGGGGTTGATTGTGTTGAACATGCTAGAAGGAGACAGAGCTAGGTTTTCCTGGGGAGCACTGCCATATGTGGCTGTACATGCATTTATCCTTACTTTGGCTTGCAACGTGGAAAAAGTCAGTAATCAGAGTAGCTCATGACATGCTCCACTTACAGGGACTACTTGTAGCGTTCCATAATGAAATAAAACCCTACTGAAACTGGTAAGTCACATGTAAGAATTCTCAAATAAAACTACTTCTGCGGAGCTTGGAATTGGGCTTGCCTCCTGGCTTTCAAAAAGAAACAGAGGATTGCTGACTACATGGTGAGGGTGCCTTCAATGCAGCACACTAGGAACGTGCTTTGGAGCTTTACTAAGGTTCTTGAAACTGCTTTAGCTAGTCACAGTCACTCCATCCCTATGGCTTCAAATATCATATTTAGAAAACTTCAGCAGTGCCCCCCCTTTTTTTTTTTGGCCACAATTCAATTGCCATCTGTGACTATTATCTGCCACTCCTTATTGACTGCACCAAGGGGAGAACACTGTCCCCACTTAAAGCCAAAACTCTGTCTGGAGTGTTTTTGTGAGAAATGGACATTTTGCCAAAAAAAGATGTAACAGTTTAAAAGCAAGAAATGAATCATGCACAAAAAATGCCTTACGTTACTAGATTCTTGGTCTGATTTCATCGTTTCCGCAATGTATTTGATTCCCTCTATAGCACTTTTCACATCTGGGTTTTTGGTAAGTGAGGAGTAGAAGTTGACAGGCGTGGGATCTGGTTTCCCAGAAATTTCAGAAATATCAATATCTTCTGCAAAAATATTTTTGTCTTCTCTATCCCTGGATGGTCGTTTCATTGTAGAGAAGAACATGATGTTTGGGATGGTGTCAATAAAGATCTGAAAGCAAAGAGAGAGAAGAAGAAAGTTTCTGTTTGGAGAGGCTGTCCGACAGATGCAGCTAGGCAGCAAACAGCGGCGAGCCTCCCAGGCACCAGCCCGCCTGCCCGCCGGGTCTGCCAGCGGCTCCGTTCGGAGTGTGTCACCACACACGCGTCTTTTGTAAGCCTCATGGCCTGCGGCGGGTTGAATCATCCGCAGGCCTGTCGCACGTTTTCTGGAAACAATTTCCCACTGCCGCGTAGGCAGCATCTCCACGTGAAGGGGCGCGCTTGTCCCGGCCCAGACCCTCGGCTGGCGTGAACTGACATCCCGGGGTCAATTCTGTCCGATTTGGCACGTGCTGCTTATGGATCTGGCTTGAAGAAGGGACTACAAAGGATCCCTTTTGGCTACCTATGCTCGACTTTGCTATTGTAAATGTTTCGGTTATATGTGCGTATCCGGTTTACAATAATTTCCCTCAGAGTGGTGGAGGCTTGTCTCCCAGACCAATCTGCGTGCAGTGCTTGTCTTTAGGAGTGTCTCTTCTGCAGATTTTTCATGCTGCAGAGTGAATCTGATGTAAATTGTAGCCTTAAAAGTACGGTTAGAAATCTGTGAAACAATCTCCTATTCACGTCGTGCTTTAATATGAACAGAGGCAGGCTTAAAAAAAGGAAAGAATAACTGAATTGCCCCCCTTTGGTCCTGTCTCCCTGGCAAAGAGCCTGTAATGACACACCTCCAATTTTTCACCGCTCACGATTACCATTTACCAGAGGGTGAGGACCTGCTCACTTCCCAAGGCCTGCGGACTAACAGTATTTAATGGAAAATCACGGAGAAGATCGTGGCTCTCGTTAAGCTGTGTTTTGAAAAATGGGAAGCTGAACAGAGGCATGCCGGCTGACTCCTGTGCTCTGCCTTCAGACGGGCTGGAGGACTTGGCCGCTGGCCGGCAGCAGCGTTACGCAATCTGATGGAGACTCAGATCAGTAACATGGGCCGGCTGTACTCAGACGAATTTCTTTTCCCTGTACCTTCAGGTACAGGGAAACCAGCTGCCCCTGTGTTTTGCCTCGCCTAGTCCCTGCAAGACTCTACCCCAGCGGGCAATTTTGTTAGGTAAAGGAGCAACCTGGCAGCCTTGCTGACTTGACACGCAGCTAAGCAGTAAACACTAGCTCTTGTGCCTAGAGAGATTTAGCGTGATGTATCTGCTTCCCCAGTCCTTGCAGACTTTTATTAGAAAGCCAGCCAATGAAATATGTGGTGCTCTGTGGAAAACGGGAAACATGCAAAGCTGTACAGCTCACCTTCCTGACCCACTGCGGCATGGTGTGGGTACTTGGGGAGCGGTGGTGGGTGTTGATGACAATGACCGTAATGATGATGGAAGCGATGACGAACACCATTGTAAACAACATGTATTTGCCTATCAAAGGCACTGCGCTGGACGTGGAAGGAATCAGTTCCACAATGACCAGAAGGAACACAGTCAGAGACAGCAAAACAGAGATGCTGAGAGTCATCTTCTCACCTGCCATGCAAAAAAAAGACAATATCACTGCTGTTCGTATCATTCAGTGCAGAGATGGGGTTTGAGAAGATATGATATGGATGATGGCTGTTCATAAATGTACATTTGAGTGCATCTGGAATGCTATTATCTCTCCTAGCATTCAAAGCAACTAACTAGATTGGCCAAACTTGAGAGCCTGAGATAGGATCAGCTCCAGCATTAAGGTGGATAAAATCACCAGGCATGACTAGGTTGAGAGGCAGGTGATGAGTATGGAAAGCTTACTTGCTGGGATCACTTCATGGGCTGTGGATTTTGAACAGTGAGATGCATGCACCTGATCAACGCTTGCTCCTTGGAGCCAGTCTCCTGCAGGCTCATTTGCCTTGCTCTCTGGCAGACTCATGCAGGGCTGAGTGGGCAGACATACTCATATCTCACACTCAAGTTTAGATTTGAGATCTTCCAGTAAGATAGAATGTCAAAACCAAACTATAAAACATGATTCACACATCTATCATCTATCCAGTTGCACTTTATCTACTTTTTGGTGGAAAACTTTATAGAAAGTCTTTCACAGAAGGAGCTTAAAGGCAGATTCCCAATACAAAGTAAAAATGAATGCAACGCTGGAAATGGTTGCAGGTAGCAAGTTCATTTCTCCAGCAGAGAGTTGCTCAGGAGGGACACACAAGAGGCCAGAAGAGACCAGGGTTACTGTATCAAATGAGCCAACGCATGAAAACAGAAGAACAAGCTCTGTGCTCTAACACAGTGCAGAAGTGCCTTAGTCACTTGTATTTGCTCACTTGCTGTGTGACCTGCTAACATACTGAATACCCAAATGACAAGATTTAAAAATCAATTTGCCAAATCTTGATTTCACAGAAGTTGACTGGATAGTTAGTTAGTCAGTGATTTCCATGGGAAATCAGTCTCGTTTATCTAGATAGCAGTGGCTTCAGTTTCCAGAGCCTTCTCTTTATTTACAGAATGTTTAGAACTAGTACCGTGAGCTAAAGGGTTTGATTTTTAGTAAGTGCTGAGCATCTCCTGCCCCGGATTTGGCTGGGGATTTCAAGTTCTCAGAATTTCTTAGCAACTTGTTAGAAGAACAGTTTCAATGGCATCAAAATGAATAAATTCACATACCTGAATCTGTGGGTAGATAAAAAACTAACCCAGTTAGAAATGAGAAGAGCAGACAAGGAATGATGACATTCACAATAAAGTAGAGAGGCAGGCGCTGCATGAGGAAGTGATATGTGATATCCAGATAGGGGGTATCAGGGCAGCAAGCGTAGTAAACCCAGTGCTTCCAGCCTCGGTAATCCTTCATCACCCACTCGCCACTCTCCATGAAGTTACTCAGATCTGGACGATCGCTCTCCTGACAGCAAGAATACAAGTTCTTAATATTAGATGTTCTGAACAAAATCAAAACTTGGCCTTCACTTAGGAACAGAACGTTCAATAACCCAGGCATTTCCTGCATTTTTGTGAGCAAACCAACCATTCTTATCTGTGTCATTTTGCTTTAGAATATTGTCCTTTATGTAGAATTCAACTAAATATTTCACAGAAATGATATTCAACTACAGAGAAAGACTGATGAAATATCTAGAGATAGGAGACATCCCTGAGGAGACAAGGAGAGAGTCCTTGTAAATGGAAAACCATGAGCAGAAAGAACCGCCCCTCAAAAAAACCAAGAAAAACAAAACAGGCAGTAAAGTAAGATGCTCCATATGAAACCCGAGATTTCCCTAAAAATATATCCAGGTCCTTACTGCTTTTCCCAATTACAAAATTATTGCTTACCGGGTTAATAACAACCACTGTACCATCATACGTCCAAGTGCCCAACTTCATACTACAGTTCTGCTGGTCAAATGGAAAGTGTGTGACTATAATTTCACAGTAACTTTTAAAAATAGCTGGTGGTGTCCAGGTGATCAGGCCTGTATGTTCTAAAAGAACTTTGGTGTATTTAACAATAGCAAAATCACCATCTGCACTGCAAAAGGAGAAAGGACATTAACAATATGGACAGCATGATTAACATCATCACGACAGAGGGTTACCTGAAGGAGTTAAGGAGACATAAGAACACTGGGCGCAGTGGTTGTACTGAGGTAACTGGTTAGAGAATTTGACTAACTTAACGCAAAACTTAGGTGTCAAATTTAGACCTGAAGTCACCAGGCTACAAAGGCAGTCAATGTTTTCAAAAGGTGGGCCTGTTTGCTTTTCCGTATTGACCTACTGTTGCCATCTTAGTGCTCTTTCGACACCTGAGGTCTCTTGATCTGTTCTCTTTGCTAATTGAGCAATTTCCCTCTTGATGGATTGTCCAGGCATAAACCACAAAGGATTTCTCTGATCATGGATCACCTCATCTCCCCAGCGTCATCATGCTCCCTCATGGAAAAATTTGCTCTGAGGCATGCTATATACTACACCAAATGAAGTCTAGCTGTCCTGGGAAAGCACTCCTATCTCTGCTCAGCTCTGAACTCTGCAGATGGGGAAGAGGGTGGCTCTGGAACAGGATTAAGGAATAGACAGTGGGAAAACAGCCCTCTGTTTGCTGCTGTCTGTCCCCCAGTTCAGTTAATGTAACTATTACCTAGGACAGAGATACTCCGTCCTTCCCAAACAGTTAGCACTCCTTACTTGTTGTAAAGAACAAGGTCTGGGCGCCAAATATCATCTGATGGAATACGGATTTTTTTCACACCACCATATTCTTCTGGATTCCATCTTAGGTTGACATCTGTCCATTGCTAAAGAGGAAAAATTTTAACCAATAAGAACGTATTCCAGTATGGTTGGAAGTAGTTTTAATATTTCCTGGAAATACTTAACTCCTTTGTTTTGGGGATTTGCAGATAAGCGTAAACATATGCTATGGGCCCCCTAGGTAGTATTTTTCATTAATTTAAATTTTGGCTTAAAAACAAACAAACAAACTCCAAACTCCTCAATCCAAAAGAAGTATAGCAGAAGTTTACTGTTTGAAATAATATCAGAGAAAGAGCATTCAAATACAAAATTCCTTTCTGAAGGATCTCAGATGTTCTGTGGACTTTCTTAAGACTCCAGAATGAAGAAATACTCTATTAGCTGATCCATCTGTCCAGGCTGCCTCTGGAATCATAACAGAGTAGTTCATTCCTGGCTGTGTCCACTGCATTTATTTAAATCGAATGTTTAGCAGTATTTAGAGTTACCTGTTTTAGACGTACATTCGTTGTTACAATCTGATTTACTTCATCCTTAAAAAAAGAAAAAGGAAAAAAAGGAGAAAGTAGCAACAAACATCTGGATTAAGGGAGAAAGACCATTTCCTGAGAAAATGACACTGTTTGGTGATATCGTGTAAACTAGCGGTTGAATGTGTACCGCATGTTCATACTGTACCACATTAATAAGCTGAATGAGCTGCAGTCCGACTGTGACGACAACCGCATCCCGATGGTCTTCCACGGGGCGCACCACCTTGTTGTAGTCCCTGAACAAGTCTTCCACGAGGCGCGTCTCGTGCTCGTAGCACAGGGTCAGCCCGGCTGCGGAAGAGCAGGGGTGGCATCAGCGAGGTGTGACAGGGCAGACTCTGCTGTGCTGTCACTCCGACGCAAGGAAAAAGGAAATATGATCGATGCAGTCATCTGCGGGTTGGCGCTGAAACCCTTTCTGCAACCCCTCTCTTATTTCACGTATGCATTACAAACACACTCAGCAGGGGTGGTTACCTCTCTGATCTGGAGGCGTATGAAGGCAACAAATCTCCAACCAGGAGATCAACAAAAGTTAATAACCCCGAGTGTCGAAGTTCAAACTAAGCATTAGGAAACTCCCCCAGGGTCTCTCAACCTGCAACTACGATTACATTCAAAATTTCTGGACATTTGAGCAGAGAAAAGACTCATAATCAGGGATTTTCAACATCGTTGTCCTCTCCACCTTCAATTCCCCGGGCTTGCCTGTAACACTAAAGAATGGGTAAAGCAGAAGTTCAGCCACGTAGGGGAAAGCACCACCGAGACTGGCTCTCTCGTCTGCAGTCTAAGCAGAGCAGCATCTCCTGCTCGTGACAGGAGTTCTCTAGGTTGTGCTTACGATGAGAGGGAGGGAAACAGCAATACGTTCTTATATTTTTATTTCCTGTTCTCCCTCGACCAGTGGTCCATTTTTGTTTTACTTATTTCTCAGTCTCAAATGAAACTGCATAAAAATCAGCCATTTCAGGCCCACTGTGAAGAGGAAAACCATCTTTCCTTTCAAACAAGAGATTATTCTTGCTTCATATTTGTCAAATCTATTATTCTTATTTCATTTTCTTTTCATTTTCTTATCCCTTATCTTTTCTGTCAACTGATGTATATGGGAACAAATCCTTTCAAGGGAAAATTTCTTTGTTTTTTTTAGGGTGTCTCGCACCTCATTTTTGTGAAGACTGTTTCACACTCCAGTTCTCCTCAGGGAAGGCTCTCAACCTTTCCTTGGAAACATCTGCACACGTATTATTCAGCTTGACCCAGCAGTGGTATATAAGAGAGCCCTTGTAAGTAGTACGTCATGAGTCACTATGGCAAGCAGCAGCTTTGACTGGGTGCAGCTTTAGCGATACATGTCATCATTTCCCCAACCACAAAAACATACACAGAAAAATATACAAGTCACATTTCCAAATAGCCCCTTACAGAACAATCTGTGAGACCAAGCAGTCACATCATGTGTCCAGATTGTAGCTACTTCACTGTTTCAAGGGAATAAAGCAAGTAAAAGTGGGGTTTGGAGTGTTTTTTTTCTGGTGTACCCCCTCTTAAAGGCAGTAACAGGGAAGGGGGACCAGTCTCTTTTGCTTTCCGAGACTGATCCTTCCAGCACCTGGAATTAGTTTCCACACAAGCAAAGCTAGCCGAGGAGCAAGCATTTTTGCAAAGCCTGTCCTTGCCTTTTCTCCCTCTTAGCTTGAATCCTGGGCCGCTGAAGTCACAAGAATTTTGCTACTGACTCCGAAATAAGCCTGGATTTCCCCTTACTTCCTAACTGCCTCTTCATCAGGTCCTTTCATACTGTTGGACTGGAATGCCAAGGACTCTGTCTCATCCTCTTCCTGTCATTAGGTGGTATTAAAATACTTGGAAGTCACTGAGAGAAAGTATACGTATGCTCTGCCACAGCCAAGCATTGCTTGCTTTCACTGCCAGGGAGGCTGGCTTGGGAGAGGTCAGCTTTCAATTGGTAAGCTCTGATCACAACCTCGTATCTAAGCTAAGCATTTTATTATGTCTTACTAATCCCATTGAAATCCTTTACATTGCTACCTTCCAGTGTGTCTTGGCAGAAACTTAGTATACTGCTTGAATTTCATGGAAAATTTTTACAATCACAAAATACTTACTCTTCTAAGGGACAGTTTAAAAAGACTTCTAAGTCCGATCCTGGCACAACACGTGCAGCTGCCAATCAATTCTGCTTCCTTGCTAGCAGTCCCACAATTTAATGAAAATGCTCCTTACGAAGCGTTACGTTTCAACCCCTGTTTACTGGAGCCCTCAGCATGCATTTTTGAAATAAATAGAGCACGGCAAAAAGAGGACAAACAGGGGAAAGCACTTAAACACAAAAACATCTCACTTGAAAATATTTGGTATTTGAAGATACAAATATTTTTAGCTGTTGCCAATGCACTCCGAAACTCTCATTTAAAGAAGTCTGTATTTTTTTCCTCATGAGTTCATAAAACCGTCCTCAGAACATGTTCTCAGAGTGCACGTTTGTTGATATCGACACATACGCAAAGCCATGGTCCTACACATCATGAAAGGAACGAACCCCAGCTCAAGGCAATCCCCGAGACACGTTTACCTGAGAAGGAAAGCAGCAGGAGGACACAATGGCCCTTCATCATCCGCGCTCCCTCTTGCTTCGGTCACATAGATGAGGAACGCACGGAGTGCCTGCGAGCTTTGCGTAGCCTCTCTGAGGAGGAGGGCTGTGCTGCTTCCTGCCAGCCTGCTCGCAAAACATGACCGCTGAGGTATTCCTTTACACCACCTGCTTTTGGGAATGACAGCTGAGAGCCACTGCACCAGCTTGGAAATGGGAGCACACTGTCTTTCCATGGTCAAGTATTTGCTACAGTTTACAGAAGATCATTTCTTCTAAGTGGCAATGTGTTTTGCAACTAAAATAAATAAAAACAAGAAAGGATTATCTGTAGAGTAACTGAACATCTCAGTGAGATCACTCAAAACGTTCCCAAACTGAACACCCAACGCTGCATGTTACCCTCTTTGACCTCAGTAACCTGCCAGATCCGGGATTTTGTTTCTTCCTGGGGAAAACTGATCACAGCCAGTTATTGCTCTGATGCATTCTCACCGCTGTGTGGGCTGCGCTCTGGGAATCAAGATACTGTGGAAGAGGAACATGAGACAGTCCCTTATGCTTCACAGATTTCTGAAAAGTCTCTGAAAAAGTCAACAAAGGTGTCAAAAAGACCTATTTTCTTACATCTACTTGGATTTCCAGAAGGTACTCAGCAGAACCCTCCCTTGAAGGCTCCTGGCAAAACTAAGGTGCCATGGAGTAAGAAGGAAAACCTTCCCTTAGACAACTATGGACTTACTGAACTATAAAAGGCAAACGGTAGGAAAAAGTGATCGGTTTCTGTAGCAGTGGATTCCCACAGGACATGCTAGTGCCTGTTTATTATAGTCATAAATCATCTGAAAAAGCGGTGAAGAGTGAGGTACTTGCTGATGATACTAAGTTACTCAGGCTAGCAAAGAAAAGGACCAGCTGTGAGGAATTATATATATGAGCTTACTGATATCACTCAGGAGCAAAATTGTTAGGTATAATAGATAGTTCTGTGCAAGGGTCAGCTCAGCGCTCAGTAGCAGCGGAAAAAAAAAGCCAAGTCAATTAGTTACTAGGAAAGGAGACCAAACAAACAGGAAAGCTGAAGTCACTATAAATCCAAGGTACCTGAGTACTATTTGCAGTTCTGGTCCTCTGATTTCAAAAGACTTGGAGAAGACACAGAAGAAAGTGACAAGGACATCAAAGGCATGGCTTGACTCCCACGCCTGGAACAATTAGAGTTTGACCCTTCAGGCTGGAGGAGAAACCAGGGAGCGAAAGGGCTCTGGTGGGGTCTGTAAGATCTTGAATGGTCTGGAGAAGCTAGATTTTGGATTCACTCACTGTTCCAATATGAAAAGTAGAGGGCATCAAGTGAGATGTAGAATTGCCAGGCTTAAATCAAGCCACTTCTTCATGCAGTACTTCTTTAAGTTGTGGAACTGTGCTACAGGAATTTATGGTTGCCAGAAATTTGTGTGTAATCAAAAAAATCAGTTTGATAAATTCATCTCATGCCATTAAATACAAAACCAGAAACTCACAGAAGTCCCTGAGTCACAAGTCAGAGGAGGCTGGGATAGTGTCCTGAGGAAATATTGCTAAATGCTTGCCCTGTTCCTGCACTTTTCCCTAGGCATCTGCTGTCTGGAGATGCGACATTGGACTAGATGCCCTGACACAACCATTCTTACATAGTGTTCCAACCTTCTTCTTCCAGAAAACATTCTCTACAAAAAGCTTTGTCCCTGGTTGACACCAGATGTACTTTCTACTTCTTATGAGAATTCTTTGTGCTTTCCACGAGTTTCCTGGTGGTTTTTGCTGGATATTTTTGGATTTTTTGTTTTTTGGTCAGCCTCTCCACTAACTTAGCATCTAACCTCTGCATTTACATTTATCCTCCAGTAAAAACTCTCTACCACATAACTCTGGCCTTATTTCTGACTGGCCTTTTTTGTGGCTTGTGTTTTAGTCAGTGGCTCCTATTGTTCCAGCTATCTTATTTCAAAAAAAGTGGTTGACTGCTTCCAACCTTTATCCCAGTGACAGGCAGCTGTTGTGCCCACTATAGCTACAATTGCAGGGAGGCATTACGGGAACGCTGAAAATGCAGCTCTGGATCCTCACAAGGTCTGTCAAAATGCTCTTTGCACACCCAGGGCAGGACTGGCAACTTCAGTCCTAAACAGATGTAGGAGAAGTTTTACCATAGTCCTAGGAAAACTATAGCTCTTGGGAAACATAAATTTCTATTATTCCAAAGGTCTAGCTGTTTGAAATCAGCAGGATGTAGAGTTTGTAAGAGCCCAGAAAATCTGCACAATCAACGTGGGTTGTTTCTCGTGCAGCTGGGCTGACCTAGAGCAGCCCCCTTAACCTGAGCGCCAGCTACATTTTGCCGGCAGGAAGTCAGCGGTCTCCATTCAAAGAGGCAGGAGCAGATATTTGGAGAAGGCCTTTGGGGATCTGCAACCTGACTGCGAGCAATGTTCACTGGTGGAGGTACAAGACTACTTCCCTCAGAGAGGAAGGAAAAAAAAATTCAAGGCAACCTGAGATCCTGTGGTTAAATATGGACAGAGAAATAAATGCTGCTTGTTATTAACAGCGCAATATGACCAGTCATGACCGAGGTGAAAAAGCAAAGGAAGGGATGAGCTATGCTGCGAGCGTCTGGATTTCATGCACTGCTAAGAAGGGTATTTTTACCTTCAGAGCATTCAGATATTAAAAAACCAGTTTCATTCCCAAGTAGAAAACCTTTTCACATCTATCTCAACTCAAAGCTTTTCTGGCTTGGTTTGTGAGGGCCTCCGCAGATCTCAGACAAATCCACTTCCCAGAGTAGTAAAGGCACCAGTTTTATACAATAGAGTCAAGAAAGCGAGCAAGAGGGCAGAACAGGTCTCATTCATTTAGATTGGGAAGAAACATAATTCAGTGCTGTCTGAGTTTAGGATACCACTGCTTTAATTCATTAAGAGTGTCAGGACCAAGTTCTGCAAGGGGAATCCCCTTGCCCACTCTAACCTGAAGTCAGCCACAAACAAACATTAGTGCAGATAAGCCCCTTTGGCAGGGTGACATCGTACAGCCACATTAGACGTGAACTGAATGCCAGATGCTTTGGACAGAGTGAGCAAGAGAGAATTTGCAATAAAATATTTCTCATAGAATTGCCTGCATAGGTGCAGTTCCTGACTATAGTGGGGAAAGAAAGAGGCAGGAGGCTATAATGCCTGCTAGGACCTACGTACGGCCATGTGGGAAGCAGAAATTAAATAAAAAGATATCACCTCAGAGTCAAGAGCAGGACAAGTTTCCACCCCTCTATTCTCTGAGCTACTCACACTATTGCTGATGACTTAATTGAGTTACCAAGTGCAGAGAGATCTGCACCTCAGCCCATCCTCTGAAGAGTACACACATGTCCTGCACAGGAATTTTAAGTTACTTACTACTTAAAATTAGCACTTTAAATTCCACTCGCTAGATAGTACATCAGGGAAATTAAGGGCATAAGAGCTGAAAAGTAGCAGCAGTGCTCCTTCATTTGTTTTTGGCTTCTAAATGCAGTATTCCTCTGTCGTAGTTGCAATTTTTAGTGCAGTTTGGCATCAGAAAAAATGGCATTGCTGGTGACAGTACATTATGGCAGTATTGGATAACAGAAGGCAGATGGTTAGACAAGTATTGTGCGAATTTGCCATGTGTTTGTTACCAGATTGCCCCTACTTATATACAGTATGGCATACATTTTCCTCTGGAAGCCATCTCACACTAGTCTGGCGACTCAACCCTATTGCCAGCAGATGGCAACAGATGGTTAGAAAAGATGCAGTGGGCACATGAGCTGCATTTAAGAGATAACTATCACAAACAATCACTTGGAAGAGCAAAACAGAGGGAGTAAATATTTTCAAGAAGAAATGCATTCAAGGCGTTAACAACAGTCTTGAGATCCTATTGGAGAGTACTTCTGTTTCTTCAAGTGCACATAAGAACACGCCAAGCATTAATACACACATTAATTTTAAAGCAGTATAAACTGACAGATAGGATTTTAATTCCGCAGATTTCAGGAACTTATAAGTTGCAGCTTTCCTACTGAGATACATCTCAGCTGTCCTGCAAATATATTTCATCCCCACTGATGTTTGTAGCAAATATGTTTCCTGGGCATCTTTTCTTTGTTTTCTATCATGCAAGCCAAAGGAATTAAAATACCAATGTCAAAAATGGTGATCTTAACCTCTGCAGTTATGAAGTTTACATATTATAGCTTAGACATAGTGCACATTTGTCTGATCAGAAGCGTGGTTCCAAAAAAAGGACTGTAGTCGGGCAAGGAAGAAAAGAAGAAGGGAAAGGTCGCCATCCAAATGGAGGAACAGTGGCTGCAAAATGCCTAGTTACATCAGCAGCACAAGTTTTAGTCTATTGCAGGTGAGGAGAAACACTGATCTCCTTTACATGGCATCAGTCATCCCAGTCAAGCTGCTCTCAGATAAAAATGACGCTAATCCTGGGCGCTTGTTAGCCCAGCTTGAGTAAGGCAGGACAACATTTTCTCTGAATTATGCAGTCAAACACTGAACACAGGTGCAGCAGTGAGAATGGAGACCAACGATAACTGAAGATATAACCAAGTTGGACCACAGGCTCGAGCAGACCGGCCACCAAATGTGAAAGGAAGCAATACAGTGGTTGTAGCTTCATGTTGTCTTGTGGTTAGGAAGCCAGCCTGGAAGATCCATGTAGCATGTCTGACTTGCTGAAGAAGTTTACTAGTAAATGCATCAATTTACTACCCACTTACTGCTCAAACTCTTGTCTTTGATCAGGCTGCTTCTAGAGCTCCTACCTGAGAATGACAGCTTAACTCTGGGACCTGCAAGAACCATGCTGGAGAGCCAAAGATGACAGCAGAAGATGACAAAACCCTTAGATGCAAGGTTTGCTCTACTTTGTTCCTGAAGGCCACTTCATCAGCACAGGAGTTTGCATGGACCATGCTAGAGTGGCGAGGACAGGAAAGGATCTGCTACATTGATGCATCCGCTCATGAAGATTTTCCTGCATGGGAGGACTCCAAATATTCTACTTCTATGTCAGGGAAATCTCACTTATACCTGGATGGGGTAAGAAGACACCTACATCACACTTACTAATAACTCAGCCCTTTCTGAACAGCACAAATCTCCAGCTAGCAGCCTCCTGCATCTATGGAAAATGTGCTCGTCTTGGGACAGACTACTACCTGTTACTACAGAAAAATCCCATGCAAGAGATTTATTCCCAAGGTCATTAATACAAGGGAGAGGAGCAATTTGATCTGGATTGTTATTTCATAACTGACATAGGAAATCCATCATCTCTACGCCTGGAAGTGCTGTTCGACCAATGCCCAGTCTAAATGGCATATTGCTGTACAGGCCCATTAGAGAGTTAGAAAATACACTCAGGCCTCGCTAGATTTAAGCATATTTGGATCACTGTGGCAAGGTGGTGCCAAGCCATGTGTATATTCAGCATCTGCAAAACCATTCCTGAAGTTTGTTCTGAGCTTCATCTGTAGCCTCCAGGCAGGACTCCTCTCTCTGCAGATGCAGAGGTGCTTTGCAAGGCACAAAAGTCCAACAACTGAAAGTAAGATTGACCAGGCAGGACGGCCCAAGTGTGAAAGCCGCAATCCCCATGAACACCTCCAGCTCTTCCGCACGCTGACAGTGTAGTCATCTAGGGCAATGTTTAAACGAGCCTCAATCACCTCAGGGCTCTCATGAAAGTGTCTGCCTCTGGGGACAGTATCATGTTGTCATACTGTATTTTGGGTACATATCCTGATTTTAATTTGCGTTTGTAAGTGTACACTTGAGTTACTACAAGTCTAGGAAGTAGAGCTTGGCATTGCCTGACTTTTGGCACTGTCGCTATATCCCGTCTTACCAGTATCACATTTCATACACTGGCCGAGGTCTGACACTGGCAGTCTTTGTGCCTTCAGCAGTGGGACCACGGACAGCATTAAAGTTGGTGTGTGTTTCTGGATCCCAACATTCACATGTTTCAATGCATGTATTTAAGAAGTGGACTGATTTCTCTGTTGGAGTAATTTCAGTGCAGGCTGTTCAATTTCAGCTTTACTGAAAGCTAAGCTGGTTGTTCAGCTCCTATGAGGTCCGAGAGATTTTGTCTAATATTCGGTATTTCAGAGTTTCCCTGAAGACATTTTGTGGGTGGCTCCACTGTATTACCAGAGAAAGAAGAACTGGCAATGTGTGAAGTATGTTTCAACGCTTAAAAGCTGCTGTACTGATTACCTTCTTCTCTTACCAGTTCGCGCAGAAAAAAGTTACCACATCATTTGAGCTCTTAACTGGCATAAGCTCTTCTCCAGTTGCTGGTTCATAAGGATATAACTGACCACAGTACAACCCTTGTGCAAAGTCATCGCTACCAAACAGAGAAGCAATTAGCTCCTGGCACCCGGCACACCACCGGCACATTCCCCACATAGCCCAGGCTGCGGATGAGGAACACAGACGTGCATCTGGAGGGCGTCTGCTTCCAGCCGAGCTCTCTCATCACAGTAAGAGACAGATGTGCTAAATCATCTTACATCACACCTGGAATAAGTGCAGCTAGCATAAACTTTTGTGACCTTGGGAATGCCTCTGTAACCCTGCAAGAGCCCCAGGATATCTAGTCTTGTGGTCCAGATTCTTTCATGGCTGGTATTTCCTGGATAAACATGTAGAAACAAGTTTATTTTATTTTTAATTCTGAGACTACCCAGAATGGCAGAACACACTTTCCCTTCACACGCAGTGCTTCCCCTCTCTAAGCACTTGCTGATCCCAGAAAACCCTTAACAGCGATCTCTGCAAAGCATCCATCTCACCTAGAGCTGCGGTTTTGCCTTTAAAAAGTCAACATTTACCTTACCGCACTGAGAGACCGCAGTATTTTTAGAGCAGGAAATACCGTTTTCCAACTGTGCTGTCCATTAGCTCCCAGGGACTGGTTTCTGCTCTTTCACATGACATACCTGAATTTGTTGATACATACTTCAGCAGTGGCTGACTTCATGCCAAAATATGCACTTTTATTACTTATTTGGGGATCTTTGCCAGTACGTGCACAGCATTTTGTTGGTAATTAATGAAAAATATTGACCTCTGTGGTTTCTGTTGTGCAGCTCTCACCTGTCACATTCTAAAATTATTTTGCCTGCCTCTTTACCAGGCTGTAAGCTCTTTGCCACAACGCGTCTCCTACGTTACACAACAATAAATTCATAAATTTGTGTTTATAACTGATCAAACAGAAAAACAAAGAGACCCCCTCAACTCAAGAAACACTTTCAAAGTGGTAACCAAAATATATATACAAAAAAAAAAAAAAAACCAAAAAAAAAAAAAACCCAAAAGCCGGCTGGAGTATACTCCGCAAGCAGTGGAGACTGAGTTCCCACAGCCCTAGAGGAGCAGGAACAGGGGCTGCAGAGACAAGGCGTATTTGGGTAGAACTGAAGATGGGACAGAAGCCAGGAGGCCTTTTCCATGCCGTTGTCAGACCACACTAACTTCATATTCAGGAACGCACACGAAATCAAATTCCAGTTTTCTCTGCTTGCTAATATTTGGGATCTGATAGAAGTTCAAAGCACTACATTCAAGACAGTTGGGGGAATGTCTTAGTAAACACACAATATAGCAAGGGGACCACTATAAGTCTAAGAAGTCTAAGCAATGTAAGAGCAAAAGAAATATGAGTCATAAGCAACACAAGAGAAATTGTTATTGAAACAAGGAGTAGAAGTCCAGCTTAATGGCTCTTAATGATGTCTATTTTTCAGATTAGCCTAATTGTGAAATTCATCCTTGAAGATAAAGGCCACATCTACACAGACACATCACACAGCTCTCAATCTTGCTTTCTGTTTTCAAGAAAACAGTCCATGTCTAGATATAGCAGCTTACAGCGCACTGGAAGTACCGTATGGCAAGTGGTTTTGTGGTGCTAGCAAACGTCTTGTGTTCAGACGACATGTATAACGCTGTACAAAGTCCAGCCACCCAGTATCGCTTTCAACAAGCGGCAAGAGAAAAATTCACGTGACTCTTCTGCTCAGTGGGTTTTCCTGGCCACCACTTCTGAGAAGTTTGTGATACCTTTCCTTTCCTTATGTGACCTTTGCACGTGGAGATTACTGGTGATGCACGGTGGTGGGTACTGGAACGGACGTTACGCTGACAGCTGTCACTCCGGGAAGGCAGCAAGACCCTCATTTCTCCTGTCACCTTCAGTGTATTATGGGGGAGGTTGGGGGGAATCAACACGTCACTGTCTATTATACAGATGATTGGGGCTGTTCAACAGAGCTAGGCCGGGAGAAGATACCATTTTCACTCTTAAGGTTCTTCTTAGTATCTCTTTAAGTAAATATAAGCAAGCAAAACTAAATAAATGAAATTGGAGCTTTGGATCATTTAAAGCTTATTACGACGCTGAGGATAAGACTTCAGTCACATTGCAAACACTGCCTAGCACACGGATTAGATAGCTTTGGTTCTGTTACAGCAAAATTAATATAGCTGCAAGAACTGGGCAGGTGCATGGCGGAAGGCCACGCTGACGCTGCGCTAGCACAACTGTGCGGGCGTTTTTCAGAACGCAGGAGGACGACAGTAATTAAGCATGCCAATATATATGCCTAGATTATTTTTTGATCCCTGCCCACAAGTAGTAATGCTCTCGTGTGAAGCTACAAGCCCACACTTATGTGAGGCAGCGTTCAATTTGTTGCCTTCAGCTCCCAAAGCATATTTACCTCTTAACTTGTGATACTGGAAGGAGGGTCTGACTAGAGCCAAAGGGAATTTTAGGAGGAACCTTTTAGTTAGGTCAAAGTTTGCTATTGAAGTTACTTGTGACAGAAGGAGACTTGCCTGTAGATGCAATGGCAGAATAGTTTTCCATCTTTAATTAACACCATTAGCAAACTGACATCATGGTTTAGCAGTGAGGCTAAATCTGGTAACAGAGCTGCAGATGGGAAGAGGGAACGTTAGTGGGGGTTTCCTCCCACCAGCACGAGAGAACAGGAACGCAGATCCCTTTTAATGCCCAAAGAGCTTTCCAAGCCGAAGCTTGGAAGCCGGCACAACACGTGGCACAAGCTGCCCCACACGTCCCACAGCCCCGTCTCCAGCTCCTTCGGCAGCCTTCGCCGCCAGCACTGCTCCCCCCAGGCAGCCCCACGCCACTGCTTTGCTGGGGTTAACCGCGCCTCGGACCAGCGCTTCTCCATTTACAGTATCCAGGAGAACTGTGACGAAGCTGCGGAGAGACTCAGCTCTCCCTCCCGTGGGAGGCACACGGGAGCCGTGGCGACTGAAAATCAGTGATTAAAAGGGGGGGGGGGGAAGCATTGCGATTGCTGCACACAGATTAGTTTCACAGGATTGAAAGCCAGTGTGTCCACCGTATTTACTGTAACACATCTGAAAATTCTGCCTTTCCTCCGAAAGGCAAGATCCCTAGGTTGGCTGGGGAGGAGCGTGAGGAAAGGTCCGCAGTTACCCGGGAGGGACGGATGTGCAAGCGACGTGCCACTGCAACCCGCCCGGGAAGCGCAGCCTGCTGCGGGGGCCGCGGCGCCTGCGGGTGGGTTTGATTCCTACCCTGTGCCGACTTTTAACGGGTGCTGAGCTGGGCTTTGAGCCTCCTTTCTGAGCTATGTTGTAGCTCCTGCAAAACTTTGGTGTCGTCTAACCCACCCAGCAGCACTCTGAGTGGATTAAAATATAATATTGGAATTCCAGTGGTTTACTGGAAAAAGAGCATGCAAGTAACCAGACAGCATGAGCAATACGTATTCAGCCTCATGGTGCTGGAGAACGTGAAGGAGGATAAATGGACAAGAGTAATCAAAGGAGTACCTCCCCTTCCCCCTGCAGAAGGGCTGCTGCAGACAAGCAGAGCGCAACCACATTGGGCTGTGCTAAGTTCTCCTAGGTTTAGTGAAGGATCCTTCAAGTAAGCTTTAGGAGACACCATCATATTAATACTACTCTAATCTACAAAATGGGCAACTGTAATCGCCTGGACGATCCCGTTTGTGTTACTGACACAGTTACTTAGTAATAAGGTATCAAAAAATCGACAAAGAGAAAAAGGTAAAAATTCAAACTTGCGAATTCAAGGGAAGGGAAAAAAATTACAGCCAACACAACGTTTGAAAATGAACCCTGGCTGGCTGCCAAATGCATTTTTCAAAGCAATTCCTAATTGCCCCAGGAAATACATTAATCAAAGGCTCCCGGAGGCCTAAAGACCATTTGCTCGAGTCCACTGAGACAGAGTAACGATGGAGACCTGAGTAACACAAGGAGCTACATTTGTCCTTGAGACAAAACGCATACATGAGAACTAGGGAAGGGTATCTGACTAAAAGCTCTTAAACAAATTCCTTGAGCAGCTTACTGACGTCACTCTTGGGAGAAATCAAGTAAGAAAAGAAGCAATCCTCTGACCACGAAATTGGCAATAGGAGTCCGAGCTGCTCGCGAGCCTGCTGTCTAAATGGTTATACAGAAGGTGGCAACAGGAAAATATCTCTCTGCAGCGTAGCCCAGATCTCATAGAGGGCAAAACAGGCCAGCGTTTAGAAATAGTCAGACTACATAAGGACTTTGGAAGACGGTATAATCTGAAATTCCCATGATCAGAAGCAGCAGGCTGTGCCTTCGCTAGTGGTAGCTGAGCAGTGAAACCATTGAACTCTCACTTCAGTTTTAACTTTCTCTACAAACCAAGTGAATTGGACCCGGGATGCAAATATTGCTGCAAATAGCACATGCTCCTTCTGCGCCCGCGGCGAGCGGGAGCGGTGGCCAAGCAGCTGGGGAGCGGGGCACGCCACGGCCAGCTCGGCACTCGCCGGCGTACCCGTTGCCCTCGTTTTCTCCAGGCTTGGTCAGGGCCACAGGCAGAAAACCCCGTGAACACCCCGGTCCAGCCAGAGTGAGGGTTTGCTAAGAACCGAGTAAGGATTAGACCGTTTGGTGTGCACATACAGCTCCCAGGCTGCACGTAAGCATGACGTATTCACATTTCAACACCAGACAAGCAGCGCTAACGAACACCGTGCTGCAGAGAGGAGACGCTGCCCTTCAGCAAAGCTCCCCAGTACAAGTGCCGTGGCCAGCGTTCCCGCGCTGCGCTCGGGCACGTCCCCGCTGCTGCCGCTGCTCCGTCACCCCCGCGAGCGCGTGACCGAGGCGGAGCGACTCTTGCCTCACACGGTTTGCTCCGCAGTCGTTTTAATCCGCAGCGTGTATCCTAACCCGCGTTCTCTTACATTACATAAGCTTTCTAGCTCTGATGTGCAGTCGCTAAGCAGTAATTTTGCATGACTAAAAAAGAAATCCATGATTGCTATGTTCACTAAATGATTTTTTTTCCTTGTTGCAATATAATTATAGCTATAATAAAAACATTTCAGAATGTTCATCGGCATGCAAAAACTGGGTCAGGAACAGAGAGGAGATATCATATATACCTTTTAGCAGCTTTTACTCTGTGTCCTGCCAGTGCGTGTGTGCACGCATGTGTAGGGAACAGGACAAATTTGGTATTGCACAAAATCAGGCATTATAACAGGGTTCTGCTCCTACCACCTTAACGTGGCATGGGCAGAAGTCCACAGTCTTGTTTCAGAGGGCAGCTTGCTCGAGCTGGCTTGGTGTGCACCCCTCTCTGCCCCCCTGCCCTGGGCTGCGAGCTGGCCGCCTTCCTGCCGGCCCGCGCTCACGGAGGTGCTGCCCGCGCCGCCGCACGGCCCCGCGTCGCGCTCCAGCGGACGCCCCGGGAACCATCGGGTTAATTCATAAACTACCGATATCTCTTATTTATCGTGAGAGATCAATTAGTTTAGAAAACAAATCAGTTTAGTGACAGCATTTACTTCTCACAGACCTAGGATATTTATTGTACTTTCATTTTGCTCATGCAAATATTAAAGATACTAGCTTTCTGCACTTAATTAAAAAAATTAATAAATGTAAGTCAAATTCAGCAGTTGCTTACAGGTGTAATTGCTTTCCAGTTAGCAAAAAGCAGTATCAAATTTACTGTAAATACATTTATTTGTGTGCTACTTGCTTTAACGGTTATCAAGCAGTAAAGATGAAAATTTCTTTAGAACAGTAACTAAAATAAAAACAAGATTGGACTAGAGGCTTTGAGTACATAACTCTGAATGTAAAAATCACAAATCAAAGATATT
The DNA here is from genome assembly GCF_036370855.1 of Dromaius novaehollandiae. Lineage (NCBI taxonomy): Eukaryota > Metazoa > Chordata > Aves > Casuariiformes > Dromaiidae > Dromaius > Dromaius novaehollandiae. The sequence goes on from NC_088104.1 coordinate 25,344,495, forward strand.
TGAAAGGAAAAGTCACCTCATACAGGACTCCAGGGATTCAAAGTAAAGCAAGTATTTAGCTGGCTGTTGTGGTCCTGCATCCCATGTACATTGTCTCTAATGTAAAACACGACCCGAGTATTTGAATCTGAGATGCAGATTCCTAAATGAAATACTACAGAGAAGCAGGTCAGGGTCCAGTGTACCACTCTAAATTAAAGAATGAAGCAGACAAAATTAGATCAAATATCCTCTGCTTCACTAGAGAGCACTGCACATCCTGCAGCGGGCAGGTTTTGTCCGTGTTAGGGCAAGCAACATGGTTATTGGATATTTTCAGACAGTCTTAATTATTCAAATATGATTATCCCGAGATTATCAGGTGTTAAACATATTTTGAAATTTTATCACTGCTACTTGGCATGCAGTTTCCTTCATATCTCATCAGAACCTGTGACCCAGGGAAAATAAAGTGAGCTTGTTACAGCAGAGGCTCAGGCACCTGACCTCCAGGCTCCCGCGCCTAGGGGCCGCGGTGGCTGCTCGTTAGCTTGCTCTCAGGGGAGGGTGTGTATCGGCATTAAGGCAAAGTTATGTTTCTTCAGCAGTTTTTCAGAGCTGATCAGCGACCTGACTGCTCTTCTCTCAGCAGTTGGTCCCCATTTAGCTCTTCTCCTTTCCTCCAGCAACTTTCATGATTGTAAGTTACTTATTAAACTTTGTATGGGCTGTGGAACAAGTTGCACTGAACTAAATTTAACTGTACCTGTGATGCTGTGAGGCAGTCCTGGCAGCGCAGCCCGCAGAGACTATCCGTTTCCAATCATGCTCACGGAGAAGAGGCATCTCCAGCAGCATGCAGGCACTCAGTAGCAGCTAACAAACCCGTTTGCCCTGGGTGCACTGGAAATACTGACCATCTCCACCGTGAGCCTAGGCTTGCTATTCTGGGTGCTTTTTCCGTGACTCACTTTGGACCTGATCCAGTTTTGCACCTCGAAGTGGCCGTTGTTGCTCCTAAGGGCAGTCAGCAGCACCTGTGCCGTGAGCCGAGCAGACGTTGCTGTCAACGGCACCCAGCTGCTGGTGCACGGAGGTGGAGGGGCTGGGTATTTCATACAGGAGCACAGTGTGATTATCCTCATTACTTCTGTTTACGAGTTTACTACATGTTTCCTGCTATACACTTTAAAAGAGGGGTTTCAACTACACGATTCAGGTTTGCTCACACAGGAATACAGGACAGTGGATGCCTTTTACTGTTGCTCCTGAGGTGGGCCAAGCGCTACTCCAGCGTACTCTGGCTGCCAAAGGACACAACGCGTCATCGCAGCAGCCAGAACTGCTAATGCAAAGCCATCCCCTTTTCTGGCTGTGCCCCCACATCAGCTGCGAAGCGCTACTGAAAGGTGCTTTGGCAAAGGGATGCTTTTGCTGTGGCTGGCTGCAATGGTGTTAGGTGTCAAGGACAAGCATGCAATGAGTAACGCAAACTCCAACAGCATGTAAACACGGCAGTGTAACAAGTGGGTCAAACACATGCATGCCAAATCCTGTAAGCATTATTAAAAAAACAAAACAAGAAATGCCCCACAGCTGCTGACCACAGCCCTGATGATGTAGGAGTACAACTGTGGGAGGGCCACGCCAAGGAGCTGAGAGCAGAGCACTTGGCAGAGCACCGTGGGAGCAGCATATTAGGGCATTGCAAGAGGCCAGACAGAGTCACAGAGTCATTGCAAGGTAACCTGGAAGGGACTCAGGATACATAGGGCCGCTGGGCAGTACAGAAGTGAGGAAATGCATCACATTGTTGAGACAGCATGAGGAAGTGCAGTGTGCCTCGGAGCTGGCTTGGAAACAGGGTGGCCATAAACATATGTGGTTGTTGGAGAGTGCAAGGCAGATGTGACTTGGGAGCATATGGGCCATTGCTCTTGGGCTAGGGAGGCAGTTCTCCAGCTGTGTCAGCTCATTGAGGTAAATAAGGTAATAAATGTGTACTAATTAATACATGAGTTATAGCAGTAAGTCATTTTTAGTACTGCATAAGATGAAAAAGGATCATGCGTTAGATACCCCCAAACCTCTCCCAGCAGAGCCTCTCCATCAGCCCCCACACCAGCCTCCTAGTCCGGCAGCAGCACTCCCCACATACTTACCGCTTGTGCACGCCCAGCTTCACTCCTTTTCTTCCTGCACTTCTTCACTCCCCATGTCCAGAGCAGCTGCAGTAGAGCAGCCTTCCCCACTCACCTCCCGTCCCTGGCCGGGCAGGTAAGCAAAGGGGTGGGACACAGGGCAACACCTTACTGCTCACAAGAAGGTGGAGCAGCTGGTTGTAATAGCCATGTAATTCCTCCTCCCCCCGCCCCCAGCTGCTGTTGGCTCCCTGAGGGGTGAATGGTGACACCTCCTAGGTGCCTGAGCAACCTGCTCTCCTCAGGGCAGGTGTGGAGGAGCCCAGTTGAAGGGATGTTGCTGCTTCCCCTCTTTTTTGGCCCACAGGAGGTTTCATACCACAACTTCCAATGGCCTCAGGCCCCGCTGGAGTCTTGTTCCTTGGCAAGGAAGCCGAGTAAAACGTTGCATTTACAGAGAAAGACACCTCATCCCTGGCTTTGGCAACTGTGCCTGTACCTACTGCATGCAATATGCAAATACAAAGGCAGTGCAAGCTCTTCAAGGGACCGTGATTTTTCAGTGCTCTCATTCACTGAATACATCAGAGCTCCCTGCATCCATGTTTCCTCCACCTCTGCTGTGCCACTTGCCATTCTCCCCTGTATTTCAAGAATTCCTTGCGAAGCCTCTAATCTCCTTCATTCTCACACCTTATCTTCCAATGGAGTTTACTGCACTTGCTCCATCCTAGCCTGTGTTATGGGTTTCCACACTTGTTTTCTCATTTTATAGATGTCCACTTTCCTTGATGATCAATACAAATAGGCTCCAAAACATTCCTTGAAAGCTTTGAATTGAATCAATGTGCCCCTTGCAATTGATCCAATATTAATATTTTCACATATACAAGGCAAGGAAGAATCAGAGCTGGGTGGATAAAAGGGAAAGATAATTCAGTCACAGGGAATGCAACTTGTCTTGTCTACTATTCCCAGCTGCAGCAGTAGAGCCAGAAACCCTAAGATGAGATGCTTTTTAGAGCTAGGATGAGTACAGCACAAAAGATTCTAATAATGCCAAACAAAATTAACTGGTAATACCATTTTTGTCAGAAATTGTAGAAACTGAGAAATTAACATTTGTAAGGACTTCAAGCCATCTCAGTATAGCACTCCATATGAACCCACAAAGCAATGTCTACTGTACTTGAGAAGATGTTTCTGCCATGCTAAGAAGCATTTCTGAAAATATAGTGACTGTATGGCATGTCTAGATCATAGAGGCTGCAGAAAGGTTGATAAGGGATTTGTATGCATTGCCTTATTGGGGAGAATGAATAAATTATTATTTTTAGTCATTTTGCTTTCATTTGGAACAAACAGGTTTGCAAGGCAGGCAAAAGTGCCTGGATCAGTGTTGAACAATTTAAGCACAAAGCAGTCTGTGATATATTTGCATTTGAAATTCAGTGGTGTGTTCATCTACTCTGGGCACCTGCAATTGTGTAATGGTAAACTGCAAGACTGGTTTGCATATAAGTAATTATAACTGCATTTATCAGTTATGAAGTAGTGGATGTCCTGACAGTGGTTTTTGGTTTATTTAAGAGTTCTGAGGCATTCTGGAGAAGCATTCTGGGGAATGACGAAAATTTTCAAATTAAATAAGGAGAAATTAATGGGAACCTTAACAAAGTTGTCAGGCTCTAAAGTACTTAGATTAGAATGGTCTTGTCAAAACAGTAAAACTCTACCTTTTTCTTTTTAGATAGAGGTTGTTCAGCATTAATAAAGTACTACCGTAAACAATGAAGCAAACAGTATTTTAAAAACACATTCATTAAGTAAAAATAAATAACTTAATGTTAGAGTTTTAAAAGCAAAATTTAATAAATTAATATATGCATGCCAGATAAAAATACAAAATTACAATTGAAATAGCAATAATAATAAAGGAACACTGCTCAGCATTGCAGATTCACTGCAACCACCATAAACATCATGGAGAATTACTTAAAATAACATTTAAAGTACACATTTTGTTTCTCTTAAAAACAAATTACTATATGATGAAAAAAAAAAAACAAAAGAAAACCAAGAAGAAATCAGCCAAAAAAGTGGCAGAGAATGATATGAAATGTCAATGAACTGCCAGAGGCTCCATTTCACATAAGTTGGTGTTCTTTTTAGTATCAGAAACCAATTACATAGAACATAAAAGCAAATTCACAACAGGTTTACACGGAGAAACATGCTGAATTACAATCACAAACTATCCAGAACAAAGATGCTGCATCAGTTTAGTTGTTTCCTTCATGGAATGATTCTCACCAGAACAGGGAGAACAGGGAGCCAATCATGCAATAGGTTTAAGTTTTTTTGTTTTATATTTTAACATGATAAACACCCAGGATTACTAGTACTGGAAAGTATGTGTTAACCTTTTTCAACATCAGCTGAATGGCACTACAGAAACGACAAAGAGTTCCTTCATTTTTATCCTGAATACATCAAAAGCTCTAGCAAATATGGAATTCAGCTACAAGAGCCATTAAATTACTTTAAAATATTCCTTCATCCATAGAACACTGTTGCTTCCTTTTTATTACAAAACCCCCAAAATATTCAAAATAAAATGTCTTCATTTTTTATAAGCATCTCCACCACAAGTCTCTGATAACGGATGTCATTCAGTGCTGCCATCGCATCCAGTTCTGGCGCTCTCATAAGAGTTGGTCCAAAAACTATGCCCAGATTCTCTGCACTCATGAGATTTTCCTTTTCATGAAGCGTTACTCTGCAAAAAAGACAGAGTATTTCCACTGACTGCAAGATTCCTTCCATGCCAAATAATGTCAGCATATGCTTGAAAAATCTAAGCAAGGAAGAACTAGCAACCAATTTTTGCCTTTCCCAAAAGCCTAGCAGAGGCTGCCCTTTGTAATAGGATATATACTGAGGTGTTCCGTAAAACATCCAGACACTAGTGAGTGCAACCACTGTGCAGTGGTTTATGGTGAGTCAGACGTCTCTGTCCTTCTACCATGCACACAGATTAGGTTTACTTCCAGAAGGAGTAATTTGTGGTAAGGGAGGAGCTTGAGGATTTGATTTGGGCAAATTAGAACAATTTTGCTTTTGCTCTTTTAAGACCGCACCATTTGGAGGCTGTATCTATGGGAAAGAAGACTGTACTCTTAAATATCCTCTGCAAGTCTGTTGATACATTTGTAGTTTTACAGTCACTAGAGATGGACTATTGTTGCCGCATACACAGGATCTTGCCTAGACTCCCCTGATTATATGACTCCGCATGGTCAAACTATTTCTCTTGCATGCATGCTATTGCAATGCAGGTGAAGCATACGTGAATCCACTGGCTTTACACATTACCAACTAACCATGATAAGTTGGACTGAATATCCCCGATTCCTCTTCAATACAAATTACATTATACTAAAGCAGCTTGAGAAATTGTCACTTTGGGGCAGTTTTGAAATCGTCAGGATCTCACTGGAACCTCATTTTCAAGGCAGTCTGAGCAGGTCATTAAACCTGTGCTCTGACAGACCTACTTCTACCCTGTCTTCTTCCATGGTCCTTAGCAGCTGCCCAGCACTGTGGTGGCCTTCCATAGCCAGTAATCTGAAGCTGCTTTCCATCTGCAGAGATCGGGGAGCAAGAGAGGAATCCACAGGAATCCAACCTTTTCAAAGCTGTGGGCTGAGGCTCTGTTTTGGGGTATGTTTGCAGGCTACCTGCAGAAATACAACTCTTGGCCAAGAATTACAGCCACAGCAGAAACATCCTCCGCTGGGGCTATTGCAGAAACACTGTCTGCTCCACAAATACCAGAAGGGTCACTGTTGCCCAACCACAACAGTCTCCAGTGTCATAGATGGTATTTCTTATGTGAATATGCACCAACTGACGCTGTCCTGTGCTCCTCTGTCACCATATGGGCAACAGAGCATGCAGTACCAGCCAGGGGGAGCAGATGAAGGGACTTTGCACAGACAGCATGGTTGGGGTATCACGACACTGAGTGCACCATTACTGCTGTCTACTGCAATGAACAGAGAATACAAATGTGTCTCAAAGCCTAAGCTTCTGCCTTGATTTATGCTGGTGAATTGCCTCATTCAAGGAAACAAATTTAGATCATGCAAAAGTTTCGATACACACTATTGCTTTACAAAAAACAAATCCCCATAAGGACTGTCAGAAACAATGAAGCATCCAGGGACAGTAACTGCAAGAGTTAGATTATTTTTCTTTGCACCACTGTGATATCTTGTATTGCATAAAAAACCACCTTTGACATAAAAAAAATTGTCAAGATTCTTCTCCCTTTTTTCTTTCTGCCTTAATTTATATTTTAAAGCATGTTGAACTGCTGCTTTTTTAATTTATAATTATTCCAGATAAGGGGGCAATGTCTGATTACCTGAATTCAGCAGCAAGACAACAGCTCATCCTGCACTACAGCTCTTTCTAGCAAGTGTATTAAAATAAAGTTTAAAAATCAGTGAATTATGTCACCCTTCTAACTTATCATTCACCTGTATCAGAAATAAGATGTACAAAAGCAAATTGCTAATTGGGTCAGCAATGGCAATTCTTGAACAACAGTTTAAAAAACAAATAAACAAAAAACAAGCTTCACTCACACTTCACAAACAGTAAGTTTTTTTTTTCCTCCTTTAAGTACTTTGTCACTGAGTCTGTCATCCCTGTGTCTGTTCTAAAACATTAGAAACATCCCTGAAATAAATGAACAAATTGGACAGAAACCCTGTGGCTGAATTTTGCCTGAGGTTCTCAGCAGAATCAACATATTCCTACTGTAGAACTACAAAGGAAAAAAAAAAGACAGAGAGCTTAAAATAAAGCCTTTTTCTAAAGAAAAGGAGTGATTCTTATGTATTGGCAATAGGCTTATATCACTTGAGAAACTAAAATGGATATGTTAACAAGCCACGTTCATTTTTTTCCCCTTACTTTCCTAAAGAAAATAGAACTTGTGTATTGTGCTCAGTATTCATCTGTCAGTCTATCTCTAATAACTTTGGAGCCTACTGACCAATTTCAATCATATCTAAGGGAGAAGGAGAAGTCTCAGACAGATGTTATTTTCCTATGGTTTTGAGTAAGTGTCAGGTGGAATAAGGGGATCCATGTTAATGAGGAGTGGCTGGCAGACCATACAGCAGGTGTGACTGAATGGCCAGTTAACACACTGTGGCTAATCAGCATCAGCCCAGGTCTAGACATCTTTTTTAGGGTGTCAGAGATGACCAGGGTAGAAGAGGCTGAGAGGGAAAAGACATTAATCTGTAGCAATTAAGTTTTATTAGTTCCTTGCTGAGGTAATGATTTGTTACTCCTAGAAGTGCTAAAGGCAATTCCTATTTACTGTAAATATTTATAGTATAAATTTGTTAGGCAGACAACCTTTTGGTTCAGAATTGTGGGTTCTGGCTTATGTTCTTCAAGTAATTTTTGAGTGCTCTAAGTGGGAGAAAAAACAGTGTCTATGCATCCATTATTGTGCAGTCTAACATTCCCCTCCATAGTCTCCAAAAGCAACTCAGAATTTGCTTTGCAGAATTTTGTGGGTCTTGCCTACACTTGTCTGGAGGTCCTAACTTGGATTTTGTTAAAAATAAGTTCAGCTCGGTTCTTTCCAAATAGTCCACCTACCTCTTCAAATGCGCCATTAGATACCTTAAAGTTTCACAGTGTGCAGGTGGCAGTAGTTTCAGTGCCTCATGGAGAATTTCCAGCTGTTCATCTGGATCGGTGGTTCCTGAAACACAGATGTTTAATTGTCGCCACATATATAGCCAGAATTCAAACACAGAAGGCCAAGAATGGTGGCCTGTAGAGGAGATGAGGACCTTGCAGCTGAACTGAATTATTTATTTCCAGAACCTATCCAAACCTCATTATGGAAAATTCACCCACCTAAAGAGGTGCTTAAAGCACAGTCAGGAATAGCATCATGGCTTTTTGACAGAGAAAACTCCCCACTACAAACTTCACTCTAACAAAAGATTCCCTGCAGCCTACTTAAAAAAAAGATCCTCTGGCAGTCATTGCTGGCCAGGCTAGTGTTGCATAAATAATCTACAGGTGCAATCCTGGAACAGCAGAAAGCACTGGGAAGTTTGCCATCAACTTCTTTAGCTGTGTCTATACTAGGAAAGAGCCTTCTCCAGAGCAGCAGGAAACCCAGCAGGAAGCCCATCTTTTGTACCCATGGCTACCTTGCACCTTTCCAGGAGTGGCTGGTGTGTGCTAAATTGCAGGGCATGCTTCAGGCTGATGCGATGTTTGGGAGAAATGTTCCCACTGGGCCTACAGCCACACTTGGAGGCTGACTGTCTACAAGGCTAGTCTTGAGGGTGACCTTACGATGAGTGCTTCTCAGCATGTAAAGACACAGCCAATGGGACACTGAGAATGGTTATCTCTAGAAACAAATCACTTTTTATCTTACTTTTAAACACTTTCATAAAAACCTTTGTTTCTGGCAACACAAAAATAAGAGACTTTAAACATCGCTATCAAGTACTAGCGATTCATGCAACACATGCAAAGCAGTATGTTCCATAACATGATGAAAAGGAAGCGTTCCTGATGACAAAGCAGAAAAAAAAGGTGACCGTGATCATAAAGCACCAATCATGTCAGAATGTGCAATGCATATTTAGTCCTGCAATACTCATTAAATACAGCATGCAGGGGAAGAGTTGATGGGACAGCTAGTAAATCCATAGGTAAGTCATGCACAAAACAGAAAGGAAAAGGACTAGAATGAAGAACAGGAGGAAAATGCTTTATACATACTTGCAGACTCTATAAACTTTGGGTAGGCGTCATACGTGATAAGTGGAATTGGCAAATCCCTGAAGTACAGTTTAAGTGCACCAGTGATAATATTGATATCTTCATACATATTCACAGAAATATCTGCTTTTTCCCCATCTGTGTGGAGAAGGCACTGACATTAAAGCCTTGGAAATGTAAACAGATGTAAAATAGCATTCAAATGAAAGATTATAAGTTGCTTAACCATTAAAATGGGCACAATTACAGATTTAGGCTTTTATATGCAAAACAGGTAATGTTTTTTGGTTGTGCAGTTCATTGTTTCAGGATGAAGACCTCAAGCCTTGTGCACAGAATCCTACTCTTCCTTCATTTCAAATGATTACAAAAAATGCTGTGGAAAAAACCTGCCTGCCTGTTCTAACAGTATCTATGTTGGAGAAATGTGTGGAAGTTCAGCTATTTCTGTAAGCATCACGTTGCCAAACAACACATTTGTCAGCAGTGAATGAGAAATTAAGGGAGTCTGAGAAAAAAAAGAAAAAGGAAAGAAAACCAACTTAGTACATAGCCTCCTCATTTTATAGGAAAAACATGTGTTCACCATTTAGCTTCAGCTTCCTACCTACTCCTGACCACAGTGGACACAGCTCCAGAGCTTGGCTTCTGCAGCACATCCCACCCTGCTCGTGTTGCAGAGGGGGCAGATGTTCTGTGAAGAGGTCCCGTCCTCCTCAGCAACGGAAGAGGGATAGTTTCCAACATGGATTTTGGCCTTAATTTCTACTGGGATGGGGGAACTGCAGCTGGAAAGACTTTGCTTCTCCCACTGCCTTTTGTCAGGGAAGAGAAGAGTTTGTTCTCGTTGACTTTTTTTTTTAACCAAAAATATTCACAGTAACTACAAATAATTCAAACTTCATTTGCACTCTCGTATTTATCTTACTATTTTGGAGCTCTCGTCCAGAAAGACAGGATTTAAATTGCACAACCCTTTTCAGGCACTTCATCCATTGCCCTATCCTTCCAACAGCCCCCTGAGCATAGTTGAGAAAGCTTTGTTCTTTCCTATGTATAACATCACTACTGAAATACAGACCCTGATGGAAGGAAAGGAGATTTTGACAATAAAGACCACAGTGGGGTTCACATACTGCTCTGATGGGGGCACTCTCCTTCCCCCTGTCTTCTAGACCACTAAGCCGGCTCCTTCAGAAGGCTGGTGCAGCAGAGCGGGAGGCAGATGGGGACCGTGCGGAAAAAGTGGGTATACAGAATACACCAACATAAAGTGAGAGCACATAGTAAAGAATCTACCTCTGTCAAATGCCATTTTGACATCTTCAATAAGATCACTGAATCCTGAGACTCTGTATAGTCCTTCAGAATTAAGACCTGCAATGAACATTTTAACAAGATTAAAATTCGTATCAATTTTACATTTTCCTTCAAACCATTCTTTCTTTGCCATGTTCTTCTTTTAAGGGAGAAAAAGCAGACTGGTTTTAAAAACCTTATCAGGCTTTTCTTTCAGAACGAAATCTTATCCTGGCCCTTTTAACCCTGACCCCTGCTTTAGCTGCCTTGTTATATCAGCACTAAATTATGTTTATGCAAACGATTGTAGAGCTGAAGAAACATATGAAACCAATTACAACCTATTTAAAAATAGATAACTAAGATTAACATACTCCATGTTCAGTCATTATTTCCCAATGAAAACAAATATTCTAATTCTAGAAAAGAATACTCAATGCAGGCTAGGGGAACTACTAGGAAGAAACATATCATTATTTGGCAAGTGTTTCACTTAATTTTTTAAATAAAAATATTACTGTCAAAATAGGTCCTGGTATAGAACTTTAAGGCAATAATTGTCCAAATGTTTCCTTTGGTGCTGAGCATTATAAAACATACATTACATATGTCCCTGCTTGCTCTGTGCTTTACTTAGGGTCACATTAAGTAATTGCTAACAGAGTTTGTAAAAATTATACATGGGTATGAACCATGAAATAATACAAAGTATGATATTAGCTCTGCAGGGTAATTGGCAGTCAAAAAATGGCTTGTGCAAATCTCTTTTGAGCCATCATATGTTCACCAGAAACGCAGATGACCCAGATCAATCTAAATGGATTATCAGTAAAGTAACCAAAGTCCATTAACTACTCCTTACCTCTAGATTCAATTTCCCTAATGCACATGTCCACTACCATTGGTCTCTTAGTGAAGTGTGCTTTTACTAGCGTCGTAAGGTCACAGCTGTACACTTTTTTGACATGCTTCAGGTCTGGCTTGCAGTCATTTGGGACCATCTTGGAACACTGCTTGTGCACATTTAAACCACAATCTGAGAGAAAAAATGAAAAGAACATTAGGCTACTGTTTAGTGAAAGTGTGTCATGAAGTCAGAACGCACGGCTCCTGCAGGATCTGATCTCATCTTGCAACTGCTACTCCTGAACAGACTTTGCAGTGGGCAAATGCATGAGGCTGGGGCAGACCTGAAGTAGCATGTAGTAGTTGTCCATAGATTTTCTTTCCAAAACATTTCTTTTATCTCTAGAAAATTTAACACGAAGTGATCAACTTTCCATAGGCTTGTCTGAATCAAGATCTAATGCTCAGTAACGTTCCCCTCTAGTATTTTATGTGTCTCTACCATGATCTAAACTTTCTTCCCAAGATATTGCAGATACCCTAGCATTTACACTTTTAATGTAGTGCTGGGCTGTGGCATTTAGACACATTCTTGAGCAAGCTCGGGGGGAGATGAAGGTACAACCCCATTGCACTGTACATTGGCAACACAGTGCTGATGTGTTAACATTTCAGGAAATATTAACTTAAAAATCTCAGGAAACTCTATTATCTTGCCAGGTGAGGTGGCCCATGTTTAACGTTGTTAGTGACATGGCCCATTCCCCAGCTTGGAGGGATAAACAGACACAGAGATCGCTGAATCTTTTGTTGTTTTGCTACTGAGAAGTTGACAAAGGAATTTACTATGCCACAGTAGTTGCAATTCTGAGGCAGTTTCATAGGGTTTTTGAAAAAAAGTGTTGGCAGTCACTAAAATAATTCTATTTACCTTAAAAATGACTTAGAGAATATCTGTTGTTCAAAACTTAAACAAATCTGCAGCTTTATTGTAAATATACTAAGAATGAGATTTAGTTTAAGCAAAATTTAATTGAAATCAGATTACAGAAAAATGTTGGCTCTGTCCACAATCATGCAAAACATAATAATCAGGATTTGGAAAAAAAAACCTAGGAAAACAACACTAATTATACAGTAAAGATGGGTAGAGCAATTCAGTCCCTTTTAAGCTAAGCAAACATTGCAATCTATGATACCAGTCTGTAGGCCTTGTGCAACAAACCAGCCTTCTGCATTGCTTGGAGCCCGATGCATCCCAAATGACTTAATTTTCACTGAAATTGCTTGTGTTTTGCAGTGGAGACTCCAGGTGTTTGCAAGGAAATAGCAGCCAGCAAGAAGCGTGGCACTGTGCAGACACAGCTTTTGCCACGGTCTAACAGGCATATTGTATACACTGAGGTTCCAGTTCTGCAAAATTTTCTCTCTTCTCTTCTCATATAACTTCATTGCCATAAGTAATCCCATGAATTTCAACAGCAACAGAATCAAGGAATGGAGGAGCTTGGAGGATCAATGCCTTGACAAAAATCTGCACTTTCTCCTCCCACTGTGGTACTGAATATCTCTCTCTATATATTCCCTTTGTTTTAAAGCTGCTATTAAGCAAGTATCATTCATTTGACTCCTGTGATACCTTTGGTGATACCTGGACTTTCATTACCGCACCATAGATTATTTGATTTTGTTCTTTATGAAATAATAAAACAGAGTTCATAGCCAATTTAACTTCCACTAGTCACCACAGCCTGCTGCTAAAAGCACTTTGTTTACTTATCAGGCCTGTAAAGCAACCAGCTTTGTCACTTAGACTTCTCTGTAAAACACTCAATCTCATGACAGCAATTAGAGTTCGGCATGTCACCTTCAATCAGTCAAAACTTACACAAATCCTGCTCCAGATGAAATGGCTAATTAAAATTCTCTTTAGCTGTTTCGGTGCAGGAACGACTGCCTTCTTTGAGAAGAGCGATTAATGTGCAAGACAGGGAGCTGCAAATTCTGAATTTAACACCTGTTTGTGATTTTGTTTTGCAGACAACACCTTGGCCAAGTCAGGCAATCTGAACCCCTTCCCCCTGCAGACAAGGCAGTGCTGGGGGTGCTGCCTGGGCTGCTCTGCTCCACCTCCGTGCCCCAGCTCTGGGGCCGCTGTGCTCCACGGTCACTTCTTGGCTTTGCCGTGGAAGCTGCACCTCACAACCACTTGTAGAGAAGTTCAGTTTGGCCACTTAGGCTCTTTTAATACTTGCTCAGTTTCTCCATCTGTGACGTGGAGGAAATAGAAACAGCAAAAGCATGTGCTTTCCCCTGGCTGTTTTAGCTAAATCCCACATTTACTCAAATGCTCTAAAATCCTTACTTGGAAGGTGCATGACTACAGCCAATAAAGCCAAACCTTTCAAATGTAGTCACTACCCTACTTATGGTTCTGGTGTGTGGAATGAAGAAACTCTGAGCATACAAATTAGTGAAGTCGAGGGGAGTTTTAATATACTTTAAATATGACTAGTATTATATTTTGTCTGAACTCTGAAAAATCAGGTCCCTCAGTGCTTTTAAATTGAGAACCCAAATTCATCGGAAACATTTGACCTGAAATATTTAGTTCTTCAGTTGTAAAATGGGAAGGGGAGTATGGTCTTGCCTTCCCTGGGTGTTGTAGGAACAAATTCATTAAATGTTTGTGAAATGCGCAGGAAAAACTCACCCTTCAGAGTAAGGTTTGAATACTGTGCCATTAGTGAGACCAGTGGTCACATATTTAACAAGGAGAAAACAAAATACTGAATAGCTGCTATTAAGCAAGTACCATCCGTTCTGCATTCAGAATGAGAATGAGGTCATGAAGTAACAATAATATGTAGTCAGATAATTAGAGGCAGTATCTTAATGCACACACAGAAGGGACGCAAATTAAGAAATTTATGAAAGCAAACATAATTATTATATGTAGAATTTCTAAAATTGCTGCAAGAGGCACCTATTTCAAAATGTATGAAAAGTTAAATATTAAAACATACAGAAATGCTCTAAAATGTCTGTCAGAAATGATGTGTAGAAGACTGGAATGGCTGGGTCTCACTTACAAGAACTCACTAGCAATTCTGAGAGTGCAAATCAGTTACTTCACACAGATAGCAACACACAGGTAGCTGAGAGTTATGTTTATGGGAATCCAAGGATAATTAAGACCATAATACATTAAAAAATGGAAAATATGCTTCCAAGTACCTTATGCTTGACTTAAAACAATTATTGGATTCACTGAGATCATCCTAATGGTGTCTATATACAACAAAGGTTTAATTGATTAAAATACTTTCCTTACAGAGACATTTTCAACCTGAAAACTTTGTTTCCGAAAATAATTATGTTACTGCTAATCCCAAACATTCAAATGGTTTTGGATGTGATCTCATTAATACCAGAATAACAATTACAAAAGAAAAAGTCTACTTTCCTCCTCTTTTGTTCTTCCTTTACACTTGATTGGATTTTATGCATCAACCTCCTCCTTATGGGGTTACAAACACTCCTGAGGAATATTTAAAACCTAAAAATATTTTAGACACTTAATCCTTACAAAATACAATAACACTATTTTCAATAGTAATACTGGACTGTGCAGTATCATTCTAACAATCAAAGCTCTTTTCTACCTCTTATGGAAATGTAGAATTTCACCTTACTTCCTTTAGCAATTCCAAATCAATAAATAATTCTTGAAGATTTCAATGAATTTATAACAAGAAGTTTTTATTTGTTCCAATAAAGAAGCTGAAACTCATCAGTGTTGTGTTTTTTACTGGGTGGATCCTTTTCCTGAGCTGACAATACTTTGTGAAAGGCAGAATAGTCACGTTTCAGTCACTAGTCTCTGATTTAAGTTGATAACCACAGTCAAACACTGATAGAAGAGTGACCAACTGTCTTGCTAATTCAAAAAAAGGATATGGGCAGGAGGTCAACCCTTTCTTGTTTATTGAATATTGTGGAGTTCAACAGAACATGCCGACATTCTACTGTAACTATACTCAGATTACTTGTCTGTACTAGAAAACAGGAACTGTACTGCAAATTGCATATTATTGAAATCAAATGCCTTCTGTTCTCATTGCAGATGCTTCATGACATCTTAGAAACCCATTATTTTGGAATCAACTAAGAAAAAACAAGAAAGCCTAGTCCTGAATCTCTCTGAGTGCTTCCACACGGTCAGGCCTTAAAACTGCTTGCCTTACTCACACATGAGCTTCATCATTTGGCTCAGTTCCTTGAGTAAGACCAAGAGGATTCATGTTATTTCAAATTTAGAGTCTATGTATTTTCACTTACATCAAAATAAATCCATAACAGCTAAGTTGACTTCAGCAGCTTTACTCCTGCTCTGCTCTAAAATAACCAAGAGTCTTATCCATTTCTTATAGAAGTTCATCAGAGCTTATCCACTGACTCTTTATAGGATTGTGAGGAGCTAAAGCAAAATCCCCCTGAAGTGTCATATCTGCTGATAAATCCTATAATGATACAGGACTGATTTAAAAGATGCAGTCATGGCCCCATGCAGGTCAATAGGAAAACTTCTGCTGACTTTGGTTAATCAGAATTTCACCCTATACAGAGATGAATTCACAGGACTAGACTTGCGTACTACTCTTTTATAGTGCCATCAAACTGTGGCCATCTTTCACTAAAAAATACAATCAGAAATTCAAGAGCATGAAGGAAGTTTGGAAATTTAGGAAAAGAAGAGTAATTTCAGATGACAGTAAAAAGTTTCATATAAGCTGCCCTAGCCTTAACAGCATATTGATCTAGGAGTTCAGATGGGCTATGACATTACCTCTATGAGAGATATTAAATTTAAAACCAGCCTGACAATACTTTCTTAGGATACCTGGAAAAAGATATTGTAATGTTTTTGAAACGGCTAATACTGATGTTAGTCCATTGAGCCGAAAGAACAAATAACGTGTTCTTATTAATGCATGAGCAGAACCAAAAGATGTATGTACATTAATACTGCCCCATAAGCACACATTATAAATATTTGCAGAGACTAAAATATACTCACTTAGCTGTCACTTTTTGTTACACTGTTGATTTGATTTTAGTCAGTTTTAGATTACTTTTGGTTTATGATTTACTGGTTAATGTGGCCACTGATCACGCTCCATAGGAATGACACATGCTATACACATCACTCTAATTACATTTTTGAATTATGCCAAAGAAAAGTTATGCATTTTGTCACTCTGAGGAGCGGCTTTAAGAGCTAAAAGGTAGATTTACATTATCCACAACAAGTTTTAAAGACTCTTCAGAGGTTTATGCTAAGAAGCGTGGGAGTGGTGTGAAGCATGGCTCTGAAGGCTCTGGTTTCCCTCCTAAGCTTGGCACAGCGTGGCACCCTGTGCAAACCACTTGAGAGCTGTGCCTCCAGTGCAGTACCTGACAAATGGGGTAATGCTGCCACCTTTGGAAAGCAGTCTTAGTTGTGAAGGTGATGGGTTCTACCCAAATACAAGTTAGCATTATTATTTTTGCAATGGTGAAAAGGTTAGAAATCAAATTCTCTCTCATAAACCGTTCCAACCATTTTGGAATTGCCACACTGCATTACATTGTTAATATGCAATGCACATCTGGAGGCAACCTTGGCACCACCACCACCTTCAGCCACTTTGTTAAGCAGTGTCATGGCCTAACTGCTTTCAGACATAAGCAGTATGCTTCCCCAAACCTGCCATCATCCATACCACTATATCATGCACTTCACGGTGCATTATTCTTTAAGAAGGAATTTGTAGAGGGCAGCTAGTTATTCAGCAACAGAATTATCTAATACTACCTAAAAATCTGAGCTTATTAAATACAAAAAAAAAAAAAAAAGAAAAAGAAAAAAAGAAAGCAAAACAAGCCAGTTCCTCCTTATCTCAAATCAAAAGAACATGTATGTCTGTCCTTCCAAAAACTGGTTGGAAAACACAGGCGGAATGCTCTTTCAGTAGAATTTGGTGAAGATGGTTTGATTTTAGGGAAGTTCTGAGAGATCCCAGACAGTTTGGTCCAAAACTTCCCCGCTTTCTGCCATGACCCCTGCCTGCCTCCTTGGCAGCCCCCCAGTGCACTGCTGGCTTGGGCATGGCATCCAGGTCCATGTAGCTTGGAGCTAAAGTCATTTCTGGGACTTACAGTTTCAAGAATATATGGCTCCAGAATAGCTTGCCTGAGGGAACTTTACTGAGGTAATGCAAGAGCATCAGCCTTTTGTCCCGTCACTAAAAACATGGGCACTGTGCATGCAGAAGTAATGTCTGATGAAGGGCAGGCTCCTCTATGGTCGTCTTCATCCTTATGCACCAGTGGGGCAATGACAAACTGTCCAACACAAAGGATTTAATAACAAAACAAAACAGCAAAGGAAATGAGGCAATTGTGCATTTTGCAACTGCTGGCTAAGGCATCTGATGAAATGGGGACATTAAACATTTAAGTGAGTCACAAAACAATGCTGTTTTGAGGCCATACTTTGACTTTTCTGAAAATGAACTCCTGGGGTTCACTGCGGTCAGTGCTGGCAGCAATACTGCTGGGACGCAGTCGGTGCCAGCTGGTTGCCCCTACAGTGACAGTTCAGCTGCAAGTTTATTTCTATCGGCTCTTCATAGATAGGCCACCTACTCCAAGGAAAGCAAAGACAGGCAACTGCTTACATGGGTGGCAGGCTGAGGCACTTCAGAGTAAACGTATCAAGGCAGCAAAATAGTGTTTTATATACAGCCTCAGAGAGTCCTGCTGCCTCATGTTAAAAGCAGCCGCCCAAAACACTATCCAAAGGATCTAGTAAAATACATCAAAAAAATCTGAGTCTTTCCTTTAACGTAAGCTAATTAATGCTCTTCAACTAGCCAATTCTAAAAACACCCTCTGATTAAATGATTTATTCATTAAGAACAATAAGCAAAAGAATACTGAAGAAGAAGCTGATTATATAGTACCTTGAATGGTTATGATGGGGTGGGGAGAGGGAAAGGACAACCGCACAAGCCGCTTGACAAGTCTAGTTGGGTAGTGCATCGACACCGTTGTTAATGCCATACTCTAGTCTCTAGCAATATGCACTAGTCTCCATTAATGTTACTGGGAGTTACATGTATGTATCATTCATAAAATGAACTTCCCGATGCTCATCTGCACATTTTCTTTGGCTGTTGTTATAGCTTCTCTCCTGTATACATTCTGGGCAATGGAACAAGCCCTGTAAGCACTAAGAGCCTTACATAGGTGGAATGTAATTAAGAATACATTTTTTAAGTTTATGAATCTGAGCTGGGGTAAACTCTTACATCTTCCTTAGCTTCCACTGAGCTTCAACATTTAAACAAGCTGGTGGCACAATAACTTCAAACACTTCTTTGGTCATTTCTACTTGTGGCAAGGGCTCCGGAAAGCACCCTGGAGATGGAGCACTCTGTCAGAAAAGGAGATTCCTTGCATACAGATGAGTCTTCATTTGACAAAAATTTTAAGCACCTGTGGTTAGGATGCAAAAAAATGGAAGTATGACCCTCAGAGGCAGATGCCTATTATAAGGATTCACTCTATGAAAATAAAACTTTCTTTAAACAAGCTGATGAAATAAAGATCAAATTTCAGAGAATAAAATTTAAGGAAGAAGGAATGATTTCTGTTTTGCTCTGGATATGCATACAGTAGAAATTAGACTAAGTCCATTGATTCATTTCCTACAGGATTCAAAACCTGGACATGAGCCTAAGTCTTAATTATGGAAGATAAGAAAATCTTCCTGTGTTTTATATCCTGCCTTAATCCTGAAACATCTGTAGTCAAGATGGCCAACATCTTACTTCAACCAACAACACTAACACTCAGGCAGCAAATGCAATGGCTACGATTACCTCTGGTCTTCATGGAAGGGAAAAAGCATGGAAGGGAAAGTTCTTCTTTGTCTGCCACATAGTCTGCATAAGGTTAAGCTAGGCACAACCTATCTTCCAGAGGATACCTGCATGGGACTGTATCTGAAAAGAGCCTGAACACATCCAAGGCCATATTTTGGCTGGGGAGGACATGCTCAGTCATACTGGACTGAAATAAAGAATAGTTCAAGTTGCTAAGGCATTCTAGCTGGTTGCTATGGCCTGATATGTATTGCTACAAATGTTTGGCTCTGGTTTATTATTTTTCAAAGGATCAACCTGTTTGTATAACATAAACTAATCTATCAGCCATTAGAAACAAGCTCTACTTTTTCTTCCTGTCCCTCCTACTCTTTGCTGAAACAGATGACATTTATCTTTGTTGTGCAGTCTTGGACTGTCCCACATTTTTATTCTTTCTTCCATATGTTTTCCATGCTTCTGTTGAGAACAGGATTTTAAACGGTTGAGCTTAGCAGTAATACATTTATATTTGTTAAACTTCTCACTTCTGTACAGCTAATAGATTTCTCTTGAGATGTGCAATTGTTTGTTTCTAAAAGGAATGCTTTAAAAAGTATAAAATTACATATGGTAAGTGCAGTTTTGCTCATAGGTATTTTCAATGATTACACCGACCACAAAACAAATTCTGTGGATTTCTCTGGGGTGGCACTGAATCCTATCAGAATGCATGTGGGCTGCCTCCTGCTAAAATCTGTAATTTCTTAAAGTAAGAATCTACTCTGAAAAGCCATGGCCTCATGTCACTCCTTGCTTATTGTGTCTCTGTATTAAAATTGCTCAGTTCAGGAGCAAAATGACTACTTTATTCTTTATTTTAAACTAACACCCATGTAAACTCAGCCAGACCTGTGGCACGTAGCCTGGGTTCTTCCCTGCTTGTATTTTACCACCTGCTACTAAGGCCCTCACTGTATCTGTGCACCTCTGACTTTCCTCTGATATGCTTAGATCTGTACAACTTCATACTCCAATGGTTTGTACAGCCTCAGCTGACAAGAACAGGTAAACACTTCTGTAGATGAGGCACAAAAAGGAACACTGAAACTCAGCTGTTTGGATGAAATAAAGCAGGACTAAAATAAATAAATTTAAAAAAATCCAACCAAATGAACTCCCACCAAACAAACAAAAAATTCAAAATCCATAATCCAACCCAAACCACATCAATGAACACTCAGTCAACCAGCCTTCCCCCACTGATTTTCAAAAAGACAAAACAAAACCCAAAGAAAAAGCCTACTGTAAATATCTGCTTCTTATCTAGTTGCTATTCTTCATTTGTACCAATGTCCTATATATCCCTCCACTGCAGCATGTGCCGGGCTGCCTCTGAACTGCCAGTGCTGGTGGCTTAGCGCAGGGCAGATGCAGCAACGGCTGAGCATGTCCTGCTGCCTCCCCCTTAATGGGACCCTGATTAGAGTCTTTTTTTCCCAAAATCTTTGAGAATAAAATCATCTTTGAAGCCCCAAATTCTCTGTCAACCCTTGTTGAAGTTGGCCAGTGGTTAAAAGTTAGCCATGTGGTGAGACCAGCATGTCAAGTGAGCTTGACAGCCAGCTGGATGGATATGCTGCAAGTAACTTCCTTGGGAAAGCCTGATGTTCCTGCCCTTCAACCTCAAGCAAAAAACTCAGAACACACATGCGAAACAGATCTGCCAGGCTTAGGAAGTGAAGTGTTTATAGATCTGCTTTTCAGAGAAGCATGTTTAATTAATATTTTTTTTAGGGAATTTGAAGGCATATTTCCACACCTCTCAAGCAATGACATTCAACATGTGTGCTGGATGCCCCTTTGTATTTCTTCCATTTCCTTCACATCAGACTCTCTTGTCTTGGAGAGCTCCTTTACCAACTACCACTACTGATGCTGAAAAGGATGGAATTTGGCCTCCGTTCAGAATACGTCATCCTGCTGCGGTGAGAGGGCTGCTGATGAGTGACCCATGCCACTGCTTCTTCAGGAGAAGGGAGCTGAGCGTTTGGCTGGTCAGGGCACTGAGAGAGCAAGGAGGGTCCCATGGAGCCTGTAGGAGATGTCACCACCGCACGTCTTGCCCTTTGCTCTTCCTTGCCTTGCCAACGCTGTCCTGCACGTCGTGCATTCACCGCAAGCTTTGGGTCCTGCGCAAGGGCTCTGGCCACAGCCCGAGAAGCCTTCGCCACGCTGTGCAGCAGCTCCTCACAAATGCTTTAACAAGCAGGTGCAGTCTTGCAACATGCGGTTTTAAAATGTAAATAAGATCACTGCAATTACTGGAAGATATTGACACTGATATGACAACCTTAAACAAGACAAGAAAACCCTAATGATAGCTTCTGAAACCATGAAGTCATCTAATATACATATGTTCCTGTACACTTTCAAGGAGGAAAAAAGAAGACACACAGTACTTATTTACTGTCCTCATAAGAAGGAAAGAAAACCAGTTATAAGTTTTTGGTAACTCACAATTGAGAATAATCTACATAGAAATAGGAAATCAGCTCTACTGCAGTTACGAAGAAAGAAGTAGCACAAAATCATAAGCATGTTAGGTTTAATAATAAAAGCAGTATTTCTTGTTCATTCCACAGTGCCATGTAGTGTTGTAAACCTTCATACTGTTCATCTTTATTGACCTTCTGGATCAAAGCTGCTTAACATAAAATCTGAATATACCTGGTATTTCTCCTAAATGCCAAAACTGAGGAATCTGCTTCAGGTGAGAAAGGAAGACAGTACATTTTCTGGCTCATAAATACTTTAATGTAAAAATGCAACCAAATACATCTGTAGATGATCCAAGAACAAAATCAGGCTTCCTCTTTCTCTTCTAGCACTGTACACCGTGTGCAAAACCAACAGCACTAAAAGGTACTGAAAGGTACTAAAAATATTGATTCACATTTAATTAAGTGAAAGACATGGCTGCAACCCTAAATACTTCTGGGTGGGGGGGGGGGGGGAAATACTGAGAAAGGAAACGCCATTTTTACATAATCATTTCTTAAAATAGAACTGCAGTCTTGCTCAGTTGTTGCTATAATACAACAAGCCGGACAGCGCAGAGTGTATTGATAATGACACAATATCGCATTTCAAATAATTACAGCAGAAGGATTTTAAAATACTTCAATCACATTTTGGCTATAAGTTATTTTAAAATCTACGTTGTTTTTACAGTGCTGTGATAAAATGCTCTCTTCTTTGCTTGAGACAAGATTCTAGAACGCTTTAGACAGAGCAGATTTTCTTAAATTAGCTTGAAAATTCAGTTTCCAGGGCAACATATGCAGGTCTTCATACATCAACATTTCTTTGTACCATTTTTATAAATGTGGTTGCTGGAATGTCATAAAATACTTTTTAAATACAGTAAACTATTTTTGATCACTTTGATCCTTTTTGCCTTTAAAAAAGCTGACTGTCCTTTCTTTTCAGAGGATATCAATAAAACTGTCAAATTATTTTACTGCAGAGAGGTTTAATCCCAGAAATGCCAGCAGTGACACCCACGTGTGCAATTATATAAGCATCTGAATGTTTATGCAACATTTCTGTACACATCTCTTATTCATCATCTTTTTTCTTGCCATTATTTTAAGTTTGCAAAGATGAGATATGATATAACACACCGAGAGTCTGCTGGCTTACACATAAAGTTAACCTGAATACCTGCTTCACAACAGCGATGTGGAATTTACTGATTGCCTATCTTGCACATCCCGACCCACAGAGCGTTTCTCTCACCTACCAATACATACAACTGTTACAAAAGAAATAAAGCTAACGACTCTACCTATTTTCTCCTTTATTCTGAGAGGAAAAAAAACCCTTGATGACGATTACTGTTATTTCCCCTCTGGGAGCACTTGAGAGGTGCTCTGCATCGCTGCAGTGATGTTACTGAAAGAGGTACCTGAAATCATCTGCAGCAGAATGAGCATGTTTCCTTCTCTGATTTTAACAGGGGTCAGATCAGACCCTTGCCACATGGGTTTACGATGGAGCAGGCAGCAAATTAAATAGTTACAACATCAGGACTGT
Source organism: Dromaius novaehollandiae (assembly GCF_036370855.1). Taxonomy (NCBI): domain Eukaryota; kingdom Metazoa; phylum Chordata; class Aves; order Casuariiformes; family Dromaiidae; genus Dromaius; species Dromaius novaehollandiae. The sequence continues at coordinate 25,367,602 of NC_088104.1, forward strand.
CTTAGGAAAAGAAGACTGAATCACTGTTACCTGCACATTTTACTCCCTGAGCAATGAGGCCCCACATAAAGTTGGCGCAGTACTCACACCAGTGCGGGCCCCTGAACGTGTGCACCTGGAAGACAGTAGCAGAAAGGAAAATTACAGAAAATGACCCAACTGTTTCACAGACATCAATATTAATGTGTTGAAACAAGCCAGAATTCCTCTTCTTAGAAAGCACCACATGCATTCACTGAAAGTTTTTCTTTCTGTTTATCACCACAGGAAAGGAAGAAAGAAACATAAGAATGATTTAACTGCCAAGGTTCTTGCAGCCCCATGGAAAATGTGAGCTTTCCATCCCAAGAGCCATGCTGAGAGCAGCATGGAGCTGGAAGGGTTTTGCTGCAGGGAGGTTCCTCCGCCACAGCTGGCCTGGGCTCCTGCAGCTGGATGACTCCTCGCTGCTGCGTGTGCAGAAGGGGAGCAGCCACAGGTCACAGCCTTCTCCCTCTATCAGCTGGGATTTTAGCCCAATGATCAGAGGAGCAACTCTTTTGCAGCAGCACAGCCCTGAAGTGGCAGAGCTCACCCCTCTCAGTTCAGCATTTCTTCAGCTTTGCCCTCCCCTCAGTAAGGTACTGTGTGAAATGCGTAGGGGACTGCAAGATTTAAAAGTCTCAGTCAGACAGTCCAGCCAGGCAAAAATATCCATGCAACACAGAAATACTGAAAATACACTTAGGAGCTCTCTGGTTTAGAGTAACTATAAAAAGAAATTAATTTTCTTCAGACTAATGCTATATATTGAAAACCTAAATTAATCGAGTAAGTGGAAACAAGAATGCACTCAAGGAAAAAATTCAAGGCTAAGGAAGAAAAAGTCAATGCTCCTTTCAATCCAGGCTTGCCTGCCAGTTACAAATCCTGCAGCTACCATTAGCTACTTCTGATTTTATTCTGATAAACTTCCTGTTGTAGAAAACCACAGGATTCTTTGCAGAGAAAATCATTGCTTTCTTAACCAGTGTAAAAGCTTTCGAGTGTCTATTTAGAATAGTCACTGACTGATGAAAAATCAGTAACTGATGATCATAAAGTAATGAAATTTGAAAAGTAATAAAAATACTTGACTGAAATGTAACAAAAAACACTTTAGGCTTAACTCACTCAGTTCTCCAGAGTTCTTACTGGGTACCAGAGCAGGCAGTAATCTCACGCACGTGAAATGCCTGGTCATATCAGTGTGAAGCAAAAGAACTAGTTGAAATGCATGTGCCTCGCATTCACACTGTACTCTGGTTATAAATAGCCAAATGTGAAGTGGCCTGACCGGGGTGTTGAGCATCCCCTGTGCCATTGATTTAAATAGCAGCTGGATCCCAGCTGACACTTACCTCAAACAAGTGACAACACAAAGCAACATGCAGAAATTCAGATAAAGTTGCATTTTTGGCTAAGGGAAGGTCTGTAGCCTTTTGGACATTTGCAGCCTATAAAGAAGCAGCAGGAAGGTAGCTTGCTGTATTAGTCTGGAAACTTACTCTCAAATTCACGGAGTAACATTTCACACGTGCATGTCTGTGCTAAGCCAGGCTCATAATTGCCTCTGGCCCTATAGTGCTGAGCACCTCTGGAGGAAGTGTTATGGTACTAATCTCTACGTTCTGCTAGCACTGGCCCCAGCTCTCGTCCCTCAGCCATGCTACGCGCTATGCTCGCTGCCACCCTCCCCGGCCCCCGCTCTCCTCCGAAGCCTAACGCCCTCCACAAGCCCCTTTCTCCCTGCAACTCCAGCTGACGCCTACAAAGCGAAGGATGACAAGACTGTCAGCAGCTGTAAGCTCCATTTCCTTTTCCTCTTACCACAAAGAGATTTTTCACACCTTCTCCTCCATTACCCCATCTGCACTACCCACATCCTCATTGCTTTCTTTCTCAGCCTTATATTTTTTTCCAGGTCTTTGGCAGCTTTTCCTTCCCACTATAGGCACACTCTAATATCCTCGAGCAAAATGCTGTGCTTTAATGCCACACAGAACCTTTTTTTTTTTTTTTTTTTTTTTTTTAGGAAAAAGAGCTTCTTTTCAGTCAGCATCTATTTTTTTGTGACCAAATGAACATTCCCAAAAGAAAACACTTATTTAAAATATTTCTTAAAAATATGTTGAGGAAAATTGAAACACAAATGACAGTTCAAATTTTCATTAAAAAAGAGAACCTTTGTTTCAGAATTCTTTTCAATTTTACAAGGATTCTTTTTGCCTTTTTCTTGTCTTAGTATTTCTGTTTGTAAAGCATTGGGACTTTTGTCTTGTTCCTTGAAATGCTCTGACACTAACTTCTCACTCTAAGCAGAACAGGAAAAAATTCTGAAACGTTAGTGCTACTTGTCAAATAAAAACAATAAAAATCCTCTTTACCAGAAATGGTACTATCATGTGCTTCTCCGCTCACGGGTGCCACTTCATCAAATTCACTGAATGTGCCATTTGCCAGAGCATTTCTAAATTATGCCAGGATCCCATTCTGGCTTCTGTCCGCTTCACTGCTCTCTCTAGCGATGTGACACTCCCCACATCTCAAGACGCCCGGTCCGGCCAAAGCCGCCTGGTGCCTTGGTGAAAAGCATCCCCCTGTCCCGACATCTCGCTTTCCCCATGGTTTGCATGATTCCACCTCTCCCCTCAGCACCTCTTTTGTGAGGTCCACCACCTCCCAAATCTGTCACTCCAACCTTTTGCCTCCCTTCACATTCATCTTGTTTCTCCCACGTTTCTAATAACAATCATCCACTTAGATATAAAATATTTACCTTTCTGCTACAGCCTGTTCCCCTGACATTGTCCTGGCTCCCAGTCCACCCCTCACACTTGTTCTACACGACTCGTTATCAACTTCAAAATGCTATGGCCAGAACACACTTCCCCCTTGCCTCCCCCTCCTTGCTTTACAGCATGTGCTGGTCACTCTTCACAAGACCAAGAACGACTTTGCCACTCAGGATCCTTGGCTGGGGATCATTAGCATTTTCACCCCCGTTCCATACCTCCAGGCTTCATCCAAATTCCAAAATGCCTTTCTTTATAATTTCCGTAAGAAATCAACTTAGAACATCTATCCTGAGCCTCCTTAGCTTTACTCTGCCCCATCCAAATTATACTTTATTCTCTGTTATTCTGATTGCAAATTCAAAACAATTAAAAGCTAAAGGTAGATTTATCTACTTTTATCTTGCTTCCTCCTTTATCTGATATGCGGTAGGATGGTTCTCTGGCAATATGAATTAGGAGGCCCATAGGTCCAGGACCTCCTTCACACAGTCTCCTGTGTGCAGAAGGCCACAGGATCAGTTCTGAAGCCTCTGTTTGAGTTTCTAAGCATTGCCATCTTGTCACAAAGCTAAGTGGTGCCAGAGCATTCATCTTCTCACTACCATGGAGCAGAACTGGAGTCCAGCCCTGTACAAGTCTGTGTGTACATGACCTCTGGAAATCAAATCAGATACAGTAACTGATGCCAGAAAATAGCAAAAAAATTGGCCTTCAGAACAGCACTCCAATTCTGTTCCATCTCATAGAGTGGGACCTTGCAGCAGGCTAAAAGAAACATGTTTGCATCCCTTTTGCTGGTTAAAGTGCAAACAATATTGCATTTATTACATGACACTTTAATATAGCATTCTGATTTTTATATTTAATTCCCATCCTAAAAATCTGCCAAATGACTTGCTTATTTTCAAAACTAAAACATGCTTTCCAGAAAAATTTCTGAAAACTCACCCAGCAGAATTCCAGAGAGCCTGACTTAAATTACAAGGTTTTTTTCCCCCCCTTATAAAAAGAGCATCTTGCCATATGCAGATTTTACTGTCTTATAAAATGTGAGAGAGCAGGTTTGCCAAGTGTGGTTTATATCTCCCTATCATCCCATTCTCACTCCCACCCCAAAAATCTTTTTCTCCCTCTTTCCATAATGCTTCAATCCTGAGTGATGTTTTAAGACGTCTACACACAATGCGGAGGAGGAAGGGGAAGAGAAATTGTTTTTTAATCTTAATTTGTAAAATTCCAGGGGAAATATGAAATTTAAAAGAAAACGGGAATTCCAGATAATTTTAATGCAAAACACCTACTTCAAAAACTAGATAATATCCTATTACTAAATTACCCTGAAAGTCTGAGATAAAAAGGAGAACCTCTCAGTGGGTTAATATCTAGGCATTTCTACTTCGAACTCTCCCACAGTATTGGTGAGGTATAAGAAACACAGAACTACTGTAATTTTATGTAGGAGGAGAGTTTTCTGCTTAAGTTTGAAAGACATTTTCGTACACACAGGGGAAAAATAGCTTAACTCCTGTGATCAATAATTATATGTGTTATAGGATTTTATTTATTTTTGTTCTGCATTTAGTTAAAACAGTGCTTAGAACAAAAGAGAAATTTTTAGGAGAACCAAATTAAAAATGACTCAATGACTCTGACAACAAATTACATCATAAGCTGTGAATTCCTCAAGTGATGTCTCACAGAGATTTCTAAGGCTCTATAAAAGTCACTATTGAAGTTAGTTACCTATACATCTCATAACTCCACCTATTCTTTATACCCTTGGTATTTCCTAGGCAGTCTGTTAGATAGCCTTGATTGCTATCTGAAAGTCAAGATAAAAAGAAAGTCAAGCATATAATCAGTAGTCATTACTGGGAGAGTTATGTTATATAACTTGTCAATAGAGGGGAGGAGAAGAATGAGGAAATATCAGTGAAGTGCTTTGGAAACATGATGTGAAAGAACATGATGGATCTGCAGAGCTTTAGCGAAGCCAGAGAATGGAAGGTTGGGCCTGACAAACTATGTATATGCAAAATCAGTGCTGAAACACCAAAAACACAGTCTCTGTGACAGCACACAAAAAAGTCTTCCCTAGATAGAGGCTGCTGCCATGGTCTCCCAAAATGTCAGTTCTGTCAGACAGTATCCGTTCTTTTTACAAAGCAGTGCAGCCTTTGACATGGCCCATCCACACTGACCTGCTGGTAAGAGTAACGAGTTTTGGAAAATCCAGGAGCTATAGTCTGTGTTGGGATAAAATACATTAACTAGAAAAAGGACATTTAAAATGTTGCAGATCTACCTTCTTGAACTACAGTGGTCAGTGGTCAGGCTCAGTCATCCTAGCTAATTTGCAATTACAGCAATTAAATTCTGTCTGTTGGGACTTTCCCAAGGATTTAATTGGATACAGGAGACATTGTAAGTCTCAATTAAAACGATGAACTCAGTCTGTAGTACTAATGTCTGTCCTCCCTGTCACAGTTGATTTTATCAGGCACTGAAAGTATCCATGCTGGCATCCAATAGGCATGCCCTCTTCATCCATCTCTGGTCTGGACACAGACGTAGAGGGTGTAGTAAGGACATCAATAAGAAAATGGATCAACTCAACTATTGGTTTGGCCTGTGCTTCGATTTAATCTTTACATACATTATAATGATTAAACAGTGCCTCTAAAACAAGGTCTCAAGTACTCTAAAATATTTTAGTAAACCACATTCCTCCTGTGAGGCAAATATTGCTGCTGATGAGTAACCTCAGAAGCAAAAAGCCTGCATGATAACACATATAGCAGAGCTGTATCTATGAGATAATTGCTTTCATATGAAGATATAATAGAAATTAAAGTAACTGAGAGTATTGGAACATACCTTCTCCAAAGAGAGAGCTGACTTTGCCTATCGTAGCTGTGGTGTTGACTATATTGAGCCAATATGGATCTGTGCCAACAACTTTGTTCAGCAGCTCTTGAGCTGTGGGGACATTGTGTTTGCATGCACCATCATTCAGAGAGTCGAATATAAATAGCCTCTTTATCAGCAGTGGGTACACTGACGTGAATTTTGAGCAGGCAAACTTTCTTCCAGGTCCTCACTCATTTGGAGCCAGAAGCGCTGTCATGTCTGGTTTACTTTCTGGTTTGTGCTGATCATGTCAGCAGAATGAGAACAACTGGAAATTGCGTTTAAGTTGTGCTCTAAGAGAGCCACAGCAAAAAACAGAGGAGAGAGTAGCAGGTTGTTGGCTTTTTTTCTTGTAAATTCAATGAAAATGGTGAGCTTTCTTTCAGGATGGAATAGCAGATTTTCCTTAAATTGGTATCTAGAAACTGATACATTCTCCATTTTAATTCTAGGCCAAGTTACTTAATATCTGTGTCTGTGTACAGAATTCTGAAACTGGAGGTGAAAACTGAAATAAAATTATTAGATTTAAAATTATATTAAAAAAAAGGCACACATACAAAATAATATTGTACATATAATATACAACTCTAAGAGATTCCTGAAGAGATGCGTTTGCAATGATGCTATGGCTAATTTAGAGGAAAAGCAGTTGATGATGACAGAGTATGACATGCTATATATTCTCCTTGAGGCAAATGCCTGGTTTGCCTCAGTAAAGCATTTCTAAGCTTCACCATAGACATGAGCTGGTCAGTTCTTGGGGCTGTGCACACGGAAGACTCATAAGATACATAAATAGGGAGGTATTGGGCTACTGGTGTGATGGGAAGGGATCACAGCCTAAACAAATTACGGATTTAGGAAAAGCTGGGGGGTTTTTTTAAGCAGAGGCAAAGCTTGAAACCAGAGACTAGTGCTCAGAAATCAGAGGGTAAAATAATTTTGTGCTACTTGGAATCTGCTTTGGAAAAGCCCTGGCTTTTCCAAAAAAGTCAAAAAGTAAAAGTAACATTAAATAAATACTTTAGGTGAATAAAACCCACCAATGCCTAAAACCTTTTCTGGCCTGAACTGCCTTATAATATACAATGAGTCTAAAGAGCAACAATACAGAACTGACAAGATATTTTCAGAAGTTTTGGGGAAGTTTTTCTCAAGTTTTTTTTCTCCAGATACTCTCCCTGCCTTTGAACATTTTTTTTTTCAAGTACTAGAAGTTGAAAGAAAACTCAAATTTCCTGAGGTTTTCTTATCTATGAGAATGTGTAGAGACTCTCTCAGGAGACTATGCTAGAGGCACCCAATTCTCTTTCTGAATATTCATCTGAGTGCGGTGACTCACTTGAAGCTTGGAAAACATGTTCAGGGCCAGGTCCGTACCTAGTGAAAATCAGCATACTCTATTCAGAGGACCCAGAGCAATTTACCCAAATCAGAATCTGCCTCAGTTTTCAGAAGATCATAAATAGAAACAAGTTTGTGTTAGAAGTCACAGAAAAATGGATCTGCTTAACAGAAGTTTGTTATAGTTTGTGGTCTTTTTGCAGCATGTCTTCTGCATCCCATCTTCAAGTTCTCAGTGTTTAGACAAGGCCTGCATGAGGATCTCTTGTTAGAATAATACTATCTGGCATGGAAGTGATTTGTTATGACTTTTTACACTGGAAAAACACCTAGCACAGATGCAATCACACTGCTAAAATATGGGACGGGACTAGGTTAGCTTATTTGTTTCAAAATAGTAGTACGAATTTCACTGGCATAATAACTCTTGCTAGTATCAACAGTTGGCCCATTAAAGTGATTTTTCAGTCTATCTATACTGGCAAAACTTTTCTTGTGGAGACTTGTCTTCGCCTGAGTCTTCACCTTCTGGACACTTTTAAAGCTACAATCTGCCCCTAGTTATCTCTGAAAAAGCACATCATCTCTGCTCCGGAGACGTCTGGCCTTTCAAATAGGTCATCCCCAAAGAGATAGCTAGGAGTCTCCTTCAGTGTAAGAGAGATATGAGAGAACCATAACAAATAAGACTAATCAGCATTTCTGCTGACTTAGCTTAAATAAGAGTGGAAAAACTCTCCTCTCCTCTCTGGAATAAGTGCTGGTTTGAAAGAGAATTATGTTTGAATGTTGATCGCTGATTCACCAGTCTTACGACTCTTGTTTAACAGAATTAATTGACTGTGCTATCTCAGGCACTGGTGAGATCGTGACTAAGAAACAGTGTGGCAGTAACAAATACTGCACAGAAAGCTAACAAAAAATAGCCTTCTGGAGACATTTATTTTGTGAAGAGTAAGAGAGAAATAAGAAAATGATGCATAGAAATGCATATTTCAGTTCCCCTTTGACAGGCATGGACATCTTCTTGCTTCAGTGAAGCAACACAGCACTAATCTAGGTAGAAAAATGTTTTTGTATCTTGGAATTTCAGCACTTATGAAATACCTGCAGAATGCTCTCCTGGCACCAGCTATCTTCTCAGCAATCAGAGATGTCTGATGGAATAACCAAAACAAGTCAAGGGAGCTAAAAATCCTCCAGGGCCCATGAATCACACAAGCTGGAGGGGAGTACAGACCTTTAAGGTTATCTAGCTGATCTCCTTGATACTGTGAGATGTTTCACTGTTGTATGCAGGTGTTTTAAATCTGCCAAGTAACAGGGAGGCTATTCCACTGACTAATATGTTTCACTACCAGGAAGGCTTCCTGCTGTTCTTCTCAAATTTTCCTTCTCCTCTTTCTTTTAAGCTTTCATCCCATAACTCCTGATTAATACTCCTCTTCCATAACTGCCCTCCTTCCCCGTAGTTTACATCTTTTAGGTATGTATGGTTTTACTGTTTTCTCCAACTACATACAAATAGCTTGTTTGCCTCAGCAGTAGGCAAATGAATGCGGCCAGTGCAAAAGCACCAGAGCCCAGCACTAGTGGGGAGAAGGTGCAGAAAATGTTCCATGTCAGGAAGGAACGAAGCCAGGGCATAACGTACTCCTTAGGTATCTCTCTTTCTCAGCAGCAAAAAAATATTGGATGTAGGGGGAAGGCGGATAGATGAGGAGGTGCTGGAGTTTCCTCAGGACTGAGCAAGGGGAATCCTACGTGTGTCCAATACTCCAGTAAAAGCACTTTGATGGACAGAGAAGAGATGGGGTATCCCACAGTAATCCTAAACTCCAGCAACTCAGATTCCCCTTTCTGTCTAACAGATACACACACACATCCCAACCCGGAGCTCCTCTCCCTCATCTCCATAACCAATCCACAGCTTTTCAGCCTTGCCCCAGGCCCCCTTGCCCCTCACCTGGAGGTTCTGGTGATGTCAGGACCTCCTCCTCCTCGCCTGCCTGCCCCAGTTCTGCCTGTCCAGGAGGGGCCCTGCTGCTGCCACCGCCACCGCCACCGCCCAATCCCTCTCCGGGGTTACTTGAAGCCCCAGTTGGTGACAGCTGTCCCTCACCACATTCCCTCCATTTCATTAATGTGTTCGCTCCTGAGGATTAAAACAAAGAGCCCACCAACCTGGAGGGAGGTGTATTTATCAGAAAGCTGCCTGATGGGGTTTCTCAGGGCTGAAAATACAGTGATGCCTTGGCAAATGCAAATACCCCTGTCTTAGGCCATCGAAATTCCAGGAGGTCTAGAGAAGGGAAAGTATTTATCAGGGTTTTAAAACCAAGAAAACTAATTAAAGGGAGATCCACAATCTCTTATTTTAATACAATAATACCTCAGTCTCTTTATTCATACATGTAGGGGCCTATGTCCTACATTTGTCTGTTCAGAAAAACAGCTGAGTATGACTTGAAACTAGTGGACTTTAAGACAGTTTTATCCAAGAGACCTATTACAACTTGCAGTGGCAGTCATTGAGCTCCTTCTTACTCTTAGCCTTAAAATTTTGGAATAGCTCAGATCCCAGTTATGTAAGAAATTGTATTTTCATTTACAAGCTATCACAATTGCTGCACTTTTGGGGAAAGATAAACAAAATATGAGGTTTATAAGAGATGGAGAAAAAACATTCTTATTTGAAGGGTCCAGCTGTAGAATAAACTTGTGGGAGTCATTAGGCATAAATTTACTCTGCCCACTTCTAGGAAATGTTACAAAACTATCCCATATGATACAGCTTTTCTGCCATAAGAAAAACAACACTAGCTTCAGTTACACCCCTCTTCAGAGATTTAAAGAGCAGCCTACGCATCCCTTAGAGCTTCCAGATAGAAGATGCTCTTGTTCATACTTATTGGTGGAAAAACAAACTGGACATCCATCAAATACACATGTCTATATAGATACATACGTTTTAGAGAGTGTGCAGTCTTCCCTGTAATGGATAAGAAACTGAAGCAGAGGAAAAGCCTTTCTGTGGTGGGAGATGGAGTTGAAATTTCAGGGATGGTGAAGTGACCGCCCTGTTTTGCTCTGACAACTTACTTTACAAGAGAGATCTCCTTCAGTGTGCTGGACTTTAGAAAAGCAGAGCATACGGAGGGATCGTATATGAAACAGACAGACCCAGTCAGGTCACACTCACGATCCCAGCTCACCTTCAAATCCTGTTATTTAATTAGAGCTAAATAAAATGCTGTGTCAAACACTGTGGATAAATTCTCTTTCAGTTGATATATTTGAATTAATAGAATCTTTTATATTCCATTTATAGAGGGGATTTAACTAACACAGAAACATTAATAGAAAACTTTTTACAAAAAACAAAAAGCCCAAATGCACTTTAAAAAAATCAAGTATTTTTAATATCTACCTCTCCTCCTGAGGAATATGCATTAAAAACTCAGTCAGATCTGCAATTTATAAATCATCATCCCTTTCTTTACTTATGGAGATTAATTTAACAGGATTCAGCCCCTGTGTATTTGCATTTGAGATGTGCTCATATCAGACCATAACTTCACAATCAGGAGAATATTATGGAGCTTGAAAAGATGGCTACTGGCTAGCTCTGCCTGCAGAGCTCAGCATCACCCCCAGTGGGTCAGGCTACCCACTCGAGGCAGAAGATAACTCAAATTCCAGCAGATTTAAACAAGATTAAAACCTCTCAAAACCCAACCATGTCAGTGCTCCTAGCAGAACTCTCTTTACACTCTTCTTTCAAACAACTGCTCGAGCAAATTAGAGCCGTAGATTAACAGAATTAAAAACAACTTATGTGTTTCTCCTTTCTCTAGGCATATTCACAAGTCTCCAGTTTGTACTTCTGTGGAGAACTATTATTATACAACTACTTCATTGCAGCATTCCTCTGCATGATTTAAAGTTTGCTCAAGGCAACAAATTTCTGAGGGTTTAAATTCCACCTACGTCCCAATGCCTGGTATTTCTGCCTGGCTGGTGCTGGCCTTCTAAGGTACCTAGTGGATGTGAACACAAGGTGCAGAGACTGAAGGAGAATTTCGGTCTCCTCATCTGTTGCCTGTCTCTTTGGCATTTTGCATACCCCAGATCATCTCCTCAGCGGCTGCTGCTATGTTCTTCTCTTTTCCAAGACAACAGTACTTGGTGTTGGGGATTAATGATGCTCCCTCTCTCCTCCCTCTACTAAGATGTTATAGCATTTTCAATATAAAAGGATTTCTAAGACCCCTCCATTTCTGTCACTAATCAGAGAAGCAAAGGGTTAAGAGTCCCCATCTGCTGCCCAGTGCTTGCATAATGAAGAGAACACGAGGCCTAGGGGTACCAGCTAGCGGATGTCTTCGTTTTTGCTGGTGGAGTCTCCAGGGACCGCAGTTACCGTTGGTTAGCTGAGATACATAAATTTATTTAATTTCTGTGTTTTTTAATTTCAAAAGTCAAGCTTCAAGAAAAGAATCTCTGGAAAAGAATCTGGGACTGACATTTCCTTCCTTCCTACATGGGTGGCACATTTGCTATTTGGCAGGCAACCTAGGGTACTTATTTAGACATTTTAAATGATGATGTCTACACGTTTGAGGAAAAAAATCTGACATGCAAGGAATGATAAAGCAGAGAATCACATGACCTATTGATTGCCATTAATTTCCTATCTATAACACAATAATTATGAAGAGTTTATAGTTATTTGTTTAAATGGGACAGTGGTCAAATTTAGAGCTTGTTAACATCAGCAACATTCCTTTAGCAGGTAGGTTGGTTGCTGGATATCCTTTAAGATGTAAGGGTTTTGTTGTGTTCTGTTTTCTTACAGTAAAAATTACTTGTGCAAGCTGACTCCATTTTACTGATTTGAGAAAACAGTACTTTAAAAGGTGTATTCTTCTAGCAGCTGTATGTATAAAGGAACCACAGGACAACTATTATAAAGAAAATAACCTTTGTGGAAAGTTTGAGCTGTATCTATGACTTTGGATTGGTCTTACAGTTCATTTTTGAAAAAAGGATGGAAAACTCACAGCCTCAAAACTTTCCAGAAACGGTTTCTGGAAAAAAAAACAAGAAACAAACCAAAACGAATGAAAATCAGGTTATCGGATTATTTTTAAAACAGATGTGTTTCAAACTGCTAAAGGAAAGCAACTACAAAATGGAGATGTACGCAAAATTAAATACATATTTCCCTACATATACTGTAGTACATGGAAAATCAGTATTGGTGAGCATCTGCAAGAATTATCTTCAGATTCTAAGGAAAAAATGAAAGTTGCAAGGCACTTCAGGATCTTGTGAAAATACGCTTGGGATTTAATTGACAGCCATTAGGATTATTTTATGCCAAGTGTTCATAGTAAATGCTTTTTTATATAGCATTTTGTATATGGTTTTCAATTTTGTGCTTTACTGAAGAACTCAACTCAAACAAAACATCCTGATCATATAAAGTTTCCAGTTTTAGTGGTCATCTGAACTCAAAAGCCGGAGGGTGATCTACATAAAATCAAACAGACTGTAGGTAAATATACATGTATGCATATGTGTACATTCACACATACATGTGTGTGATGGAAATCAAAACTGAAAATAAGAGATAATTAAAAGATGCTTATATGATCAGATGCCTATATTATATCAATGATTTCCCCTTGTCCTAAAATAAATAAAACAAAAACTACATAGGAAAAAACACATTTAAGGTAAAATCTAGGCTTCAGGTACTGTATATGAAGTTTGCATTGTCGCCTGCGTGAATTCAGTAAAACAATAATTCACTTAGTTTTGCAAATAAAGACTGCCTACTATGTGATATAATCTGACTGAAAAAGGTTGAATTACCAAATCCTTACTGGTCACTTATTACAGACACAGGCACAAAACATGCATATACAGTATTGACATGTGTCTCTCTTAATAAAGAGTATAATTTAGTTAAAAAAATTAAAACAATGATTAGAAGCAACCAAAAAGACTAAGCAAATTTTAGTAAAGCAAAAGGTAGTTGCAAATGTCAGCAGCTCTAATAGCCCCATGGTAAGCCATGCTCCTTTCATCACAGTCAATTCATTAACACAGGAGAAAAGCCAGAAACTAAGGGAAATGCAGACCATCTGCTTAATCCAGATGCAACAGAACATGCTTCTTATATCTAAAGCTATTTACCAGCAACAAACTGGGATAAGTTTAATCCTCTAATCAAAGATCTAACAAAGATTTTTCAACATCACAGCATCATAAATAAAACTGAACTAAAATAAAGGAATTGAAAGAAAACTTTTCCAGCTTTTCTCAATATTAGCATCCCTCTCCCTTTCCTTATAAAACAATTTTAATGAACACAGATAACCTAGATACAGCAAATAATATCAAAACAAATAAATGCACATAAGCACTCAACAACAAAATCCCCATTTTTTTGCTGATATGTTTTAAAAACATCTAATTAGCTTAACTGGCAGTAAAGATTTAATTGAAGTACTTAAGTTCTCAGAAACTGCATATATGTTATTTCCATGCAATCCCAGACTCATTTTAAAATAAAACACAACAGGCTCTGCACCTTAAAAAGAAATAAGTTGCATAATTTCTTACCTTGAAGTTATGAATCTTCTCATATTTTGGAATATGTTCATTTTCCTTCAGAGTTGCTCTTCTGACAAGTGATGTCAACTGCGAATAAGCAAAGAGTTTAAGAGGTTGCCAGATTGTCACAGACGACTTTTGAGAACCCAGTTTCATCCCCAAGGCTGCTATCAATAAATCTTGTTGACGGCTCTCTTGTTTTGAGTTGTGAACTGTAGCTCTGTTAGCTTTCTGCCCTGACCAAGACTCTCTGGATGGCATTTTGGAACTGACAGGAAAGAAAAACAGAACCCTGTATTGATCTGTGTTCTGTGCTTATCGGGCTCAATTTAAAAAATCAAAAATGAACATTTCAGAAAGCTAGACCGCTTGGAAGAACGGCATGATCGCCACCATGTACTTTTTGCCGGAAGGCTAACTTAACGAGACAGGTTCTTCTTGCTGCTGCTTTTTCTAAAGGGATCTGGTCTGATCGTGAAAAACTTAAGGGTCTGGAATGTGGGTAAAAACCGGAGTCGGTGGCCGCGTGAGCAAGCCCAGAGCCTCTTCATCCATTTAGCGAGTCACGTTACTTAGTCAAAAGGCGCATTTCTAAAAGCTCAGGCTTCCTACTCCAGAAGGACCCTGATGTCCATTTTGAGCGAGCGCTGCCGAGACGCTGCGCGCGGAGCGGAGCGGGGCGGAGGGGAGGGGAGCAGAGCGCAGCGCAGCGCAGCGGTGCGGAGCGGGGCGCGGGAGCGGGAGCGCAGCGCAGCTCCGCGGCGCGGGTCCGGGGGTGGCTCCGGCGGCCGGCGGCGGCAGCCAATGGAGCCCAGGCGAGCGGGGGGCGCCGTCTGCCGCGGCTCTCCCCCGCCGCCTCCCCCCGAGCCTTTCTTGCTGGCTCAAGGAAAAATATCAGCAGGAGGATAACGAGCAATGAATGAGTCATGCGGCATTACAAAATGGCATCTTTTTGCATCCCAGAGCTAGAGGCAAGGCTAATACTGTGAAAGGAAAAATCGGGCGACATTAAAGAAAACAGCTCTCTTCTGCCCTCCCCCCCAGTCTGACGTGGGCACGGCACCTGGAGGTGAAGCTGAGAGTAGCTCTAGCATCAGTTAATGTGACTGCTGATGTTCATTGTTCGTCCTCTAAAATTACATTTTTCAATGTTTTCCATATAAAAAGATGCTCATCAAACTCATGCCATGTGACAGCCTCCTCTTCTTCCAGTAGAGATGAGCACAAAAGCTTCTGGAAGTTCTTTATGCCACCCTTTCCACCAAAGACTTAAAACCAGTTTTGCTATGGCACCCCTCTTTTGGGATATATGCAGGCGACAGAAGGTGAATGGCAAATGGTCTCAAATCAGACTGAAACCTACAGCCTGGACTGATGCAACTGATGCAGAAACACACACAGCACAGGCCCACCCAGGCCTTGCGAGCTCTAACACAAGCAGAGGAAGCGGTATTTCACACAAGCATAATTAAATTGTTGAACTCATTGCCACAGGATGCAGCAGAGGCCAAGGCACAACGGGCTCGGAAGGGATTAGATGAGTGCCCGGAGGATATCGATATCCATTGGGAGCTATGCATTGCCATCGCCCAGCTCAGGAGGTCCCTATGAGCTGACCGCTGACAGCAGAGGGGTATGCTGCTAGGACCACTCTAGTCATGCCCTTTTTCTTCTAGGGCTCTCCAGGCATTTGCTAACAGCCCTTGTCAGAGACAGCAAAAACGGACCTCTGCTCTGACACACGTCACGCTGTGGGGCTGACAACATTCTGCGATGTTCAGGATTCAGGAAGGACCTCTCCATGTATACAGCTGGCTTGTGCAACTAGCCAGAGCGCAACCTTCCTCTCCCTTTCCTCTGACTGCCTACCTGCAGCAACACTCTCCCCTCTTCAGCAGAGACGACAGAGGTATTTTTATCTCTCATGACTCAGTAACAACCAAAGACAAGCACTCTGTCGCAGGCTTCTGGGTGGAAGCGGTGTGCGTTCTGCAGCTGCATCGCAGTGTTACCACTTAGCTCAGTCCTGCAGATAAGGCTCAGAAGAGTAATGCTCTTCCACTGTTTCCCTGCAGGGCCACCAGTACCCTTTCTATAGGTCTGAAAAATCTACGGGGCTTCAACACAGGAGCAGGTTGCAGGGATTTTGGTTCTACAAACACTTCACCAGCCACTGGTTTGTATTGCAACTTAATAGCTAATAAACAAAACACAGGCTATAGGTTTCACAGGATGAAGGTGTCAGCCCTTAGTGGCTTATATGCAGGCCTTGGGAATACCTGACGCAGTTCACAGCTTCCATACAGACAGGAGGTGGTTAATAGGATGTTGAAACCTGCTTCCAAATTATTTGCCAGGCTGGCCCCAGCCACCAGTCTGCTGAGACATTACTTCCCAATGGTTACCTCAATCTGCCTCACTTGGTTTTAACCACTCATTTCTGCTGCAAGTGAATAGACAGTCTTTTCTCACATTTCCCTGCATATCCTCCTATATATAGCATAACCCTACATTGCAATAGGAAAAAAAAGAAAGAGGTAAAACAGTAAGTTATGGCAAAAACTGGCTGCAGCATTTAAGTGGAAATAGTGCGAAAGTAGAGACAGTAACTCAGCAGAGGAGGAAGCAGACAGGCCTCTGAGCTCATTCTCTCCTTTCTTTCTAGCTAAAGTCACTTCAGAGTTCTCTTCCCAAGCACTAAACCAGGCAAAAGTCCTTGTGGAACAAGGGACCTAAACCTGACCCAGAGGAGCAGAATCATCCTCTCCAAAGGGCAACAAAACAGGTTCAGGAAGCAAACTGTGAAGTTCTGGAAGCATAATTATGTTACAGGCTTCCTTGGAACCCTAAAATTCCTCCTTTTTTCACTCAGTGTTAAAGGGAAAAAAATAAATCACTAAACTGCATAGGAGGAAATAAACTCTTTGAACATTGCATTTGTTGGAAAACAATACATGTCACTGTTGAAATAAGCCTTCCATTTTTAAGAGTACATTTATACTCAGATCCTATCAGAATCACACCCTTATTAGCTTTTGCATAATTTCACTTAAGAAGTGAGATAAAGCATTCTGAATTTTCCTTCCAATATTTGCTCAAGTGCATATTTGTGTTTTGACAGTCACCAACTTCCTTTCCCCTAATTTTGAAGAACTGATTTATTGTCAATTGCACTTTAGAGTAACATTAGTAGAAAATGATTTCTGGATCCTAGAAAATTAAATCCTAAGAAGCCAACAAAAGGTAAGCAAAACCACCCAACAGGGAAAGGTCATAGCTCATGGCTGTAATTATGAAAATGCTTTATAATCTGAAAGGTTGTAAGATTATAAATTTTAATTCTAACAGTAATTTCTGTTAGAGTAATCTAACTAAGACTGGTTATTGGTTTTACATAAAGCCACTTTACACTGTTCAGTGTAAAGTGTTTTCTGGTGTTTACAAATTTAGGAATGCTGTGCATACATACACTTATGGCCCTTTACATGTGCTATATGCATTACATGAGTGCATGCGAGAAAACTACATCAAAAGTAAGTGAGAGCCATGCAGTTAGTCACTCAAAAGCTCTGAAAAATATAAATCTTATCTGTTTCCCTTACATACTGTTGTAATTAAAATTCATCCCCATATAACAACTTTAAGATTACAAAACTACATAATGCGTACTCATTCTTCAGCCATTTCCTAACTTTGGGAGTTTGGTGTTGCGAGCTATGCTCTTTTTAACACAGCCTTCATCTTCTTTAGTTTTGGCAACAGAACTGAAGAATAAGATTTGTGTTGCACACACCTTACCGACTGTAGTTTGGGTCACGCAGGTCCAGATCTTCAGATTAACAGGACCTGAGCTAATAAAGTAACAGGGAGCAAACCACTGTCCTCCAGGAAGCCCCACCGTTACAGAGAAGAGTCACAGTCTTTCCCAAAGCTGCTGAGAACAAACAAATGAAATCAGGGACCTCGGGGTTCAGTTCAAATTCTGTGGGAAACGGCTCTCTCCTGACGCCCTCTCGTGCCCAGGAGCCCTGTTCTGTCTTCGTTCCCAGCCTGCAAACCTTTAGGTCCTGCTTTTCTTCTTACTCCCTTGACTGATCTGTGATTCTACATCTGCTCTCTGGCAGTGGCTCCCGCACTCCTGCCCTCCATCCAAGTCCCCTCTCAGCAGCCCTTTTATCTTCCAGCAGTTACCTTCAGAACTTGGTCTGCCTGAAGTCTACTTTAATGGGGACAATTATTAGATATTGGCTACTGTGCACTGGATAAAAAGGAGGCAGAAATGTAAGGAGGAACATCTTTTCCCTTCCACTTTTTTAAGTTTTGATTTTTTATTACTTGTTTGTGACACACATTTGCAACCATTTGCATATCTAGGGAGCAATATGCTGTGCAGACTCCAGGAGGAAGGAAACGGGAGGACTGTATTTCTTTATTAAATTACGGATGTGATTTCATGAGATTGAGGTGAACTGAAAATGGAACAACTGGAAGTAATAGACAAGCAAATACTCAGAAAAGCACACAATCTGAGCAGCCTTTTAGTCCTGTACATTTTAGTGACTTAAACAAGCACATACAAAAACAAAACCAGCAATACAACAACCTTTAAACCAAGCCAGATGTCTAGAAGCTGTACATATGGACTCAAGAAAAAAAAAACCCTGTAACTTGCTATTTCAAATGTTCTCATTTGTGATAAAACTTCAACCATAAGAATGTTTCAGTCGTGTCCTACAGTGACACCACTTTCTTTACTTTCCCCTTGAGAGTAGTCCTTTAGAGCGTGGTAGAAACAGCTGTTTTCTTGAGCACTGTTTGTTCTAAGTGTTATTTGGATAATATGTGCATATTTTCTGGTACTAATCTCACAATCAGTAAGTCTTATTATGAAGACTCTACAGAAATGTTTTTAAAGTCATCCATGGCTTGCAGTAAATTCTAATTAGTCATTCTCTGAGCTCTTTGAAACAGTCACATTATGCAAGATTAATCCAGTCATACAATTCAGTCAGCATCAGACGAATTATCTCGCTAAAAAAGCAAATCAATGCATTTCCCATTTGTTGAGTAATAAACTACAATTACTCCAGAAAAAAACAGAACATTCAAGAGTCAGGTTAGCTCACAGGTCCTAAAATGCCCAGGTCAGACTTGATCAGACATCCTGAACTCCATGTGCCTTTCCAGTATAAAACAGGTTTTACTTTCATGACCACCTGTCTCCTCTCTCAAACACAGTATCATGTTTTCTTCAATCTTGGAAATACACATGCAATGTTTTCATTCTCATATGGTACTTTCATGTTGTAATGACTAAATATGCCTTTATTGATTCAGACTTCATGTATAATACAGTCTCTTCCCTCTAAGGAATGCATTTCAATAATAATATTAACCTTCAGTTATATTGCATGCATTTTTTTAAATCAAAGATGATACCCTATCGTACATATGTCAAAGAAGGAGATATTCGACAAACAAACCTGGACCACTATGCAGTTAGCCACTGTATGTTTTGTAGTGTTCTGTTTCACTGTACAGTTAGCTTAGCCAAATGCATATGCTCAAAAAATCCTTCCTTGCCTGAACACTTTATGAGCACATTTTATGGTCTCAGTACACAATTTTCAAAAGCTAATCATTCAGATAGTGAAACTAAGCCCATTTTCCTTCAATGCATTTCTTCTTGGTGAAGGTCTGCTCTGTGCTAAATACAATTTTCCTAGTCATTTCATTTACAGAGTTGTTCCATGGGGAAAAACACCCCAAAATTTCACTTTTTATTTAAAATTGGTCATAAGCTATTTTCATTTCATTTTTTTTTCACTTATAGACGTGCTAATGATTTTCAGGCATAGCCTCTATCCACAGACAGATTGTGTGAGTGGAGGGTGGGAATGGTATAAAAAAAGTTTAATTTGAAAGCTAACATTTCAGAAACTTGATGAATGGGACCATCATGCTGTCTTTCCTAGCAGGGTAATATTTCTTTTGCTGCCATTCCAGCATAGCCACATTTTCATGGCACATGGATAGCATTAGGTTCACACAATGCTCAATGTATACTGAGATGCTTATTCGACACGCAACCCCTATCGAAGTCAGCAGAGTTACCTGGAGGTGAGTTTAGGTTTAGACCTGGTTGAATGATGAAAACTAACTGCTAAGCAAAATTCTGAAAATACTAGAGTGATTTTTCATAAAAAAATTCTCCAAATGGACTGGTTTCTAATTAAATTGGTACTTTTTTCAGTGAGATACTTATTACAAAAAATAAGAAATAGCTATTTATATTTTCAGACCTTTTTGATAAGAGTGTATATAATCTCCAGAGCAAGCAATTTTAATAAACATTTTTATATCTAGAACTTAAAACACATTTTAAAAAGCCACTTTAATTAAAATCTTAACTAAAAAAACTCAGCCAATGTGTTGGCTTAGTTTAAAGCATGATAGTTAAATAAAAAAGAACACCCAAACAGAAGTTCAAATTCCTGAAAAAAATGTTGCCCAATATTTCCAGGGATAAGCTGTTAGAAATTACTGCATAAAAAATGGTTTAGTTTGGTATTGTACTGTGCATTACAATTAGAGAATATTAACACTGTTTGTGAAGATTTCAGGTTCATACTAATATGCTTTTCAGAAATACCCTGACATACCCTCGTTCTCATGACAAGCAAGCTTAAAAACAGAGACCTTTGAGAAAGCCAACATAACAGTGCTTTTTCTGTAACCTACCAATCACTGCAGCTGATTCAAATCTAGGACAGTCTGGCTGATTTTGTTACTGCTAGCGTGACTGGTTATAGATTTACTTCATGCACTTATCAAGATGGGCCTTTTGGAAATGACAAGTGGAAACTGCACACCGGCAAAAAGCATCCGCTATGACCATTTATCTCTTTCAGTAACAGACTCCAAGACAAAAGCCATTAACATTCACTTTTCTGCCTAGTGATACCAAAGCAAGGTACTTTGCAATGGCAAACGAAAAGCACATTTCTTTTCTTAAGGGGGGGGGGGGCTATTTTGATATACACCCAAGGATTTAGCAATGGTAAAAATAAAATAAAAAACTCAAAATACCTCCAATAACAAGTTCAGCTTTTTTTCTGGTTCTGGATGACTCTGTTAACATCAAATGACAGCATTTGGTGAGGTGAGGAAGTGGCCCTGTGTGTCCACTAATGCAGGAGGGAAATTTGAGGGATTTCCTTAATATTCCATAGATACAAATATCCCCAAAATACTATGAAGGTTATGTTTAATATAAATGTCCCTCTCTTCTGTGTGTGGGTACATAAGAATATGCATGTGGGTATGTGAGAATATGCACAGCAGGGACTTGGATGTTGCAACAAATAACGCTGCTCAACTGGGTTTTAAAAACAATAGGTACAATTTTATTTATGCTGTATAAATAGCTAGTAATAGACTTCAGCACAGGGTAGTGTCTGAACTCGATGGACCAGATGATGCTAACTGCACTCCTCCTAGGGCTCCTGCTTTTGTCCTGGTTCAGGCCTGGAAGTGGCTGAGCCAAGGAACTCCTCACCTACAACCCGTGCAGCACACGGACACGGGACGTCTCCCACTCCCCTGCCTGCATCTGTTAAAGTAATCAACGACTCCACTCCTTCCCCTAGCGTCAGAGACTACCAGCCGGTTTGTAAGGGGCAAGCAATGACTGTGGAACAAAAGCACAGCTGTTACCAAGCTGTGTGAGAGGGAGGCAGGATATGTCAATCAAACACCATGCAAAAAGATAACCAGAAAGCTAAAAACTGAAATCTCTTCACTCCTAACTCCTACTGTGGTGAGGAAAGTGTTTCCCCGTGGCAGTGGGTTCAAGCTGAGGGTTCACACTAACCAATTTTTCTCCTCACTTTTTGCATCTCATTAGTACAGCTTCTTCCTTTCCTTGGGAAAACAAGCTGAATTAAAAGGGGGCCAACTCCTGCCCAGTGTGTTAAGTACAGAGGGGACCAAGGGCAGGTACAATGTGGAGGACCCCATCTCCCTGCCTCAGAAAGCCATAGCCGCATTGTTTCTGAGAGGCAGGGCGTAAAACAGTCACAAGAGCAAGGAGAGAAGCATCAAGAATCAGCAGAATTGGTCTCCAATGCGTCCTTCAGATGAAGCCTATCCTTTACAGCTTTGTTTTCAATCCATTCCACACACCCTTCTGCCCTTTATAGCTTTGGGTTTTGATCCATTCAAGCTACCTTTCCTCTTGCCAGGAGCCTGGGCCAGGAAGGTAGTAAGCTAAACAATGAATTAAAGAAGCTATATGCCCTGTACTCCTCTCCAGGGAAAAGGCAGAAGCAGAGGGACAGGGAGGACTACACTCATATAGGTTGGCTTTAAGCCAACCATTACACTGATGGGCATTGCTCTGAGAGCTCTGTGTCTTGCAGCAACGAAACCGGGGGGAGGAGGAGCCGATGGTAGCAAGGAGGTCTGCCTGAAGAAGAGACTCTGACCCTGACGAGCAACACGCAAAGGTGGTTCTGGAAAGTGTTTAAACGACAACGGTTCCCTTCAAGGAGTTCTTTCTGTACCAACTCCTGCTCCTGAGCAGCTTCTCTATCTTGCTCCGATTTAATCATCATTTTCTATTTCAGCTAACAGCATTGCATTTTCTTCTATTTCCTTGTTTGTGGCTTCTGTCTCCTGGCTGGCCTACAGGGAGCTGTGCCTCTGTGACTAGGGCATGGTTACTGCAATAAGGTGTCAGCAAAAATAACTTGACTTGTGACACTTCAAGGCAAATTTTATTCCAAAAAAAACTTTATAGTCATTTATAAATGCTACAAGACAATGTGCTCTATAGGAGTGATAACAGTCAAAACCTAATGCAAACCAGCAGCTCTATGAGTATTACTCTTTTGGCAAATGCTCTTTGTCAGTAATATACTACATTAAACATTGTAAGAGAAATTAGGCTGTTAGACTAATTTCTGAAACCACATGCAACTGATGATAGTTTGTCATCTGACCCACACCATTATAAGGATTTCCTCAAATTAAATTAGATAAAAGGAGAAGAGAAGGCACATCAAAAAACTCAACCAGACCCTTTGGTGAGGAACCTCATCTGTCTCCCGGCAATGAAATGTTGACGGGGGCCAAACTTTATGAAATATAAATAATTTACAACACTTCCTTTGTTGTATCAAGAATCATCTTGTTAAAAGCAATTTTTAGAATAAACCTCTACACCTTTTTGTAACTGAAAACATACACTTAGGTATAACAACAATCATGTAATCCACAGGGCCTTTCTATTGTTATATTTATAAGGGATTTTCACTCATGGAACAGGAGACTTGAATATTGGTATAACATGGGCAAGCACTATGGAAATTTCTTTTTATGTCTCATTAATATTTTCTTACCTGAAGTATAATATTCATTTCACATTAGTCTTCTCTGGCAGTCTAATGTCTCTAATATTAGCCTTTTTGGTTCTACACAGTAATTCAATTTAGAATAATTCAATACGTGTTCTAATTGAAAACTGCAGCTCATTAATTTCTAAACATTCTTCGTATTTTATACTACACCTGTTCCTTTGGCACATCCTCTATTTTGAATTCATCTACTTCTTCCTAAATAAGCTATGTTGCTATGATACATATGCTGTCAGAGTTTCTTTCTTCAATATACTTTCAGTACATAGTCATACTTATTTAGCATAAATAAGACTCAGAGTGAAAAGTCTCCTAATCCTCTTTAATTAACACTTGATTCAACCCCATGAATCAAGGTGAAAATAATTTTGACACTAAAAGAATCCTGGAGTTGTGACATTGACATGAAACATTCTTGCAAAATTTTTAATGGTGAAATCATACTCATGGACCACCTCACTGTGGAAAAAACTACAAAAAGTGGTAATCCCAAGTGTCTGTTAGCACTTCTTGCAGGCCCTAGTACCAATTTTCTAGCTGCACCCGTGCCCACAAGCATAGCTGTGCCAGTGCTGTAGGTCAAGGTCTACATTCGTTTTATACAATATAATTAGGCAGACTCAGAAAATGAAGCAGGCTGCTCATCCTTCAAATAAGTCTCCCACATAGGTTCTTAGTATCCTTGCATAAATCTCTGGTTAAATGAGGATTGATTTAAAACCTGCAATGAATGAAACCAGAGTCTGGTTCCACACTTTTGTCAGTGGAATTACACTCTGAAGAAGTCCCAAAGTCATTTTCTCAGGTTATTGCCACCCATAAGTCTCCTAATCCCTGATTCAGGAAGTAACACGTGCCTAACCTTTTCACCAGGATAACCCACAAATTGATTAAAACGTTGAGAGGACTAGAATTAACTGGCAGAAATGCCTCCAGAGCACCCCTGTGGATAGACTAGGCAACATATGCCTTCAGATTTCAAAGTAAGGGAAATAACATTGAAAGAAAAATTTGTTCTTCTTTTAAAAGAAACAGCATAGAAGAAAACTTGAAAACCACTGTGATGCGTGGAACTTATTAGACAATGGATTTTGTTAAATTATTCAGACGTAGTCCTCTGTCCTTTGCTTTCTTACGCTGACCACTTCTATGAAAGAAGTTGCTGCCCTGGAAACCGGGTGGCTGGGCACTGTTTGCAGTTAGCTAACAGTTCCTCCTACAGCACATTGGTTCCTGCAAGTAGCTGAAAAGAATTATTCTATATCCTATTGACCGACATTCCAATTTTCTCATTTCTCCTTTTCCACATATGGTTCGTCTTTCCTATTTACTCCCTCTTAGTTTCCTAATTAACACTTATAAATGCCTCTGTCATGTGAAAATTTTCATGCAAGGGCAGGAAGCATCCCATTTCTCTAAAGGAAACTACAGCTGGTAAAAATTCTTAATCAAGACAGGTAGTCTAGAAACTATTATCTTCAGTGGCCAAACTAAGCATCTTTAAAACAAATCTAAATAATGTCTTTATTTGAAAAATGGATCATTTTGAATCTGAGCTGGCACTGCAATTCCCCATCATAAATTTGGGCTACACAAATTATTTGCTTTTGGGGGAGAAGCAGGAATTGGCAGGTGGCCAGCTTACACAAGCTCTATCACAGTGTAGGGACCTTGGGTTGTTTTTTTTATTCAGCAAGTCTGTGACTTCTTGTAACAGAATTTTCAGTTGATGTCAACTTTTACTTGAAATCTAGTAGTCCTAGGTCCCAAACACTAACTCAAAGATCTGCCATTTGGAATTTCAGAGGCATATGATCTTCAGACAGAAAGATTTTCTTCCGAGTATAGGGCACATGGAAGATTAAAAAAAGAAAAAAAGCTTGGGGTACAGTTTCATTTCTTAAATTCAGTTACTGAAAATGAACAAAATATTTGCCCAGCATAGCTGTTTTCTTCTTAGTTAGTCTGTTTTTTTAGTCTCATCTTACTAGGCAATCTTTTATTTGTACTGCTAGCATCAACTAGCACTCTAAGCTCATATGACTTCTAACATTGTTATTGTTTGCATTTTCAACGATAAAAATACCCCAAGAGGATTAACCCATAAGCCCCACGACAAGTTATCTAGTAATCTCTCGGCATATCAACTTGCTGAGCAATGAGTGTGCTTTAAGGACTTCTGTTTACGACAAGGTGATTGTCAGCTTCCAAGCAGCAGGCTGCAGCTCTGAGACAAATGCTAATGGGGATTTGGAGTCTGAAGTGAATGTGAAGCTGTCACAGACTGAACACTTCCAAATCTGTGAAAGATACAAACCTGCATGATACTCTTGGAATTTTTAACTGTTTGTATTAAACATATTCTTACTCTAATCTTCAGCCAAGTCACAAAAATGCTTGAATGCAAACACAATTCACTATCATATTAGTTTTGGTAAATACTTCAAGACTTTTCTGGCAATATAAAATCATCGGAAACCTTCTTCAACCATTTGATACATACGGCATAAAGCTTTTAAAACATTTCACAGTTACATGTAGAATGGAAATGGGGAATATAACCTTTCATATTTTCACAACATTCATTCACTCTGCTCTGAAAGGGAAAAGGTGCTTGCTTTCAAGTGCTACTAATCTAATCCACAAATTGGAAACCATAAAAAATGTATTAATTCACATACAAGTACAAGTAAGGTTTAATAGGAGACATTATCCTTTGTGATTCTAGCCCTAATGTTCTTTAGGCAACCTATTTCAACTGCTTTAACCAAATACAATAATAATACTCACTAAAAATTATATCAGCTAAGTGCATTATAATATGATCTTCACTATTAGAAAAACATGATCCTGCAGTTATTTTTCAAGTTGTGTCGAAGTCAGGAGTATCAACACGAATATGACAAGGGTTAGAGCAAAAATGGTTCTCGAAGAGTCGGATTTTTCAACTTGATGGCTCTTATGTTGCTTAAACATTAGGACTGTAATAACAGCAAATGCCAGCAGTGGCACAGTTCCTAACTGCTGATGCCATGCAGAAAAAAAGGTTAAATATAGAAAAGTTTTATGTTCTAAAAGTTAATGTTCTAGCTAAGACTTTGGAAAACTGTCAGAGTTGCTGTCTTTGCTGACAACTAGTGTGACAAGTTTGAAGTAATAAGAGCGAGCAGTATATTGAGCTTAGTAACAAAACTGCTTTCCTTACTTTGCTCATATTCGGAAGAAAAAACATTCAGCTAGAGATGAAAACTAAGCATGAGAAATTTTATCTGAAAATACCTTTTTCTTCTGAAAGACAAAAAGGAAAGAAACAACAGTTAGAACAGATCAACTCTTGCAGCATTAACCACAGGGTAAATGATTCTTTCTTTTTGCTTTCCTAGACTAATACATGCAAATAGTTCACTCAGCCACCTCTAACTACTCTTTCTGCTCCCAGTTCTAAAACAAGCATTTTACTCTTCACGGGTCTCATGGTTTGGTAACCACTTACATGAATGGGCAATTATTAGTGGACCAGATGTGTCTGCCTATCATGGGATTAGCCAGCTGAAAAGAGGATGACACACCAGACCTCCATCGCTCTATGGCCTTTTGATCTTTGTATAGAAGCCAAATGATAAGAATTTGCATGTGTGAGCATGTAAACAGTGACCAATGTAAACCTACTTATTTCCCCCCTCCCATCTAAATTAAAAAAATACCACACTACAAACAGTAAGGAGAAAATGGAGCTTGTATGAATAAGGACAGAAGTGGAGAAAATGCATGGTATGCAGACTCTCTTAACACAGAGTTATGCAGGGTATAGAGTTGCAGAGGGTATAAAACACAAGACATCTTGGATATTAGTTCACAGCAAAAGGCGCCACTAGCAACACTTCCTGCAGCCCCTGGGTTTTCCTTGAGAGTCTCATATCCAGCTAGCGACCAGACCTGACCCTGCTTAGTTTATGAGATTAGACACAATCGTAGCCCAAGGTGATTATCACCAGCTATACAGTGTCACATTATAAAGTCTAAGTGAGGTAAGAAACTTGTAAATAACAAAATTATCCCTTTATAGGTCTCTTAATTCAACAGTCCAGTCTGTTTCCTGTAGAAGTGATTAGTAATAGAAAATAATTAGGAGATGCCAGATGGGAGAAGGAGTTAAAAAAAAAAAAGAAAAAAAAGACTCAAACTCACACAGCTAAGGAAACAGAACAACAAATGACAGAGCTGCCAGCTAGCAACCCACTGCAGTCCTTCACAATCCTGAAAGCTCTTTGCGTAACTAATAAATGACAATCACATGCCTCCTTTAGCAACTGCTCTGAAAAGAGACCCACCTTCTCTTTTTTTGTTACCACTGGAAAGATTATGCCGTCGTGAGAAGACATAAAAAGTCATGGAGAAACCACAGTTCAATGTAAAAAAATAAAAAAGCCTTCATTTCCTTACATATGGATGTGAGGCTTCCTCTCTGTACATGTAGGCAGCCTTTTTGGAAACCACCAGTATAAGGTCCACGGGGAAAGGAAAGCAGCAGACTCCTACAGAGTATGAGGACCGAAGCCACGACAGCTGTCCCTTGCTCATGAGGACCTGAGGTGGATCTCTGTATTTCCCCAGCTAAGGTCTGCCAGGATGGGCAAATCTCTCTTCATCTAAAGAGTGCCTGAATGTATCCATCCTCTTCAAGAGCTAAGGGACATTCCCCCCCTCCCTGTGATCGTTCCTGCACTAGGCTATGCCAATTAAAAAGGAGGGAAACTTCTGCCACTGAATAAGAGAAGCTGAGGATATATGGTACTTCTTGAAGGACATTGGGAAGAACTGCATTTTACTAGCCAGGGCCTCACACTGACCTACCTCTCACAGCACTTCGAGAAACACAGGGAAGGAGTAACTTATTCATCACTAATGGCTTCATTTTATCACTAACATCACACCTGGTGTTCTTCAGACTGAACTATGCAGCAACTGTACTGCTTTACAGCCTTTCTGACAGTTACGCCTGGCATTCATTTTACAAAGGCTTGAGGGGACACAGGGCATATACTGAGGGTGATGACTCCCAATAGTTTTGTTGAGGGCCTGGTCTGGGAGTCCGAGGGGGCATCCAGGAACCAAATTCTTCTCCCCAGGACTGGGCCCCTGACTGCTCATGGCAGCTGGCTATCTCAGTATAATTAGACACTGGACTAATGTATCTTCCTGTATAAGTCTCACGTGCCAGATCAGGAAAAAGTCAAACTTACATGATAAAGCACAAGGTCACATGACAAATCATCTCAGCAAGTTGTCGAGTGACTTGTATCTATGAAAAAAGACTGAAGTGGGGTGCTTATCCTCAACCGTGCATAGCTACAAAACGGTAAGGAAATATCTCTGCAGGAGCAGCAGCACGATAGGAGACGTGTTGTGCATTTGAAATGCAATGTGACTTAAACCCCTCCTAGATGTCTGAAGTTTGTACTGTTTTATTTATGTTTAACTTTGAAATACTAGACCAACAGTAAGCACGTGGGCTACCCACACAGGCATGCAACTTTCACATTAATACCACACATCATTGTGTGGGCATTAAATTAACTGTGCTTTGGAGGCACAGGCAGGCAGATGAAGGTCCTGCAGCGTTAACTGGGATCGCTGGGACCCTGCTTGCACAGCGAGGCCCTCGCAGAGTACAGCCGGGCACCTACGGGGAGCTCCCTGGGAGAGAGGGAAGAAGGAATTCAGGCCAGCACATGCACGCAAGCCACGCACCCCAATTAGCACTGGAGCCAAGCTACAGATCCATTCAGAGACCGTTAAAAAAAGTCTGGCCTGCTAATTTACCCTTGTTACGCGTGAGCTATTGACAAGAGAAAAGCTAGATATTCTGTGACCTTGGAACTACTATTATAAAAGTTTATGCTTCGTTTGGGAGCTCTGAATCTTAAAACAAGATCAGTTTATACAGTCTTCTTAATGTATCAATTTTACTGCCACACTGAACATAAATAAGGGCTTAGGTTACTATAAATGAGTAGGAATGGAAAAAGCACTCTAACAAAGAATGCTCTTCATGCTGATGCCTGCGTGCTGGACACCAACTGCAATTAGTTTGCTTTTCTCAGTTCTTAATAAACACATAATTAAATTAAAAAATTATCCTTATAAAAACTTTTCAAAACCATTTGCAGTATTATTTTGAAAGATATATATGGCATATATATGCCATATACAATGGCATATATGGTAATAGATCCCTACCACCATAAATGCTAAAGCACAGAAAGTGAAGATGAGGAAGACTGAGGGTGCGGCAAAGCACAGAAAGTGAAGATGAGGAAGACTGAGGGTGCGGCAATCTGTGCTGAGCACAAAGCTGCTGATAAACCGCAGCAGCTACCTAAAAAGACTTCTTTCATTCTGTTAGGAACTTTCTTGGTATTGACAAAGTTGTCTGTGCTTTGAAGTCTCTGCTGAAAGATGGGCTAAACCCAGAAGAAATAAATAGAAGTTTTTGCCTTCCACAGAGTTATGTTTTATTTATAAATTACATTAAACTTACAGAGTGATTGTCATGGACACCCGCGCAGGGACTGGAAAGGAACATTTGTGCAAAAAGAGTTGACAATCTCCTCAAGTTAACCCATAGGATTCTTCAGTGTTCAGTGTCTTTAAATGTACTTTAAGGTAAACATTTATCAATTGTATTTTTAATGGGATTATTGCTTTGTTGCCAGCCTTGTACTGGCTACTGCTGGTCTAGAGTTTTATGTATTACATGCCCATCTTTTCCTGATAAAATTAAGTCAGTTCTAGTAAGTGAAAAAAAATGCTTCGAACAACTTCCAGCATCAAGATTTCTCCACTCTCAAAAGTGTACTTTCCTTCCCGATAATTAAGACAATGTCTTCTTTTCACCCACTATCGGTCCTAGTACTGGTATTACCAGGCACCAAATAATGTTGCCAAAGGCTATCTTCTTCCATTATGGATCTTGCTAAGGGGGCTTACACTTTTATGACAGACCATTGTAACTTCCTCTGCTAGATCTGCTGATACCCTTTCACCAAAGATAAAATGAGCCTTGGCGAAGGATGCTTTTTAAACAGATCTTACGGACTAGCAGATTTGATTGAGAACAAAAATAGTAGTGTCATTAATGAAAATATACATAGCAGTTCAAGGTTGGAAAGTGAGACTGGTCCTTCTGTGAACACCCTTGATCTTGTATGGGGAGCCTGTTATGAGTCCATTAGAAACATACACAGAAAATGCAATTAACTTTGTGCTCTGGATTATCTTTGGAGGCAAGCTTAAAAGCATGTTTCCTACTATAACCACGCAGAGTTACGTTTCCAAATCTCCCTGACCAGAGTTGCAGACAATCAGACAGAATTCATCATTATGGAGGAAAAAATGGCATTACCACTATAATCATTAAAAATACAACAAAAAAGTACTTTTGTTGGATGACTGCTGCTATGACAAACCTTCTCTCAAATCCTTCCATCTTTAGGAATTTAACTGGATGCAGTAGAGTCTAGAAGGTTTTTTTTAATTGATTTGCAGTTACTGAAAAGTTTCTTGAAGAAATACTACTTAGCACCAATGTAAACAAAAATAAATGTGATTCAGTTGCTATCCTAACATTAACCTCAGCATTTCACTCTGAAGGAGTGAATAACTCATAAGTGAATTTTTCATTTTTTCATAACTAACATTAAATCTTGGATGAAGTATTCACACAGTTCCTTATGCCAGTATCTTAAAAGTATGTCAAAATGAAAAAAAGTTTTAATTTCATGTTGTGCAAGGCTTTCAAGAAGGACCTTGACGTATGTATCTAGCTATTTTTTAATTTCAGAGAGCTACCATTTTTATAAGGTATCTAACTGAATTAAGTCATCTACTCAAAGACCATAATTACTTTTGAGGGTAAAGAATTTGCAGAGATCCATCAGTATTCAAGGACATGGGAAGAGCAGTTAATGTATGATAATACCCAGTATGATACTGGGTATTATTTCCACTTCCTCATTACAGACTGAAAATGAATGGGAAGCCCTCTTTCAAAAGGATTTCAGAACTCTTTCTTAATACACAGACCACAATGGCTGCATAATTTTGAGTTTTGAACAATCTGCAGACTGTTTTGGGAACCAGCATTACCTTTTTAGCACAGCAGCTACAACACCTATTCAGGGCATTCGAGCATGACCAGCACTCTTCTATTTTCAATCTCTGCTCCTCCAGTTATCTATTAATTCTTTCACAGGTCATGAAAGTCATAAATCATTAGCCAAGAATTATTTTATTTTTAATATATACTTGAACATGGCAAGCAGTCAAATTCCTTCTCATAATCAGTGAAGCACATGCTGGGGGATGGATTAGATTCTCATGCTTTTCCCATTAAAACTGTATCTTAAATCACGCCACAATATGGTCTCTTGCAGGACTCAGTACTTATGACTATTGCGATTTGTGTCCTACAACACTCATTTAATGATTACATAATTTTTGTCTTTTCATCTTTTATCATCTTGAAATCCTTCTCCTTTTCTAAGGCTCATTTTTAATGTACTGCACATGACAATTCACCCAATGTCCACTGAATTCTTCTACTATAAATTAATTGCTGAAAAGAGTGGGGAACAAATAAAGTAGTATTAATGTATACCGGGAGACATCTAACATACCTTTGTGGCATTCCCAGCCACTGACTCATATCAGATTCACTGCTAGGTGAAGGGCTCTTTACTATTTCATTTTCAAGTTTGAGGTGTGTTCTCTGGCTGCCCAGTTTCATCTCCTTGATTTTATGACAGACTGTGAAATTACATTCCCACCAGCTGTTCCACAGTTGGAGCCTGTGTGTCTCTCCATTCCTTTTTCTCAAGAATTTATCTTTTATACACCACTTACATAACACAGGATTGGGCAACAGTCACAGTCACAAAGTTTAGATTCAGATCTGAACATCCTCAGAATCTGCAAATCTGGGAAATGTATTTTTGCTCAGGGTCACCTCTGTTCAGGACCCAGACTCTTTCCTCTGCTTACTGAGGAAGAAGCATAAGGTGAAAAGTTAGGGAGAAAACTCCGGTTTAAAACTGATAAAGATGCACAACTGCCAAATACTGCACCCCGAAAAAATTTTCTTCTTCAGCATCACTAGGATAATGTTGCAGCACACAGCTTTGGCTATTTGGATCATAAGGCAATGTTTTTCTTGTTGTAGTTTGGCCAATTTTCTTTGCATTCTTTGTTAGAATTGTCAATATCAATTCAGTAATATATTTCATATTGGACAACAAGAATGTACTCTTCCATCTCTCTCACCAAAGAGAAACTACTTGACCTATTTATAAGTGTGCTACAGGAAAGCTTCTCTATACCGCAGTTAAATTATTCAAATGACTGTTCATAATAAAGTAAATAATACATTATTATAAATTTCAGCTTTGAAAGAAATATCAATAAAAATCAGGAGCCTGCAAAAAGACCTTCTGAGCAATTCAATAGAGCATTTGTATCTTTTTCTTATTTTATGTATTATTATTTTACCCAAAATACTTCTAATCTAGCAGAGATATTAGGCCTTCTGTTTAACTGGAGATGCTGTAATCTCTCCTGTGTTCCTCTCTGGTAGAGTGTTACCGTTTTACAGCAGGTAGGCTTTTAAAAAGGTCAGAGAAACATTTCCTGTCATCTAGCACTTGAAATCATGTTTCGAATGCAAATTATTCATCTTAGAAGCATATATATCATGCCTTTACTGTTTTTTACATAATTAACAGGCACTGGGAAATTCCTACCAAGTGTGATGCAGCTGCTCATTTGTACAGTCCTCAAGTCACTCAGTTGCATTCATCCCATTTGAACCTGAGCCAGTTCACCCAGGCTGTCACGGTGACAACATTAGGGGGTGTGCAAGTAGTCAAGCCCCCTGGCGAGTGACAGGAGCGTTCCGACAGCCCTCCAGGGTCTCCTCTCCCCCATCTTTCCCCCCACACCTGCCTTGGCTCTTAGTGCACCAACACACTCGCCATCGCACCTGGCAGGGCCATTGGCAGGTCACTCTCTCCCTTCCTACTTTCCCCTGCTCTACGATGTGCAGAGGAGGGAGAAATGATTCAGCAGGCTTTACCTGGACCCTGGGGCTTATTCCAAGTGCTGATGTTGCTACTGGGGCTGGGTGTTCGTAATGGGGTTGAATGCCTTATATCCCATGAAGATTCGCTGGGTGAAGTGGCACACTGGACTCTCTGTGCCATCTTCCAGCAAAAGGCTTGAGAAGTCTAAAGGCAACAGAGATGTGCCCTCTGTTCCATTACACAGTAAAAAGACCACGCTATGCCCTGCCTGGGTAGCCTACGATAATAATCCAACTGGATGATAGCTTTGAAGTTAAATAGAAATTTCTGCATTTAATTATACTATGGTGCCTCGTTGTTTCCACTCAGGTATCAGCATCAATATGTTTCCAAGACAAATAAAGCAAAAAGACTCAAAAGCTGGGCTTCAGGCCAATCAAGACCATTGCAATTGAACTATCTTGCACATGAAGCAAGTTCAGCTGCTTATAACTTCTGAACAAATGGTGTGGGATGCTACAATTACATGACTAATCTCTCTAAAGGTTTATCATCTAAAATTTCAGTCTAAGAGAACCCCTTAGTAATTCTTGAGCTATTTCATGAAAAATGTTTCATGGGAATATGTATGTTTTGTTGGTGAGTTTGACATAACACCATGCATTCTATAGAAAAAACAGTATCCTTCAATAATAACCACTGAAATCCCTTTACTATGCAAACTTTTTCACCAGTCTAAGAAATGTGATAGAAGAGAATTCTGCTGTCACTTGAAAGTTGCAGTAAGAGTTAATTTTACCACAGAAAGCGTAAATAGTGACTTCCAGAACCATTTGTGACTTGCAGGAGATTTTTACCCAGCTTTTGCATTACAATGAACCCTCTGTGATAACATGCAAAAAAATTCTTTTGAAACAGCACACTGCAAGTCAGTGGCTGTCAGGAGCTGTAACTGGTAAGTCATACCTCTCCCGCTAGTAATTAATAGGCAAGAAAGTTGATATTTAACATGGTCAGCTAGCATCAATATGCTCACCAATATTTCTTTTGTCAAAATCATCTGATCAGAATAGGACAAACAGTGAAGATCCATACTTTAAGTCGGGCGCTTCATCTCTCAGTAAAGTCAGTGCAGGTTGGCAGATTGTGCTAGAGGAAGACTTAACCAACGTTAGGAGCTTCCTCTCTCTGTGGACTCTATAAGGAGCTTAGTATCCCAATTTAGTCAGGTATGTTGGAAGCCTTCAGTGTGACCTTTCCTCTCCCTCTTTGAGGGTGTCAAGACAAGCTGAGATCACCCACTTCTATTTCTGATCGGTAGGACAAACAAATGATCCAAACTCAGGTTAGTATTTCTTCTGTGCGCTATAATAGCATGTTAGATACTCCTAACTTCATTGTGAAGTGAGTGAAATAGGGGAGCATATCAGTGTTATACATGCACTAATACGTAGATTTAGCAAAAAAAATTTAAAATACATTTTATAAAGACTTTCATATGTGGGCTTTTCAGTAAGCAGAAAGTATTTAGTTTAAATTGATAGAATTTATATTATGTTTTCTTTAAGTTTAGTCTCTGTCACATGAACAAAGTTTCAGGCAGTTGCTTCGTCTGCCTGATACTGTCATAGCCTGCTTTAATGTTTCTATTTTTCACTGGTTCTAAGATTTTTTTTTTAGTTCATTTTTCATTTTTTATCCAGGATGCAGTTGATAATGCAACTCTCTGAAGAGAGCAATCCTTCATAAGTCTGGCTGAGGCCAAAAATAGTTCTGTCAATTTCTGACAGGCTGAACTTAGTCAAGTGAAATGTTTTAACATTTTATCATCTTAATGAACAGGCTTATTTATAATGTGGACAACTTTACTGTCATTGTATGGAGACGGCTGAGTACATTATGGAATGGATTTTGTTTGACGAATGCTGAATAGATTAGAGAATATATTTTTGGACCAGAGGGCAATTGTCTTAGACACTGTAAACAATTTTAAGATGCAACATACTTAGCCCATTTGAAATAAAGGAGTGACATAATGGTAACATCTACAACTGTAAAAATAACTGAAGAAAGGGACCTGACAATGATAAGTAACAAATCTCTGAATCACAGAAATTTGCAATATGCAAAAATTACCATTGAAAAAAACCTACAACCATTTTAAATATTAATACAATACTTTACATGATTATGCATACTAAATATCTACAGATACTTTTAGTATTTTATAGTAGGGGGGGAGTTGAAAGTATAAATAAGAAGTCTAACAGAAAAAAAAGTGCGGGTTAACAATTGCTTACCCTCTTTTCTGCTACCTCATCCTCTCCTGTAGACTCTTTGCCATCATGTGCATCTCTCAGGGTTGGCATATGTTTTTTGTGTGCTGGCTCTCTGTTTAAAGTTGTATATCCTATGTGTTCATAAATTGGATTTATTGTCATCTTGGCAATGTATTCTGCTGCCTTGGTTTCAATATAAAGAGTAATCAATCCATCTGTCACCAGGTCATGGATGGACTCAAAACGTTTCTCCCCAACAAAGTGCTTTCCATCGTAGTAGAGTCTGAAGTTTCTGGTTTGACTTCCAAATCTGCCTCAATGAAACGGGAAAGTATTTTTTAAAGAACAGTAAGCAAGAGCAAAGAAGAGTAAGCAAGCCTTTGCAAACAATAAAAATACTTTATCACTTAAAGCTGTGACTAGGCTCTGTATCTGGTCCAGACGAGAACTGCAAAATTCAACTACTAAATACAAATAGGAAGGAGAGATTAACAACAACTGCAGATATATAGCCAAACCAGTGACTGCCCCAGAAGGAGCTGTTTGTTCTCTTATTCTTTTAGACCTTCCATTATTCTGTGGAAAAACTGAAAATTACTTCACACTCGATATGGCTTTTTTTAGTACTTTAGTACTGCATCGCTGTACTCAATTTGCTTGGCTCTGATATGAAGAGTTCTCATAATAGAGTCCTCTATTACAGCTGATCAATACGGAGTTTTGATGCAGTCTTAGACCTCTGAACCCCTGCTTTTTTTCAGGAAGAGGCCATTCAGGGTTCAGTTCAGCTTCGGTGCCAACAATTACACTGCAGCAGAACCGCTGCCAGAACTGGAGCAGCACAGGACAAAATGGCACAAGGGCAAGCATTCTTTATTGCTGGCCAAAGGCCAAGGACTAACTCTTCAAGCTTTGTACAAAAGTCCCTCTGTGTTATGCTTGTTAAGTCCTGAGCTTCAAGCAAATCTTTGTAATATACAGGATATATAACCCATAAGCTATCTGGCGCTAGCAATTCTGCAGTCTGGGTGGAATAAGATTTTGATACAGCCTTTTAACAACCATAAATAACAATGTTGATTTTACCTGAATATTAGCACCTTTTCTAAAATTGTATTTTGAATCTGGAACTATTTTCCACCTGGAAGCAATCTAAACATGTGAAAACACATCAGTGTTTGCATTTGGCAACAATCAACACATTTCCTGCAGAGAAGATGGAAGCAAGAAGCTGCTTTCACAGCTCACTCCAGTGTTATTCCTTGGTCAGACAGCAGCAAGTGAGGCTGCTCAGGGTACCGGGCCCTCTCATGCAGCCAGATGCACCAAATGAATATTAAAAACTAAATCTGAAAAGATGGACTGCTTTTATTTCATGAACAAAGGCTTCACAAGAGATTTTTACGAATAAACTGAAGCTTTGCTGAAGTGGTTCCATTTCAATGGGGCCTTGCTGAATAGGGGAAAGCATAAATTTTATATGTTGCCTCAGGTGGAATATATGTATTCTTCTTCCAAAAAAGCCACTATTGGAAATATGGGCAAAATCATTTGTTCTCTTGTTTTATGAATCAAAATGCCCAAACTTCCCATCCCCCTAACAATAATCTGACACTGACTGTAATTTCAGGAGCTGCTATTTTTAAAGAGCACTCAAATGTGAGGCAATGTTCTCCTGAGGGGACTGTCAGCAGAATTCACATCCTGCTCAGTAATAAAAGAGGACACAATGTGTAGAAACTAAATGGGCATTTGACTGGAAATGAATCAGGTACTTCTATTCACGTTTTTATGCAACACACACTAAAAGTTCCCTGAATGAAACTGAAAAGCAGTAAATTCCAAAATGATAAAAAGAAATACATTTTTACCCCATGCTAATTTAAACATAAGCTACAATTTGGACTGAATACATGGTATTCAGAAACGAGAAAGATAATGTCCTAAGTCTCAGCACAGGGATAGGAACATGTTCAGGTTCATTCTTAAAGCATCTTTCTTCAAGGCACAACACAGATCATGTCTTTGAGAACACTAGGCACAAAACAGTTCTAATTGAAATGTTATTTCATTACTGAATTTCTTCTTCTTTCCTACAGATTATTTTCTGTTGGTTAAATCGAGAAGCTGGATAGGACCAATACCATCTCTACATCTCCTTGTGTTCTTTGTCTATCTATACCCCCCATTTTAATCTTCTTCCATTATAACAGTAAGTTTTTGGAGGCATGTATTGTCTCTAAGTTTTATATTCATCCAGTGTCGAGCACAATGAGGGCTAGTCTATACTGATCTCGTAAGCAGTACAGCAACATAAACACATACGTTGTTGACAAGTGGCAAAAACTGCTCAACTTCAAATATGTGGCAGGCTGGTCTTGACCATGAGATGGATTCCTTGCATGCTCTCCCTCCTCTGTCAGTGAAGTCAATACAAGCTAATGGTGCTCAGCACTTGGCAGCTCCAACGTGAGGAACCTTCACAGCCTTCTGCTAAAGCCACTGGGAATAATGCACAGGGAGCAATACAAGCACTATGATGTTAGGATTTGTCAGGAGAAACTAAGTAGGTTTGAAGGTAAAGAATAGCAGGCCTTAAATGATAATACACAACAGAATGATTTTTATTAAGAGATGTAGAGCAGGTGAAATGCTGTTCTAATCAGTAACATATGTTCTGACAGTATTTATAGCAGAGTCTTAAACAAACTGAAGGTCACTTATTGCTGGCTTTCTAGAAGAGAAAACATTACACTAATCTCATCAAGAGAAGATAAGGCACAGAAAAGCTTCTCAGAGCCTATTACTAAGTACACATGATGTCTTGATTTAAATAACATCCTTCAGGGTCTAAAACAAAGTTCTAAACAACAAGACATCCAAATACCGAGAAAGAAGTTCTTAAATTTTAGAAAATTAACCCTTCTTCCATCAAAGTCAAGTAACTGCATGCTCATATCTCAAGTTTATGTTTTCCTGAGAAGTCCGTATGCTGTACATCTGTTTGGACTGCTGTACACATAACATGGCTTAGAGAGAGGTATTACAAGGGACAGGACTGCAAAAAGTACACAACCTATATCCTGCTACTCCTGACCCATGTGTCAACATACAAGTATCTCACAGACAACAATTCACAATTTTAATTCTTTAAGAGCACCCTATTCCTAAACTCATCTCTCTTGTAAACCTCACAAGTAGACTGAAACTTCTTCCTGCATGCATCTGGGGAACTGCACATTAAATTTATTTTGGCATGTGTGGCCTTCAAGGTATGTTCAACTTTCTCAATTTAAAATACATTACCCCAATTTAACAATTACTGCTTAAAGGTATTTTGATAAACAAATCTAGTCTGCCTCACTGTCATAATCATTTGCAAAAAGTGCTTGCATATCAGCAGCAAAAGGTCAAAAATTGATGTTTTTTCTTTATCTGTTTTCATGTTTTTCTAAACCAAACTGTTTCTTCTCTACTCACTTCTTCTTCCACTGTGGGAAAATATATTGTTTTACAAATAGAATGGTATTAGCAATGAGGGGGGAAAAAAAGGCCACACAAATCAAAGAATGACCAATCTCTTTCAAAGATTCTAGCATCAATAACGTCTTTAACAATGCTCAGTTTTATTTCTCTCAAATTTATTAAAATTTCTGACTGCGCAATACTATTTTGATTAAATTACAATGTAAATGCAAATGTACATGTACGTTTGCAAATGATCAATTAAATTTTCAGTCCCTTCAGTCCTACTTAATATTATGGTTTAAATTTTTCCATTAGGAAGAATATTTCCTTATGTTTACTTTTGCTATAATATTACTGCAGCCTGGCTAATTATACATCACCGTGGAAACTAAGTAGAGCCAAGATTTGATATTTCAACTTCCTGATGGTCTCTTCCTAAAGGGAAGCATTAGTACTAGCTGGTTTTTGTTTAAGAAACAGAAAACAGGACACAGACAATGTATGTTCTCTTTTGGTTTAAACAGAGGAAGATTAGATGTTTTTCCAAGAAAAAGAAATAGACCTCTGACATGTCAAACAGTCTCATTGTATCTATTGTGCACTTGTTTGCAAGCAGCAGGACTAAAGATAAAAGACTTTTTTTTATTCCAAGTTGTCTGAAAAGCAATCAGTCTGTCTAGTCCCTTTGGTTGCCAATAGGGCAGAGTGGGTAACGACGTGGGAAAATGGATTAAATGATAGAGCAAATGCAGCTAGTAATAAAGGACTGAGGAGCTGAATTAGGTATCATTCCATGAGAAAGATGGGGTTCAGACACTCAGCTACCTACTCTGTATGCAGCATTCACTGATGAGACAAAAGGAAGACATGAAGGACTAAGAGCCCATCTGCACTTTCTTACCCTTTAAGAAGATGGATTTTAGAGTCCAAATACAGAATTGTACACTAGCTATTCACCCCCTTCACAGGCTATTTTATGATGAGAAGAGTATCTAGGCCCAAAGTAAAGACAAAAGCATTGTTTAAAATGCATAGCTGAGGCCAGACCACAGTTAAATTTAACACCCCTCAGGGCTACTCATGTCCTCATTGCTTTCAATGAGTTTCACTGAGCTGAGAAAGCTGAAGTTCTGTTCATGTGAATGACAGTTACTCGGACTTAATCTCCTGCGGAGAAAAGAGCGTCTCAACTTGCTTTATGGCCAAAAGGTAGAAATCTCACTTAAAATCAGCAGTCAGGATTTAAGCTCTAACCTCAGAAAACTCTCAACCAATTCTTAAGACTAGAGACCCAACAGTCTATAAAACAGAAATGTCTCCTGGTCATGCTGTGCTCATGTGAAAGAAAGCAAATGATTCCATGGATCCTCTTTTGGCCC
The DNA here is from genome assembly GCF_036370855.1 of Dromaius novaehollandiae. Classification (NCBI taxonomy): domain Eukaryota; kingdom Metazoa; phylum Chordata; class Aves; order Casuariiformes; family Dromaiidae; genus Dromaius; species Dromaius novaehollandiae. The sequence goes on from NC_088104.1 coordinate 25,407,917, forward strand.
ATTTCCTTGTCAAAGAGGATCCTAAAAATGCAAGTGCTGCATGCTGCCGAAACCTCTTCCACACAGTTATCCCAGAAGGTCTCTAACTACTGAAAGCAGCTCATTGCTTGTTTGTTTGTTTGTTTTCCCTATTGGCACCTGAACTTCTGAGGATGGCCAGGAGATTGTGGAACTTGGCATCATTCCAAAGTGCCTGCCTGAGAAATAGTGTTATATCCAACACCTTGTAGGTAGCAGTGGTTTTCAAGAACACAACAGGCATAAACGAAATCAAATAATCAAATGCACTAGGGATTGAAAGTAAAGGTGCATTTTATAAAAGCAAAGACAAAAAAAAAAAAAAAAAAAAGGAAAGAGTCACTGTCGGAGAACAGTCACTATAGAGATTTTTCCTGTACCATTTGGAGGGGCAGCACTGGCTGGCTGGCTGAGGCATGATGAATGTTAGTTAGGTATAATGTTATCCCCAAAACCTCATCAGACCTGTGGAATGGGCAAATGCACAGTAAATGGAAAAAATGTGGCATGCTTCAGAGCTGAAAACAAGTTCCAGAGCTGGACCTGGCATGTGGCTACCCTGTGCCAGACTACCCCAATGCAGACACCACCTTTGCCTCACTCTGTCTAATTAGGATCAGATAAAAAAATTTAAAACAGGTGCTGTATCTTTGACAACAGCCTCTCATTTAAGACTGAAGATTTTTTCACTGCACCATTCCCCAGACTTCCTTCTCCAAGAGCGAAACAATGTGTGCAAATAGCACGCTGCAAATAACATAATCAGCGTGCACCAGAGCAGTGGCACCTTCCTATGGATCACGAGCAACGTCAGAGACAATGCAAGTGAGAGATAATGCTCTAGGGCAACAGCATAGATAACAGCTGCTAAAAACAATGAAAGCTGAAAGCATTATCAGCTCTTGGGACTATAATGGTGTGTGTTTCACAAATAAATGTAACGAAATAAAAGTTTTCTTTTTTTCCCCTCAACGTCTTATTTTAACAGCTTCACTGATTTTCATCATCTCACACCTTGAACAAATGCCAGCTGATCAAGGAACATGAATGCCATTAATACGCAGTGAGATCACTTAACACTTAAGATCATGCTTAACAGTGTTCTTGATTACCAATAGATTATTTGAAAATAATATGGTTGGTTTGAAATGTAGCTCTTGTACAGGTGCATTACCTCTTCTTGGTCCTGTGTTTTCATGTCTTATTCCATTTAAACTTGATAGAAGTCATTGCAATTGATTTGGTGATTGAATCAGAATCGGTATCAAAGCTTTGGCCAATGTTTTACTGCTTTCTCTACCGAATGTGCTTACTAGGAAGAAAAGGATTCATTCCTCACAAGGCTAATACCTTATTTGCTCCTCACTGTAGTTAGTGATTAAGATACGTTTGAAGTTTATATCTACATGGGAAAGTAGTAGAAGCTTGATATCTTTTCCTTAAATGAAAGCAGTTCTTTAGAGACTCACATTGACATGCCTGGAACAAAAACCTTCCGGAAATTTTACCGGCAAGAACATCAGTGATTTTTGCAATTTCATATTAAGCAAATAATTATCCTCCTTTATCAAATATTTTAAAGACTTAATTTTACTGCGTAACTCATGCTACTGAATTTTTTTCTATTGCTTTAAAACAGAACTTCCAAGTTAAAGTACCACCTATTACCACTTTCTGTTCAGCAAATTTCAAAATATTACAAATATACAAATATACAAATTTTACTTTCTGCCCACATATAACATGTTCATTTTGGGTCATATATGATATTCTTTTCCAAATAAATTTAGACATAGAACAACATCAGGCCTGTAAGGAAAATTCCACTGCAATCTTTACTATGGAGAGGGAAGTGCCATAGCATTATGCTCAAACACATTCATTTTTGTTTCATTTACAGCAGTTTCTCCTACAAGGATTTAAATTACTCATGGCTGTCATAGTTCTTTACTTGTACAGGTTTTCTCATACTAAAAGCAACTTGTTCCTGCAAATGGATCTTACTGAGACAACATGCATATTTTAATTCAGTACATCAAGAAAACCTGAGTGGATGACATTAAATTAAAATACAAAGAAGTGTCCTTATCATAAAATAGCTCTGCAAGTGTAATTAGTTTATACCATTCAGGCATTATCTATTATCTGCTAGGATGAAAAACAAAGGACTACTTTTTTTGGAGAGGGGAGTGAGGAAGTATGTTGTTGCTTTTTTTTTTTTTTTTTTTTTTTTTAAATACGCTCCACAGGGAATTCTTCAAGGTCTTGAATTTTATATTGAAACATATCATAATGGATTCTTTTTCAAAGCTTCCTCTAGATTAAAAAGAGCCACAGTAAGATTTTTGTTCCAGTGAGGTTTTGTCAAATCTGAACCAACTTAAACCACTGTTAAGCCCAAATTTAGAATGCAGGTTTACTTAAAGCTATTACACAATGTGCAACTTATTTAAAGGTCATTTTCTCAATGTATTCTACCTTTGATCTTCTAGAAGGTACTCATCTTTTTTTTTTTTTTTTTTTGAAAAACTGTGATTTGCCAGCATACTCATCCTGCTCTCTAAAATGATTTTTCTGCAGAGCTGCATTCCTTGGTAACAAACAAGCACAGTAATACAGGATGAAATATTCACAAACATTTTTAAAAGTCAAAAAAAATGAAGCTTTCTTATTGCTATGTGCAAGAATGCAACCTACAAACCTGGTTCTATGTATGGTAATGCAAAAGATTCACTGAAACACAACCAAAAAAGCCATAGGTAGGTGGGCGTGACAGTAGCGGCAGGTACTATTACTTTCAGGCTGAAAACCTGAAGCACTTCTGACACATATAGCAATCTTTGATGGTTCACAAAGCAAAAATCCTTTGTGGAGATGACTTATAAAGATTATATTGTATATAAAAGGTATATAACACTGAAATAGCATTTTTCATGAACAGATTTCAGTGTGCTGCCTCCATTTTCATATGAAGAAACAGTGTGGTTAAATAAATTGACCACAGCAAGCAGGTGAGCCAATATCATGGTGTGGCACTCAAGACTCTTGGTTCCTGTGCGCTCCGTTAGACATGCCCAGTTTGCAATGCAAATGCATAATCCAGGTGGTGCATCCAGGAGTACAGAGACTGTAGGCAGAGCCAGAAACCAGTTTCTGTGATTTGTCAGGGCAAGCTGACACACAGAGGGAAACAGTATATGAGGTGACTGCATATTAGTGATTTGTGACACGACATCTGCACACAGTAGTCTGAATATACTGCAGAACATTTAGACTATTGTATGCATGATAGTTATTGAAAGGAGTCTAGATTGCACTATCTAGTAGCTGCTAAAAAATAAAAGCTTTGTACTAGCAAGTCTTTTGAAATAAAGCTACATTTTAATGCACTAAACTAAAATCAGAATTAAACTATTCAGGGGAATGTATTAGATGCCTTAGCTTTTTCAAAACAGTGTTATGTTGGTAATGAAATCAATAGACTGCTTTATAGGGGTAAACCCCCATAACATCTTTTGACCACAGTTACTATTCCACAGTGTTTTACCATCTATAAGAATTTAATTCTCTTAGGAAGATGCCTGATCTGCTGTTAAAATGTTTTGTAAATTTACAGGGGGAGAGAACAGATGATAAACACTCATTGTAAAGTAATATGTCCATTAGAATTACCTATCATACCAGAGATTTTTCATTTTAACAGGATTCAATGAAACAGAATAAATTTAAAAGATTTCATCCAGCTGGTACCCTAGCTTGCTGAGAACACATATAACACATGCAAATATATACACACATCTAGCATGGGTATTTAGGCAGGGCTTGAAAGAAAATAATTTTTTTTTGGCTACCAACAGTTCAGCAATAAGGACTCACAGTTTTTCTATTATTATATTCTGTTTTGCTAGAATAAAATTTCTTGCTTAGTGCAAGTGCAGCAGTAGCTAGGGAAGATCTCAATTTATTACTGAAATGGTTAGAGTCCATTTACTCATCTCAAGTTATAAAAGAAAAAAAAATTACCTTGATTCTCTTCCTAGCACCTATCAAATCAGGGGTAGCTACACTGAACTCAGCTGAGGTACATCTCCCTCATTGAGAGGGAGAAGGAAGAGAAAAACGGGGCCAAATAACATTTATTGTTGTCAGTCATTTTGGTGTTTGAATAATTCACAAATGTTCTGATGAAAACTATTATGAGATTAAACAACAATATAAGGCTATTGGTGTTATTCTGAAAGCATATTTACACCGTGCCCATAGTATTTATAGCTGAAGGACTTTTTGTGCTTATTGATGAAGCATAGGAAAAAAGTTGTTTTTCCAAACACACAGATTTATATATTTCAAAAGCATAAAAAAAAAAAAAGAGGCCAACTAAAGGACTAACTCAAAAATATGCTTCTAACTAGCACTTTCTAAAAGCAGTAGAGCAAAGAAGGCAATCCAGTAGAACCTGCAGAAGAGAGAAGAGATCTCCTTTTTAAAAGTGAGAGAATGGGGAGGAGGAGGAGAGAGCAAGGCCAGGCACACTACGTACACGTAAAGATATACATACTCATATTTCATTATCAACTTACTGTATCATATTTTGACTTTTTACTACTTCAACTATGGTAGTGCCTAGAAGCCTCAATCCAGATAGACATCATGCACCAAAAAAATAGCACAGTAAGGATTCTTTCTCCAGAGCTGTGCCTGAGGGGCTCCTGAGAGATGCGGCACAACGTTCCAATTTCTTGTCTAGGCTCCTCCTCGGCTTCGTACTCAACAGACACATGAGACAATATGGGAAGAAAGTAACAGCCTCTCTGACGGAGAACTGAGGCAGAGAGAAATTTAAAGCCTTGAGCTAAGTCATATAGGAAGCTGAGAAGTGAACCCAGACCTTCCCGGCTCCATCACAGTGCCTTATCACAAGCCCAAGCGCCTTCAGCGTGCAACAGGTTATGGCAGGTCTCTGTGGCTCAGCAGGAGCCACAGTCAAAGGTGAACAGTATGCTCTGCAAGGACATGGCATAAAAGGCACAAACTATGTGCGCTGAATACAGCTCTTGGACAAGTTACCAGAAAGTCCAGAACACTGCAAAGCAGAGAAAACTTCTCCAACAAGTGCTGAACTTATACTACCAGGATAAAGTCTGCAGCAAACTGAATTGCCAAAGATAAATTAGACATTCTAGCCAAAAGAAAACAGCTGACAACAACAACAGATGGGAAGAGGAGGGAAGGAGAACAGGAACACAGCAAGAAGACATGAACCATAAGGAAAAAAGCATTCTCGTCTGTGGGAGGGCCTAAGTAGCCAGTTAATTACCCATTAAGGTTAGCAGCTATTTATTATTGTTCTATATACTTAAGCAAAGCCATCTCAGTAGTGCCCAGGTGCACTTCTGTAAGACAGATCCTGAGCAGGACAGCCATTTCAGCCGCTCTGGTCTGCCCTGTCTGCAGCAATTATCCTATATGTATCTCCACATTAACAAAAGGGGAGACTTGCATAGAGCACTCTAATTTCCAAGGGGATTATATTCCAAAGCCAAAGACTCCACCTAACACTACTCTCTTTTCACCTTCCTTGCCATCATCTTTTTAGCTGCTTTGACCTATCCCTTATCGCAACTGATATCCAAAACACTCTAGCCAAACAATCAAGGTATCATGAGAAATGTACTCATATGGCAGAAATAAGCACTTTCTGAGCTAACTCGAACCCAGGAAGGACTACTTGAATTCAGTGCAATTTCTGTTTTCATCTGATAGCTTACTGGCAGCTCATGCACAGAGCAAAATGCTGATGGAAGCAGTTGCAACAATCTGCCCTATATAAATGGCAGATAGCTTTAATTTGCATCTGCTGAGTTTCATCTATTTGTCCTCTTGAATAGCAAGCCATTTTAGACAAGGATTGGGCCTTCCTCTGCATATTTCAGACACTAACAGAAAACAAAGTAAAGGACATCTCACTCACACCTGAATCCCCAGACCAGGTTATTTACTGGTAGTTGTACCTTCCACTTTATTGTTGAAGTAACAGCATATATATTATTTAATTTGAAATTTTATTTAGAAAGAGAAACTTCTTTTACATAGCTTATTTAAATACAAGTCCACCTGTTTTATATTAGAACATAAAAGTGTGCTCCAAAATTTATCAGCACACTCAATTCCCTGAGGCCAGCTCTAGCTCGTATGATGTATCCAGCCAACAGGATGACAGGTTTAGTTTCGGCAGAATTTAAGCTTTCATAAAAGAAGTATTTGGCTCTTCACAAGGAAAAATAAGCCCAGCACATTAGCTGGCATACCTGTTGTGTCAGCCTGTTAAAATAGCTTTAAGCATGAACTGTTTCCTTCATCAAAACGAAGCCCCAGATACTGAGAGTGGCCGACTTTTGAAACGCTCCCGTGAGCTCTGCGCACGTGGAAGCCTGGAGGGGCAGACGAGCCCTTCCCCGAGAACTGCAGCCGCCCCCAGAGGAAGAAGCGCCTTTGGCATCTGATGCCGAATAAAGGAAACTGATCAAAATGGGTCACGCTGAAACATATTTACCCCACCGATACCTTTTCTCACATTTTGGAGCTATTCTCTTCAACCCAGCTAAGCTTTAAAGTTGGTGCATGTGTGCGTGTGTGTATACATATACATGCAGGTATGTAGAGTTTCCCAGGTTTCACTGTTGGGGAACAACTTTGTGTAGATATTTTAGAAAGGTGTCTAGAAACTGAAATCAGTCCCTGCTACTGCCAATCAGTGTCTGGCATAGGGTTTCAATTCAGGTAGAAAATACACAGACAGTAAGACAGGCAAAGTTTAGTCCTTAAAATGGTCTTTTTTTTTTTTTTTTCTTTTCCCCTCCTACTAACTAACATGATGTCAGAATACTATTACTAAGATGAAGTGAAGGGATGTACTACTACTACTGTTATGCAGAGCTCCCTATCTCTGCCTGTTCATAGATCAGCTGTGGATTCAGGACAATGTGTGGCCAAATTTTGCTACATTCATAATTAAAAAATGTAATTCTGCTTTTTCCACAAAAAGTTGCTTCAAACAGTTGTCTGTCCCTGATTCCTCTCCTATATCCCAACCTGTACGAGGCTTTCTAGCAGAATGCAGCTGCGCAGTTTTGATCTCTGAATTTGTAGCATTTTGCACACACTGAATTTTACGCACGTTAAGTAATCGCAGGGGAGTCGATGCATGTTCTGGAGGAGCAAGCACTACATGGGTGACCCAAAAGAACTGCTGAAAGGGAACAGCATACAACTATCAAAGCAATTGTCCTCTGAAACTAAAAAGGTTCATTTGCATCATTATACTCTAACAGTCAGTCAGTTATGTCTCCTCTAAAACATTAGTGGCCATTTTGTTAATGTCATTTCACAATTTATGGAGAGAAAGAATCAATATATCAGTGTCTTGGACAACACAAGAAACTGATTAAATAAACTAAGGGTTAATAATTTTTTACATTAAGTTTGCCTTAACAATTCTCTCCTGATGCCACACAATCTTGAATTTGTGTCCTAACCCCCTAACGTAAAGAAAGTGTGATTCATAATCACTGCTAACATTATTACCTTTTTTTTTTTTTTAAATCATGCTGCAGAACCTTATTTCAATTCATTCTCAATATCACAACAATAGAATTTGCAGGGAGGGAAACCATGGTAACCAACTAAACGTGCTACAGCAGATATCTGCTCAAAAGAACACACAGTACCATCACACTTTAACGCCTACCACTAGTACAGTCTCTACCGATTTCCTTTTTATCCTCATCCTAATTATTAAACAGGCTTTCAACCACAAAAGGCTACATTGTGAACCATGTCTTATTGTTGCTGTCATTTGCCATGGGTCCTAGCATTAAGTACTGCCCTACTGTTTTGCCAAATTTAAAAGCAGATCTAATACCTCCAGGAGTTAATTAGGAATTTTCGGTTCTTTTTATCCATTTGGAACATCTAATTAACATTACAACATATTTTGTATACTTTTATAGTCACTGAGACTCCCCGATACGTATGGACACGCACGCACACACACACACACACACAAACCCCCCTACAATAATTTTCTCATGTTAGTAATTTTTTTAAACTTTGCCTCAGGGTTGCAAAAATTTTTCAGTGGCATTTTTTGATTTAAAATTAATTAGCAAACATTGATGATTTCTGCTCTGCTCTTTTAAAAAAATAAACTATGAGAAACCACATTCATGATTAAGTACACGCATTTAAGATAGCAGGGTTCTGGTTTTGATGCTCTCGTTTGTGTTTATGCTTCATTCTCTTTCATCCAGTGTCTGAATTGATACAATTTCACAGGCCTTCTTAGCCTCTGAACATCAATTTTATCTGAAGGACAGCTCTGAATATTTAACTAAACTCACACACTTAAAACAACATTTAAATTATCATTTCCTTTTCTCTTAGAATATATTTCTATCTTTGTGAGAAATTCTGAGAAATTTGTTTTCTGGAAACAAAACCTATTGTTTCATATTTCAATTTAAAAGGGTACTTCATCTGTAAAAAAAAAAGTGATGATGTAAATTAATTGAACAATAATGGAGGAAAGTAGACAAAAATAGCTAACAAAAGATAGTCAAATGCAGTTTATGTAAGTGGAAAGCAGATTTTATAGCAACTCACAGACAACCTAGCTAACTGAAAAGTTTATTGGGTGAGAATCACTTGCTCCACCTCATTAAAAAAGAAAAAATATTCAAAATCTTAATTTTTAACTCAGTTAACTGTTCCACAGCATTGCACTAAGAATATCTGACTGACTTGGTTAAGACCTTAAAAGCTATTGTCTGTTCTGTCCTCTAATCTGTCATTTAATCTGTGTTAGGCTATGTCGGTAGCTGCAACTTGGGAACAAGATCTTTAGATTTGCTTTACTAAAGCCTAATGGCATTAATAGGATTTTTTGACATGGGTCAAAAAATAATTTAGAAAGGTATAGAGAACAACGAAAGAAAACTTCAAGACCCTGGTCATCCTGAATAGGATGTGCAGTTCGGGTTGTCTCATCTCCTAAAGATCATCCCAGAATAAGAAAAAGGCTCAAAGAAAGATGACAGAGATGATGAGGGGTATGGAAGACCTTCACTGTAAAACCTGAATGTATAGCCTGGGATTCATTCTTCTCTTTACAGGTCAACAGGAGGGATGTGATTGGCATGGAAAAGGTAAATGGAGATCAATTGTTCACTGTTTCTCTTCATATAAAAACTAGGAAGCATAAAATGAAATTATGAGATAGAATTCTCAAAAAAAAAAAAGGGATGCTTCTTCCCCTAAGACTTAAGACAATGAATTCATTCTACAGTTGCAAAATCTGCAAGAGTTCAAAAATGTGTTCAGAAAGCCACAAGGCAAAAACAACAACAAAGCAAGCTATCTATCAAAGACTATTAAAAACCAGAGGTAACAATTCTGCTTCAGAACTCCCTGAGCAGCAAATCTTCACAGGCTGGGAGAGTACACCAGAGAATTATCAGTATATGTTTATCTTGTTCTTATACTTTTCTTCCAACATTTGCTATTCATAGCTATCAGACAGTGGATACTGGACTGGACTTTATACCGGTCCTTTGATCCAACTCAGTGTGTTCATCGTCAGAGAACTTACTGATATTATAACAGAAGTATATAATCTGGGAGAAACTCTTTGCAAACAATTACCCAGATCTCTTCTCAGATCTTCCCATTTCATGTTTGCAAAACAGAAAGGCAAATCAGCAGATATGAGAGAACCACTTCAATCACCAGCCCATACAGCCCCGGATCAGCCAGAAGAAGCACAAGTATTAAGTGACATACTGATATAGGGTTTACTGCTGACATAGGAAGAAAAGGGAACGTGACCTTCACGCCCCAATGTTATTTTGACAGAAGCTAGCTTTCTTTGCCCTTTAATGTTCTCATCCAAAATATGCGCAACCATGAAATTCAGTCTGAAACGGAAAATTAGGCAAAATAGGCTATGAATTTAAAGCATGTACAAGTCATCACTTAAGGCATCCCTTAGAATAACTTAAAAAGAAGTGAAATGCAAAAGAGCCGCATTAGGAGTAGAATGGTGCATAAAAGAACCTTTGTGCACCAACTGCATTTGCATTCTGTGCGTTTTGGCTGTAGTTGAAGGCTGTAGCTTAGTATTATTGTCCAGTCTGTTCCAGATTTCACAAAAACACATTTTCATATCTGTAAATTCTGTCTCTCTACAGAACAGTTACAATTTATAATGTCCATAATTTATTCTGTATCTTGTGGTAAGATTAAGTTGTTGAACAACTGGGAATCTTCAGAGCAAAGCAACAACAATCTGAGTATCTCTCCAAGATGCCCACTGTTAAGCGCAGCCTAGAACTGAACAAGCAAAGACGATAGAGACAGAACAAGAGAGAATGCGGGTGCTTTTACCCTATAACATAGTCAATGGGTATACCTCAAGCACCTAACAGATTACTTTTCATGTTTTACTCAGTGTTTTCCATATCTTTTTCAAAGTACGTGTGAAAAACAAATAGAAAACATTTTATCTTTTTTCATATTATGTTTTGTCATTATGTTAATTACTGCAAGATCAGGATGCTTCTCCGCATTGCTGGGTTCAGTTCTTAAAATGCAATGAAGTCTGTTCTATGTCTGCTTCTTTATCTAAAGCTAACAGCTGACCAAGTTTTCTTTCCTCCCACATCTTCTAAAAGGTAAAACAAAGGTAAAGAAAGGAAAACAAAAATAATATACAGAAGTCATCTTGGAATTAACATGACTACTTGAATGACAGAGTAACATTTAAGACTAGTATGAAAAGATCAAATGGAGTCCCACAGCTAGACAGAAAGCATGCAATCCAATACCCTGAGGTCAACAGAAGTCTTCTATCAAACTTGGAAAGGACTGGGGTTTTGCCCATACATACCACCCTCCTGTCAAACTTGATTTCTGGCCTTGAAAATGACATTCTGAAATTTTTACTGGGGTTGTCTACGTTGCAGATAAAGGTACTTCTCCCTCCTGGCACTGTAGCAATACATATCCAAACAATGGTCTCAAAAAATATGGTAAACTACAGGTAAATTTATGTAAACTTATCACAGCACTCACAGCAAGTTTCCCAAAGTCAGAATGAATGGACAAAGGCTGCAGAAATTGTCTAGTCTTTAAGAGACACTACAGTGAGAGGATGATCATGCTAGATATGAGCATATAAGACTCAACACACTGAGTGAGAATATTGGCTAATGGGTATATTCTGAGTATATAATCCCAGAGAGAGGAAAAACTGAAACTGAGCAAAACGCTGCCTCCAGTCAATGGAAATGCAGATTCCTGCACAGGAACACAGCACTGCAGAAAGTTCTCAGCAGTTCAGCTAAGGAGCAAGAGCACACAAAGACCGCATTCGTATACTTCAAAAGCCAACAGCTAGACAACATAGCATTACTTGCTGTAGGATGGAAAGTGGCATCCTAGACCACCACCCTTTCTAATATAAGAGTCATCAGACTAGAGCATAAGCACAGTGAAATGGCTGCAACAGGCTGCAGTTGCAGATTCTGAGTTGTTTTGCCAAATGCTGAATTTCTTCAAAATAAATCAACAGTAACAGCTTTGCTACCATTTGAAACTGTTTCCCAAATGATCATCAACAGCTATCTATTCTCTTTCCTATTGAGTGTAAAAATACATCTTACTGCTTTCAAAAAGCTTTTCCAGTTTAAAGAGATACCATGAAACTTAGAAGAGACTTATCTTATGATTTGCTGGACTGGGAGCATCTGCAAAAGCAGCTATACCAATACATCCTGCAAGATGCTCAGCAGCTTCATCACTCACAGCCTGCAGACCTTGTGCTTTCTGCAACACCAGCAGCGAATGGTAGGAATTCTTTGTCTTCAAGCCAGATGTTAAGACAACTGTTTTCTTTTTAGTTTTGCATGAACATAATAAGAGCAGAAGTAGATGAAATTGGTATTGCTTATCAGACCTTGCTTATTGCTTTATCACAATGTATTATTTCAGGATAGTCTTATTGTAGTCAAAATCTTGTTTTTCCCATGTAATACTTTGAGTAATTGTTTCTCTTTCAATGTTTTTTTGCCCTATTTAGATTTCAAACTTTGCTAACAATCAGTGTTTTCCATCTGAGTTTTTCCAAACTGACATAGGGTACTTAGGTGCACAACCCAGGCCAAAATAACCTTAATTACTCTAAAGGTAATGTTACAGTTATTCTTTTTTTCAGTGGGTATATTATCTGATCCACTTGACAGAAGTTTACAGAGTGAGTGCAGACATTGTTAACTAGCAAGTGTTCACACAAACCTAGTGGTTATCGGCCAGTAACAATGACCTGAGAAGAGCAAATGAAGGAAAACTACACGACAACTATGATCTTGATCTTACACAGTAACAAAAGCTAGAATTTCAGAAACGGTTAAGAAAGGATGAAGATACCAACCCTGTAACTAGGCCACAAAGATACAAGTTCATTAGATGTTGACTATGGTTAAAAAAAAAAAAAAAAAAAAAAAAGGAATTTTAAGCACTAAGTCACCACAATCTTTTGAATATTTTATAAATTCAAAAATGAAATATTAATTACCAACCTTAATGCCAAAGTGTAGGTTCCGGGTTGCCGTTGGCTTTCACGAATGAGATAGCTTCCTTCTGCAACACTTAATAATTGGTCAGCTTCCTCCCTTGAGATCATACCATGGAATCTAAGGAATGGAGACATTTTGAAACACACTCCTTTTCAAAGTTTTAAATCACTTTTCCCCCTTCTTTTAAGAAGAAATGGCTATAAAAATGACTACTTTGCAGGAACATACACCTTAAATTAATCTCCCTTTCTGCCTGCATTTGACTGGTTTTAGCAAAAGTCACTTGAAATGGTTTAGGAAGGCTTCTCTTTATCTATGAAACAGGCATATTGCTTTTAAAATATGCATCCATCAATTTAATACGTAGAAATAAGTCCATTTTCTGCTGTGGGCTTCATGGTTTGTGCCAATGGTATCCTACGCAGTATTTTGCGGCACTCAGGGACATCATACAATTTGCTAAAATCTTGGGGTTTACACATGATCTCAGCAATTAATGGTATAACAACCTAGCTATGCTACCTATTTTATACCAAAATAAACACAAATAAAATCTGCTTTGTTTCTCCACACTAAATCTAACCATCATTGCCATAACAGTCTGAAATAGGACAAATACATATATATATATATTGTACATTTATATCACATTGCATCTCCCCCCCAGAAAAACATTTGTTGCAAAAGCCAGCCTCTGAGTTAGAATAAGCAACCCTTTAAAAGTGCATCAACATGCATTTTTCTCAAGGTAGCATTCAATACTATTCATATCCATCAGAAAATGCAGCTGTAATTTTAGACAGATAAATGGTACTGTAATAAGAATCTGATACTGCAAGGCCATGGCACTACTGTAATAAGAATCTGATACTGCAAGGCCATGGAGTTGCAGCAGCCTGGCAGAAACAACCAAGCTGAGGTGAAAATGCAGTGACTGCTCACAGTACGCCCATCAAAATGGAAGATCTGACCTTGCTGCGATTGTGCATACAGAAAGCTGAGCAGCTCATGGAACGAGCTACTGCAAGGGAAAACAGCCTAGGAAATGGGGCCTGGGACATCCAGCCCCATGTCCTTCTACTGGGAAACAGGCAGAAGAAACACAGTGTCTACAGCAAACACTTTCAGTGTTTTCTCTAAATATTATCAACCAACAAGTCACTTTCATATATGTACGTTACTTACTCTCTTCCATAATATTTGGGTCTGTTCTCCACCTATTGAAAGAAACAAATGGAAACTGTGATGTTACATTTTAGTAAGTATATCAACATAGCAAGCATACTGTCTGCAATACAGTAAAATAGAAAGCGATAGAAATGCGCTTCTGAATGTATAGATAAAAATCATTTACCATCCTAGGATTTTCCCTGGGGGAACTGTGGTCAGCAAACACACCATGAAAGCCAACACCGCACCTCAGGAAACGTCGACTTCTGCAAGGTTCCCAACAGAGTGCGAAGGAATGAACTGCCCCTATCACACATCATCCCTGTGGCTTTGCTCATACAAACTGAAAGTGTCTAAATATTGCTGGTACACGTTGTCAAAAAATGAAACACCACCATTCCACGGGTGTGAACGTATTATATTGTTAAGTGCAATAGTACAGTGAAACATCTACAAAATCTTTAAATTTACAAGATAACTCCTATTGTAAAGCTATTGGTGTCACTGCTGGGAAAAGGTAAGTCACTAGCATATCCCACCAGAGTGAGGGCAAGTGGCAGGTTAACTGATTATTAGAAAGTGCCTATTCTTGATCTACTTGACCTCACAAAACTGAATGGTCTGCAGTGCTGCCTAAAAGACCTATGTGTATATGTAACGCAAGACAGTCCATGCTCTAGAGAGCAGACCGTGTAAATGGACACGACAGGCAACGAGTGTCTGAAGAGGTCAGTTTGCCTGGTAAGAATTTCAGATGACCTAACTCATCTGCAATTCTCCAGGACGCTGATAGCAGAGTAAGGAACTGCAAATCTCCCACAAGTCATTTTAGTAATCTAAACCACCAGATTATCCTGCCTTGCTAAGTTTAACAGAAAGAAATCTTTGGGGAATAGAATTCAACAGTTATGCAACCCGAACTGTAAGAGTCTAAAATGATTCAGCTATAAAAAATGGAAAATATTCACTGTAAATTATCACCTCAGTTTCATTTTCCTATCTTTCCAGGAAAATGCTTTATAAATTAAAAGTAGGCCTTTTCTCCAGTTGTTTCAATGCAATAAAGTTTTCAGACATCTAAAATATCAAAAAATATATCCTGATGTACAGTCAAATAACAATTCTTCCATAATCCCAGAAAATAAAAAGCTGTTGTGATGGTTCATCACTTCAGAAAAATCATTCCATCACTGGAAAGACTAATAATGTTCTAAAATATTTCTTTTTCCTACATAAGAACAAACAAGAGCTGACCAGTATGGTAACCGTTTTCAAAAATCCTGAAGAGACTGGATCATTTCAAAGAAGGAAAAAGCTTTCGAGGGTACTAGAAAAGTTTATCTATTCTCTATTTCTTCAAGAATGTTAGGCATACAATTATTTCCACTCAACTGGCTAAACAAGCCTAAAGATAAGTGAATGCACAAGTCCTTGAAAATCTTGCATATTTTCTTGTCAAAAGTAGGCTATTTATTCCATAGGAAGAGAAAAATATGAAAGCGGAAAGGTGAAAATATTTTATTATTATACAAACCTGCAACAATTCCTATCTTAGCAAGTAAAGCTAAGCTTAAAACTCTCAAAAAAAGACACTAGTCCCAGTCAGTTTATAAAAAAAGAATCTTGTCATGAATTGCACTTCCTATACCTATACCTATATTTATATACATACACACACAGTTATATCGACTTTAGTCAGCTTAGCAACTTAGGCATAAAAGAATGCTTAGCATTTTTCTAACTTTAGCCATTCTTAACTGCATCAGAATTAGAAGCAATACAGGGCTTTCTGTGTTTTTTGTGCCCGTTCGGACTTCACAAAATTCCTGCCACACTTTATTTCCATAAACTAACTGGAGGACCCAGGTATCCTCCAGTTACGTGTGATCATTGAAAGCCAAAACTCGGAGGCCTCTAATGGGTCTTCTTTAGCCTAACGCTCATACTCCTCAGCTATAAGTAAAGGGGAAGAAATCAAAACATCAGCTAGATTGGACCTAAAACCCATCTAAGAAAAGAAAGGCATTTTTAAACAGAAACACAAAAGTAACTGAGGTTGTTAGCTGAAAATACAGTCCAATTGTACTCTGAGGAGCTTCCTTCTCTTTTGACAGTATTTTTGGGCTGCAGTATTGTTTAGCATGAGTAAAGGTAGTCTTAGCTGGTCATGAAGCCACTGAAACCAAGTCTATGAATAGATAAATGGTGTAGGCTTGGCAAATGCCTTACAATAACCAGTACTTTGGAAAAGAGCTTGATTACTATAAAACTTGGGAAGCTGTTCTGGGTGCATATCATACATATAAAGCCATCTTTGAGAACAGCGCTAACAGAGATGTGCATTATATATTCCCAGCCTATGCTACACTTGTGGACTATTCACAGAGGTCATTTTGACAAGACTACATACAGACCCCATTTAACAGGCTTGTTAACTATTAGCACTGGATTAGGATGGAGAAAAGAAAATGGCAGTGATCTTAATTATCTCCATCATTTGACAGGTTTGATATCTTTTCATATATAATTACTATATTAATATATATTATATATAAACTTTATATATATTATATATAAACTATATATAATACAATATACTATTAATATTTATCTGAAGTATAACATGACATTCAAGGATTCTCTAAATATGCACACACACACGTGTATATATATAAAAGATTATATGCACAAAAACAAATTCCAGGAAGACAATACAATATTAATTGGAAAAAGTTATAATATGTATGTGATCCTAATGCAGAAATCAAACATCCTTAAAATGTTACGGTATCATCAACTTTGAAATTTATAAATGAACATTATGCAGTGTTAAAAGCCTCAGCTCTGCTGCAACCTTCACGATAAAAAAATCCCAAATGGATGCAATGCTGATTTAACCAGAAGGTAACTCCACTGATCTGAGTGCTACTCTGATATGAAACTGGAGTAACAAGGTGGAAACTTGAGTTATCTGTATTTGAGAAACATTTTCATGTTAAGTAGGTTATTCTAGCTGTATCTCCAAATATCAGCAATTGTACATGTCTTTACACCTTAAATAAAATGCTGGGTTTTTGTGGTGTAATTTCCAATTATTATTAAATAAGTGCTTTTCCTTCTAATCATCACTCCTGCTTATTTCAACAAGTGGAATACAATAATGCAAGAGAAATAATTTATGTGCTAATACATTACTGAATTACATGTTATTCCCTCCCACTGACCTCTTTGATGTTCTCTGGACCAAAAGTCTCTTCCTAATATTTATGAATTTGTTTATACAGCTGAATAATTCAACCACTTAGGAAAAGATTCTGCTCCCCACTGACTCATGCACGGCTGCTAATAGAAACCCAGCAGAGAAAGAGCAGATCACAAAGCTCAACACTAGCAGAATAAGCTGAGACCACAGAGAAAGGTTAAACATGTTGCTACTCACTGAACATATTTTCACTTCAGATTTGGCTCAGCTACATAAAGTGTTCAATACTTACAATGAAAAACACTGTTAGTTGCATCATAATAAAATGAATGTAGAAGCAGGAAAAGGCACAAGGTTAAGGTATTATTTCAATTTTACCTTTATTAGTTAAACATAAGCTTCAAAGAGCTGTATGTTTTGATAAATGGATTCTTTAAGAAAATGTGCTTTTAATATGTTCTGTTCTGCAGCTAAGTATCTGCAACTGACTGATTATTATACAGCTCTGCTTTATTTAGCTCAATTCTTACTAACTTTCTCACTCTCTACAGTAGAGTTTGTGGTGCAGATGCGGGTTTACTCTGCAATTCAAAGGGCGGGATGAAACTATATTAAAATCAAAATGTCTTTCTTCGCTCCTCCTTGCACAGGGACAGTTTTACACTTAATTAAAAGTTTGTCATATGTTATAATTTCATTTAGATTTCGTGGAAATTTTATATTGCAGTCAATAATGCATTGCATTTCTGTCCTCAGTGATGACAGGACTCAGAGAAGTGTTTTAACTGCTTGTGGCAGTTCCTCCAGTCACCCCCACTGATTCTAACAGACTTCACAATTATCGAATTAGGTCAGGAGGACCTCTCGAGGTATGAAAGCAGTAAGCTCAGATACCCTCTGAGGAGCTTAGATCATTAGTTCATGCAGGACACCACTCAGCCATCAAAATTTCCTCCCCAAAGCAGTTTAACTTTTCAATTTGCCACCTATATAATAGCTAAGAAAATTTTATAATTAATAGTATTAAAATTCAGTTAGTCAGGATAAGCTGTATTTGAAGAAGCTCCATACAGATGCTTTTATATTTGCCTGGCATGAATAGGTATCTTGTTTGATTCTGAAAATAAAGCAAGCTGTGTCTGATCAATACCTGAAGGATTTCCATCACCCCAGAGACAGGAGACCTTTTTAAATATTCAGATACTGCATATGTATTTATATCTCTGCTTATTCAACTTGATAGCTAATATTATTCTGAGAAACATTATGAAGGAGAACTTGGTATAAATTCTGCATCGGAGTTCTTATCACTTAGGGTATAAAGACGCGAAAAGTTCTCTCTGCAGTCAAACTAGTATGGGATCTAATGCCAACATTATATCCCACATATTGAATATGCTGGACCTCTTCAGTCATTTTACAGTTTCACCCTGAACAGGTTGGACATATGCACTGTGCATATCTATATGCACAACTGTTATAATCATTACTTTATCTGCTGCAAGACTTCCTTAACTGTACTGGTATTTTCCCAGTTCTTACATTTCTACTACAGGTAGTAAGATAAGGAAAAAGAAGAAAAGAGAAATACCAAGAGAAAATGATGCTCCCCCTAATATTGTGCAAGGTTCCAGATGGTATGCAGTCCACACCCATTCTGCACGACTGTTAGATAAGGCGTGATTAGATCCAACAAAGCACTTGAACAGATTGTTAAGTGAATAATCCCACTGAAGTCTATGCGAATATCTCCATGCATGCCAGGAAGGCTAGGTTATTATTCTTGAACTGGAAATAGTCTTACTGCTTGCAGTGGGCATTCATACTCTTTAGAGTTATGAACATGCGTTAGAAAACCAAGATCCCACAAGACTTCAGATATTTTGTATAATAATGTAATGAAAAACCCTAGCATAGAGAACACACAAAATAGAAAAGAACCCTGCTAATAACATTGCAATGTGTAACAAAATTGGAAAAGCTTGTTTTTTCATAGTTCAGGTCTTATCTTCTATAAATCTCTTCTTCAAATCTCCGTCCCACCTTACTGGATGCATGTACGATCTCTGCACAACCACCTGATGAAGAACTCTCTTCATGGGCACTCATTAGCGGTGGCAACACTGGTTAAAAGGAATCTTTTCGCCAAGCTGTTCTTGTAGAACTAGTGTATTCTTCTTTCACACGGCTACATCCTGCTCAACTGTAAGGAGCTATAACTGTATCTTTTATAAAAATACAAATCTATCAAATTAACAAAAGAAGACATGGCTGTTTCCACTAAATGAAATATTTAACTTTCATTAAATCTCTACTTTTTATCTTAGAAGTTGACAGACTACTTGGTAGAATCACAATTGGGCATTTGAAAAGAAGACAGCGAAATGCCTGTTTAATTCTGTAAACTAATCCTCTCTGTGATGTAAACTATAAGCTATTAATGTTCCTGACAGTACTATGTCCCCCTGTATTTAATACTATGTCAAAACGACTAACATATCTCAAAGATTAATTTCCTTTCTCTTAGCTCATGATAAAAATACTTATATTTTATTGCAACAATTTAATAACTTTCAGTGGTTATTCTGTATGAGCTGTGTTTTGTAATACGGTTTAACAAGTCAAACCTAACATTTCAGCATTTTTGAAATTGATGCTTCCCAAGTTCTCAACTGAACCTGTAAGACAGATGCAGGTCTGAGCACAAGCTTGCTGAGGCATGGATGTCTGGTATCGGTTAAAAGTTACCACAGTTCTGAATAGGTGCTTGTCTTCTGCAATGCCATCGAAGGCACATGAGCAATTCAGTGCCTCTCTCAACAACTGACCCTATGAGTAGATCTCAGCTTTCGTATCACTGCGTATCAACAGGATCCCACTGCTATTGCTTAGAATCTTAAAAGCTGTGGCTCTTCATGGTTTAGTTACTAGGATTAATAAGCCCAACTACTCTGGCTCAAATAACAATGACAAGAGGTTTCAGCATGCATTTAGCAGCAATATATGCAAGAACAGATGCATATTTTCTCTGCACAGTTTTGCTCTTGCTCCTGTGAATTTCTAACCCAAAAAGGAACAGAAAAAACGTGTTTCTATTTATTTAAGAATCAAAACCAGTAAATGATTCTCAGATATACACATCATATTCAAAATGCTTTTTAATTCTATATTTAGATGAAATGGATTTCCAGGTACCAGTGCCCCCAAGGCTACTTATTCTACCCACAGTGCCAAGTCACCTATGTAACAGTTATTTTGGTTCCACAACATTAAGTATAGACTTTGAATTAGCGGACTGTATAAAACATTGAATTGTTATGATACCCACCTCACGAGTGCAGGTTATCCTTCTAGGATGAGGAGCTTCCTGTTGCAACTGATACACTGAGAGAAGATAGAAATTAAATTCTGATTAATACAGAATCAGTAGGCATTTTAACATTGAATTTTGCTGTTTAATAAAAAAAGAAAAGATTTCTTGCAAGATTTTATGCAAGGATACATATACCAATGTCTCCAAAGTTATTTATAACTGGTTAGAAAAGAGTCAGTTGCTAGCCAAACCAATTGATAGAGCACTAGGGAGTCACTGGGTAAGATCAGGCAAGCTTCACTCATGCAGATCAGAAAAGAAACTGGATAAACAGAAAATTAAATTTTCTCATATGTCAAATCATGCAGCTGTCACACTTTCTTCAGTAAGCAGCTGGAGTCTCATCCTACTATGTTGGACATACTTTCAGTCAGCAGAAATCTGTTAAAACTTTACACAAATCACTCAGAAATTTGCAGAATCAAACCCTCTACTTTTGCCACTACTCAACACTAATCTTTCTGCACAAAGTAAAAAATGGCCTTTGCATTTGCAGATCTAAAGACATTAGGAGTTGAGTAGCAGAGTCAAACGTGTAAGGCCCAAATTGCGCGGCATTACTAATATCTTCCAACCCTCCCCTCCCCCCCTTTTTTAAAAATAAGGCTCACCAAGCCAAAATGAGTCTTAGAAGCCAGTTGTAAATTTAATAGTACTAATGTGCTGACGTAATAACGTACTACCAAAGGAGTGACTCTCAACTTCTTCCACAAAAGGAGTTTGGTTTGGTAATTCACCTTCAAAATGAGGCTGTCAACAGTAATTTAATATTTGAACAGTATTCTGGAAATTATCTTTCAGTCATTAGTACTAACACCGAGGTCTGTTAACAAATGCTGTCATCTCCTTCAGATAAAAAGACCATAGATTAATTTACCCAATAAGATTTGATTTCATTACGCTTGTCATTTGATCAGAAGTCTTTTCCACAGACAAATATTGTATTAACATTCTAAGTCAGATGAGAATGGAGGAAGTGGCAAAATGCCTGATGATATGGCAAACATAAGATTGGTTGGAAAAATTCACTCCCTTTTGCTCCAAACAAAAACACCAACATTTTATGTTGATGTTACTAAAAAGCAATCAGTATCATTTGGTATTGGTATTACAGAAATGTTTTTTGCAAGTGATGAAAAACAGCACATTAGTATATAAACCAGCAAGCTTCATTTCAAGCATAGTAAGACCATTTATTTGCCTAGCACGCAGATTCGCTAGCTTCCATTAAAAAAGTTGTATTTGATGGCACTAGCCCTTGTCCATGTCCAATTCTTAGAACTGCAGAGCCAAGTTCAAAGTAAAAAATAAAAAAAAAAAAATCACAGAGTGAATATGGATGTCTCTGAATGTCACTGGAGATTCACAATCAGCATGCTCTGCAGAAATAGGCTAAAAATTGCGAATCGTTTCCCACCTTACTTTAAGCAAGGTTGAAAAGATTTTCTGGAAGAAACTCTTTCAAAGACAGTACCTTTCCTCTTCTTCCACTCAGAAGCACAGCAGGTAGACCAGTTAAATTACAAACCAGGCTCCCTATCCTCCTCCCATAATTGATGTATGCAGTTCAAACTGTTCAACACCAGCTTCCTTGCAGTAACTGTTGCCAGGGCAGTCAAACAAGACATTCTTCTTCATCCATTATGAGACAGAAACATAATCAAACTCCATGATTGTGCACTTAATTCTAAATTATGAAAAAGGCTCACCATGGTGAACCATGATGCTGTAGGAGACTGGGTGCACAACACATTTGCACATACCCATGCCTTCAGCTCCTGACAAACTGCCAATGGGGCATAAAGCACATATAAAGAGTATAGATTATGGCATAGAATAAACTGAACAAAGAGGCAGTGCTCCCTGAGTTCACAGAGGTACAGCACTATGGTTCATTATTAATGTTTACAACTGGAAGCAAAATATACAGAAGTCAGTAACAAGTACATAAACGTGCTGCAGTCATGATTAATGATTTTTAATACCAGGGAGCAAATGTGTATTAATTTCATCTTTTAGCCATCCTCTGTAAGACAAAAGCTTGTTTGAATCATTCTGTGTGCAACTGCTTTAATATTAAGCAACTGACATGGCATATGACAAGCTACTGATACCATAAACTATGATTCAAAAGGCACAGACAGGCTTCACCACTAAATTTACAGATTAAGGTCTCAACCATCCCAGCAATTGCATACATTGGCAAGTATTAAAAATAGTTCATAGTCTAAACAAAATACTGAAGATGGACAAATTAAAAGTCTTTAGCCTTTCTTTTTTTTAAACTTACTGCCTTTCTATTTTTTTCAGTTAACATAAAATGCATTTAAGAGACTCCAATATTCCTAGACTTTTGAGGCCTATGCAGTTTTTTCAGCTCCTACAATCTTCATTATAAATTTCACAGTACTTGGCTATTTACTGTCAGCATCATCTCCTTGAAACTTCTCATGAGACACTCTCTCATTTAGAAAAGTATTCCAGTCCTCAAAGTTGCATAGAAGATCTTGAAACACTTTAACAAATTTAACAAATCAAAAATCAGAAACCAAAATTAAAACCAAAATCAAGGCCTGTTTATGATTGCTAAGGCCGGGGTGATGAACATGTGAGGTTGGCAATGGCAGGGATGGAAAAAAGGCAGCTAAACTCTGTGAGCCATTAGCAGAAGGGTGATTTACGTGGTGGAAAAGCTCTTTTGTCAATGCCCATTTTAATTCTACTATATATTTTTAGCAGATTAAAAAAAAAAAATCTAATCTGCTCTCTTACACTTACTCTCCTTTTA
This sequence comes from Dromaius novaehollandiae, assembly GCF_036370855.1. Classification (NCBI taxonomy): domain Eukaryota; kingdom Metazoa; phylum Chordata; class Aves; order Casuariiformes; family Dromaiidae; genus Dromaius; species Dromaius novaehollandiae. The sequence continues at coordinate 25,431,097 of NC_088104.1, forward strand.
ACACTGGTTTTCACCAAGTCGTCAAGACTAAACTAAAATCTCTGATTGTAAAGAACCTCCCATTCCAGGGTGAAATCCTTTTTGACACAACTGAAAGCTCTCAGATGTCAGCTCTCCCCAACCTATAGTGAACAATATTTTCATCATATAAAATGTTGCTTGAGCAAATACCTTTAGCCAACCTCAGGACACCAAGCCTCCAGAATATATACAAAAGAAAATGTAACCGTAGGTTTGATATTCCTAAAGTGATGTGTATTAAGCAAACAAACATTCTGCTTTCAAAATCTGCTTTTAACAGAAGACTTCGTTCTCGCCTTTTTGAAACCTCAAGATGTCTAGTACCTGCCCCTATTTTTTCTATTTACGGACCAAGAAACAGAATTTACAGGTGAGATACTGTGGGAAACTACAATACTTTACTATAGCGCCTTTTCGTCCAGGCATTTTCTTCAGTCTCCTGGCACCTCCACCAGCACTGCCAAAGAACAAGTTATTCCATTACATGGGAAATGTTTGTACTTCAAATTTATTTATTTTAATTAGGAATGAAAAACAAAAAATTGTGAAATTCTCAATGCAAAGGAATCGAGCTCTGATCTCAGGGCAGGGTGTCTGGGCTGCTGCCACGTGTACATGATGGAGGAAACCTGCAAGCCCAGCTTCCACGAGCTAGGGCAGGCACCCAGGAGAGCTGCAAAGCCAAGGCAGGCAGGCAACCAGGCCCTTCTAGGGGGACTTCAGAAAACCACCTTGTGACTTCACTGGCACTCCACATCAAAAAAAATGCTCTTATTTTACTGCATCAGCAAATTCTGAGAGAAAACTATTTATTTTGAATTTTTATAATCGACTCTAGTCTCAACTCTAGTGATACCTGTTACCAAATCGTATAAGCCTAGAAGTTTCCAAGTGATAGTAACTTAAAGGCAAAAATGGAGTTCACGCAAGCACCAATCTATGCAGCCTCACACGAGGGGGACCACTCACCCTAGTAAGGTGCGCAGAGTCTAGCCCTCAGAAAAAATCTGCATCCATTTGGCCTTGAGGAGAAATGACTGCAACTGTCTCTAGATAATAATGAACCCTTTTACTTTTGTTACTTCTTAAACTGATATTCTAATGGAAAGAAAAATGATTACTTTGAAGCACTGAAATGAAACATTTTCAACTCAGACGTAAAAAAAAAAAAAAAAAAAAAAAAAAAAAAATCTGTTGAGATACTTACAGTAAGATTTCCAAACAGGTGGTCTGTATTCATCAGTATCTGAAAGAGCAATGATAAATCTCAATGTTGTATTAAACATTTTAAAACAGAAATAAGCCTGCAGAAGCACTTGCAGATTTATTAAGATAAATACTGCACCTAGATTCTAAAGTTACTTTTACTAGTGGAGCAGAGAACAACTTGTTAAAAGTTTCCTCCTTTTTACTTAAAATGAAAATAAAGAAGGTATTTTTTGAAGCTTGACAGAACAAACGCTATTTGCAAGATGGCAAACGCACACATCAGAAGCCAAAATACTAAAGACATAGAAGGGAGGGAAGCGTATTATTTTATTATGTATATATTTGAAAGTTTGCTTTTAAATTACACTAAAAAGATGTTTTTGTCTCAGTTTATACTCCAATACTCATTCATGCCCTTAGCTTCTTCCACTTCCGGAGAGCAATTATGTAGCAACTCTTAAAAATAGTATCACAGCATGTAAGCACTACTGAAATATTTCACAAAAGAGCAGCATTTCTTTCATAGTGAGTACAAACTCTACTTTAAAACAGTCAGTGGGTACTAAAAGCATATGTCTAATCACAAATTTTAATTCTCAAATAAAAAATTCTCAAAATTTTCTAAGTTCTATCTCGCTTGTGAATTGCTGACAACTGATCTGACATTTTGAGCTCAGGGTCCTGTCACTAACTTCATCTCCAATCCACTATTTCACCTCTCTGGCCACATAATCCCAGCTTTAATTCTGATCCTGCAAGGTACTGAGGCTTTCTGCAAGATGCTGTCCTTATTCGTCGTGAAACTCCTGGGAGTTATTCAGTACTCGTGACGTCAAAAGGTGCAGAGCTGGGACAATGCAGTCCCTTCTCACTGCAGTATTCATTTCTCAGCACCATCTGCACATCTGCTCACATTGGTACTATCTGCTGCATCCAACATAACCCTAATTTCTGCTTGTTATCATGATGTTACATTAAAGGACCACCTAGGAACCTCTTCCTTCAGTTTGGGCCTGTCAGGCATCTCTACTCTAGACTTAAGCCCTCCAAAATTGAGCCATAAACTGGCCAAGTTTTTTTGTTTTGCCTCCCCTTAGCATAAGCAACCTTTCTTTGAATACTTGCTTTAGTCCTTCTCTCCTACCTACAGTCATGTCAAAATACCTCTAAGTCAGAGCTTAGCAAAATTAGCTGCTTTCTAGTTTAATTGGCAAACATTTGCACTGAAGCTTCCCAGATCCACCCTGCATGCTGTCCAGCCTGGCTGAACTACCACTTTGCTTGATTTTTTACCTTATATTTTGCTGCTACATACAAACAGGGTGTAATCCTTACAGACTGCCTCAGTGTTAGTGGGTTTTATAAACACATTTTTTGTTATTATTAAGGCAGCACTTGGGTCAAACTGCCATTGCCCAGAATATTATTTTTTTGATCCTTGGAAGGCCCTGCAGATGTGATGCTCTAATGTCCTGGGTATCTGACCGAATAAATACCTCACAACTGCAGAGAGCTCTTCAGCCACCCACACTACACTGTGTCAGTGAAAGAAAATCATCAGCAACAGATGCATCAGCGGTTATTCATTCCTACTTTGATATTTTTTAATTAAAGCAGTGCAAGTAGATTCATTCCAGAAACATTGTAACATGATCCCTTAACACTGTAATGTCACATGGAAAAACGGCAAAACCTGTAAGTAAAAATAATGGGTTTAGTCCCAGAAGACTATTTTTACCCCATTAGCTGATTTTTTTTTTTTTTGCTATAGTCTTTTATAGGCAACATATGCATCGGTTTGATTTACAAATAAATGATTTAAGTAAAGGACAATATGCACTGTATTTGTAAAATATGAGCTAACTGTTACAAAAATACAAATATTTTGGCAGTCTAACCTACCTTTGCTTGCACTCAAGCTGTATAAGTGTTACAGCTAAGGGCAGTATGATTATAAAACCAAAAAGCAACAATATTTCTGCCAAAAAAAACCCCCAAACCTTGTTAAAGCCAGATAAGAACAGCGGTAACTTTTGTATAACAAACATTTAACATTCAGAAATTGGAAGGGATGATTTATGTTATGCAGCTGTGCGTAAGTATTTTGTTAGAAAATCTGCCTGTAAGCTTTACTGCCTTAACACTGTTAGAATACCCTCAGGCCATCCCACATGAGGCAATGAAAAACAAAAGGTCATTTCTATTGCAAATTAAAAAAAAGTTATCTGAAATAAAATACTATAGCAGCAAGTACAGTGCAGTAACACCAGTGAAAGAGTGGGTCTGTAGTTTGTTCCTGTGCAGGAACGCTTCCATTATTAAAATCACTCTGCTATGCAAACATAAAATACAATGACTATTAACATCGGACTGGTCTGATGGCAGTTACCTGTTTTTAAAACTTAATTGTTGTGGTCTGATTTAGCAAGCCATCAGTATTATGAAATGCATAACTAGGAAAAGAGCTTGATTTTCATACAATGCATGTTTCCACGTATGGCATCTCCAATTAGGCACTCAAAGTACCTGAAAACCACTTGAAGGCATGATAAAAGACTAAAGAAAATGCTGAACCCAAAATACATCTTCTCACTAACACTGTACCACCTTCTAATTAACACAACAAACTCTACTTTGTCAGTTCTCAGGTTTTTCTGCAGCACCCAGCAGTGTGGTATCTAAGCTCCGCTAAATGTTTCCATGATAAGATCAAATCATTTTCTACAAGCTGTGCATCATGTTTTATCTTAACTATATTTTCTACCTTAAGTGAGACTCAGTTCAACTTAAAGCTGATCTTCTCCAAAGGTCTGGAGTACCAAAGAAAATATAAATGCATAAAATGATGCTACAAACTCTGTCCAGATGTGATCCTACTGACAGCAGTGAGACTTTCACCAGCATGAAGGCCATGCTCATTGGCAAATACATTTTTAGATCAAGCACACTGTCCATGTGCATAAATTGCAATTTCAAATTGAGCCTGGATAAGCTGATAGGTGCTGAATAATCTTCCTAACCTTTAAAAATGAAAGTGTTTGATTATTTCCTGCTATTCTAGGCAGTGACAGCTTTTGAATTCTTCAGAACTTTGCTCTGATTAGAACGGAATACATGTAAGATTTTATTTTATACAATATAATGGTATTTCTTCAAATTCTCTACCCTGAAACCACACTGATATCTAAAAATTTTCCAGCCTGGCACAGATCAGAAAGAAACAACTGTCTGCCCAAAACCTGCGCTGACATTTAAGCTCCTAAATAAACCTGTCATATTATAAATATATATGTATCTGTAAAGAAAAAAATAAGAACATCTTAAACTGATACATCACTTTAAATCCTACTGAGGCCCAAAGCAATCTACAAGGTAAGCAGGTGTGGGGAAAGAATGCTGCAGGATACAAGAAAATATATTCACAGGCCTTTCACCTTGAAAGAACAATTTTTACTCTTGAACCAGTACCAAAATCAAGCTAGTCTTGAAAACAAGCATCTTATCATAGACCTAGAACAGCTGGTGTGTCATGAGAGCAGGAAGTCACTGTAGCGCTTCTAGTTCAGGGCATGGATCTACATTTCTTAGGTAACCTACATGACAGCTAACTTGTCTCTCAATTTCTTCACCAGCATGGGTTTGCCAGCCTGCCTCTCTCTCCGGTGCACAAGGACAGCCAGAAATCCTTCATTACTCTTAAACAATTCTCAGAACTACCTTGCCCTCACCTTCTTTCTTCCCAAATACACTTTCCTCCTCTCTTTTCCAGGACTCGGCCTTCTCCCGGCCTTCGCAGTTTGCAGCTCATGCAAGACCTCCGGTCTTGCCCCAGAGCAAGGCTGGCTCGTTTCCCAGCGCGGCCCTGCGACCGCTTCCCACCCAGCCCACGCTACCTGCTCAGCACCTCCATCCCCAATCACCTCGCCTCTGCTCAAGGCAGCCTTCAAATCTGCCTGAAGTCAGGTATTTTCTGTCCTTATTTCTCCACGTGGGGAGAAGGCAGAGGCAGAAGAAGCTGGAAGAGCTCAGTCAATAGACCCTTTCCAGGCAGAAATGCCACAGCGGGAAGGAACGTGCTTTTGGGGCCCAGTGTGGCTCCTCCAAGCACACAAATTAATGAAAGAAAAAGGAAACTACCCATCTTGCGAGTGAGCTGTCTGCAGTGAAGAAAGAAGTGAAAAGCAGAGCGTGATTGTCAGAAATACATGCTAGCACCAGAAAAGGGCTTCTCCTGATACGAAAATTATACAGCCATTTAGGAGAAATTCATATAAAGACACAAATGCTATGAGAGCATCTCAGATTTTTCCATAAACATAGACTTGACTAATTGTGACATTACAATGCAGCATCTCCCTTCATTATTTTCAGTCTTTCTTACCCACTTCCATTTTATCCCTTATATAAATCTGGACAACTTTAGCACTTCCAGAGTGAGCATTTTAACTGCAGATATGAAAACCGTTACTATTGCCTCAAACTGTTTAGACTGCTTGTCTCTGTGTATTCCTTTTATAGAAAGAATAAAAATGTTTACCTCTGTTTGAAATGGTACTTTCTATTTCCCCACTGAAAGTCTACCAGCTCTAGGGTAGAGCAGCAGTGGCTTAACCACGCGTGGTAACCCCATAAAATAGCTTAGGGCTTACTGTGAGGTTCCCTACAGAAGATTCAGTTTTATTTCTCCGTTACTGTATGTCATTCCCGGCAGCACGGTGATCTGTAACACCAGGCTGGAGGTTAGTTTAGTGCTGTCTGAAAGGAAATAATCAGCTTTCTGCTGACACAGCAGCTCTTCCTCCAAACTTTGTTTTTCTTTGGCAATATCCCATCAAACACAGGTGAGGCCTCAAACAGCTTACCTTGTGGGAGAGGCCAGTTCTTAGCCTTGGCGGAATAAAAGTGGTCAGAAGAAGAAAATCTAATTTACTGTTTTCTGAACAAATCCAGGACAACAGAATGGTTTAACTCATAAGTAAGAAAAGATGCAAGAAAATAGAAAACACTCTTCTGTATGCCATGGCCTGGGCCCTAACCAGTGAGCATTAGCATGTGTTTTAAGACGCTGTATCTCGCTTTGTATGACAGCAACGTGTGTCAAAATACAACTCCGGGAGAGATGCCTGGCGAGCAGATGTGCCCATCTGCTGACCCACACAACAGGACTGCTCTGTGTGCACAAAAAGACCTTCTAGAAAATTCCCCCTCAGCCTCAAAGTCTTGCTTATTAGCAACCTCCAAATGCCCAAAGGATGCACATACGATTACCTGATCTACAGAAATAAAGCCAGAATTTATTTGCTGAGGGGGGTCTCGAGTCACAAAAACAGCCAGGAAAATGTTGTTCCCTCTCTGTTTTCAGAGCACGAGTGCCAACAGCATTGCAGAGACAAAGCTCCAGCCATCACAAAATGTTTTAAGCAGCAGCCAAACAGGCCCTAGCAGTTAGCGCTTTTGTGCACTCCAACTAAAATAAAACTCAAATAGCAGTAAGGTAATTAAAGGATGAATATAGCCACCACCCTAGCCAGCAGCAGTAAACCAGATGGGCTACAATACCACGGTTTCAGGGTGATGTCTGGCTGTCAGCACTCGGTGCTGATCCAGCAGTGCAGGCAGCATTCCCAGAGGGAAGGTCCCCCCCTGCCCCCCCACAATGGGGGGAAGGAGGAAGGAGAGTAAACTCAGCTCCTGCTCCCGGGAGGGCGAGCGGCAGCGCATGGGGAGCGGGCAGAGGGGGTGCAAATACTGCACTGAACTGGGAAGGGAATGCACCAAGGGCCTTGGTCACCCCTGAGCGAGACACTGGGATCCACCATTTTTTCTCCCCAAATTGCCCACTATGCCTCTGCTATTAGCAGGCAGCAAGTTAAACGATGGTATGTAGTGGGGGGAAGCAGAGGCAGGGTTTTGACCCCAAGCGCAAGCTGTGGTGGCTGCTGGCCCGCTGCACGAGGCGCTGCCCCAAGCCCTCCACCAGCGCCGGGCACGCAGCGCGCCCCGCAGCCAGGGGCTCACCCAAGTTCCCTCCCGCTAGCGCCCCGTTAACACAGAGAAAGTCACCTTCAACCTTGCTGGCTGGCAGGAAATGTGTTCCTAGAACAAGGACTTCTTTAGCATTTAGTTTCTTGACATGAATATGAAAAGGGAAATGATCCTCTGACTCAGTCTTGCCCCATCTTTGCATTCCCACAGCACAGGCGTAACAAATTATTTCTGACCAAAAAGCTCCCACAGACTTACAACAGGCTTTTTAAGAGACCTCAGATAATCCTTTGGTACATTCTCTTTCTCTTAAAAACTGCTATATGGCTATGTTACAAAAAACATTCTCATTTTATTTGGGTTTAAAATTGACTGAATGAAAAGCATGTTAATTCAAAAGTAACTTTGATCTATCAGTCCCTAAAAACAAAGACATTAATTACAAGAACCCTAAGGTACACGTGACCCAGACCCATGCGGAAAACACAAGGGATTTCATTACTACAGCAATTACAACATCACGGAATTTCCCTTTTTGACAGGAAGATACCTGCAGAGCTGAGGATATTTCAGGTAGTGAACGCTGTATTTTTTCATAATTCCAGTATATACAATATCTGTATTTCACTTAGCAATGATGACTAGTATTCCAGATTTCTTTCAGTATTTAGTCTTCGATGCTGCTTTAATATTATCCTTGGCACATTAATTCCTTTGAATTGGGGGGGGGGGGGGAAGCTTAGAAAACTTTTAGACATGTCAACACCCTTTCTCAAGCAACAAACCCCATCACATACCGAGAGGTATCTGAGTGTAAAAGCTTTCGAATAAATCACAAGCTCTCTCCGCACCTCCCCATACATCTAAGCAGTCAGACTGGAACTCACGTTAACATTGAGGCAGATGTTAACAGCTCAACACATTTCCCAGATGTGCACGGACAGATAAACCGTTCTTCCCTGTGGCGGGTCTCCTGTTTGGGGCACCTTGTCGCGACTGAACAAGCCACTTCACGGGGTACAGGCGTTATGTGTAAACTAATACCCAGGCTCAGTGCAAGGACAAATGGCCCCTAGGTCCGAGGAGGTGCTACCTGCGCCTCTGGCCAGGCCGGCGCAGCTCGCCTCCCCAGGGAGACGGCACCCTGCGGGATGCCCCCAGGAGCCACCTCCAGGGCAGCCTTGGAGCAACTGGCAGGTGCGCGGGGCGCTTCACCAAGGAAATGATCCAGTCTCATGTCCACGGCTGTGGGCAACGCACGTGGCCACCAGTGACAACTCTCCTTATGCAAACGCTCTTCTCCGTTGCCTTGATCTTCGACCCAGGTAGCTGCCATTCTCCGTTCCCGTATTACCCAATGCATGGGGGCAGGTTTGGACTTTTAAACTTAAACTATGTTTGAATTATTTGAGCAAGAAAGCAAAAACAGCTGAATGTATTTTCTTCATATTTTCCAAAGAAATTACCATCTGGGAAGAGCAGAAGAATACAATACAACTTGAAGGAAAGTTATAAACCAGTGAAAATAGGAACTTAGAATAAAAGCATCCCTTCAGCTGCAGCATGACACTAAATCACACAGACTATGTAGCAGGAATTTTTTAATGGCACAAAACTTCATTATTTTTCTTTGGTCTTTGCAAGTTTCTGCTTATACTATTCCAAACAAATATAACTTGGCTTCAAAGGTGTGACACTGGAATAAAAACGGTTAAGTGAAAGCAGCTGTGAGCTATACCCATGAGAGCTTGAAGGGCTACTTCCATTCCTCAGCGGAGCTGACCGAGTGATTGCTTTGCTCACGGGAGCCAAGAAAGCACTCTTAGCCAAAGCAAGGGGGCTTCAAGAAGGCCATGTGCTGAATAATTCAGTCGGTCGGGGGTAGGGGGGGAGGAAATCACACTACCATCCTGGTTTCTATGAACGTCTGATCTGGAGACAATAAATTCAATGGAAATGCTTCTAATGGGTTGAATAAGACACCCACTGACAACAGCTAGAGTTCAGCGCCTTTTATTGGCAGGTTTACTCTTACTGCCTCTCTATGAATAATGGGGAAACTAATCTTCTTTACCACAGTCACTACTGCTGTTAAATAAATTCATCTTTTAAGTTATTAGACCAGGTTGCAGAAGATCTGTTTCCAGATTTTCATTTAATTGAAGCAAGGAAAGTACTTGTTTTTCCTCACCTTTGCCAGATGAATACAGTGGCATCTGACTACAAGGTTACTCTACAAGTTAAAAAAAAGGGGTTAAAAATCCACTATGATAAAAAAAGAAAAAAATCAGAACTGAATTTTACTTTGGGGCTTGTAACGGCTGGAGTTTTCATGTGTGCAATGATAACAAGCAAAAGACACAACTGTGGGCCTCTTTCTCTCGACTCTAGTTTAAAAGGGAAGAAAATCCACTTCCTGTGAAAGCATAGTTAGCTGACTGTTTAAGAAAAGTTTCAAAACCTCTGAAACTACTTCCTGGGGTTGCTTTAAGTATAAAGAAGTATACCTCTGAGAGGTAAAAAGTGCCACCTTGTGGACATTTAACAAATAGAATTTAATTTTACTTTTAGTTTACAGCAGTCTCCCTCAAACCTTTGGGACACCACCAGTCAGCTTCCAGCGTTTCTGGGAATACCATTTTCTCTTCTCAAATAAAAAACATACCATGGGAATCACCACCTAACACAGCTCTGTGTGTTAGGTTGTGGATACCGACGTCAGAGTCAGGCTGCCAGCTGTCTGCAGCCCTCTGCTTTACATCACTATAGCACCTATGTTAGCTCTACAGACTCATAGGTATTCTGAAATGTCTGGTTTACATAACAACCAATTTTCTACTGAAAATGTTGCAAAAATTAAATACGTCTCTTAAATTTATCTATTTCAGAGAAAAACAGTCTGTCGAAATTTTTTTTAATGAATTATGGTAAAACTGAATGAACTTGCTGCCCCAAACTGCTGAAAGAATATGGGTTGGGGACAGTTCCCGGTACTTCTTAAGTGTTGTTTAAAAGGTCTTTTGCAAACAAATTTTTCAAGTTCAAGAATAACAGAAACATGCCATTATTGGATGAATCACACTCTTTAGATCTGACAGATAATTTGTCCAAATATCTTGCATATAAGGATGGTAAAGTTTTAGAGCAATTCAGAGCAATAAAAGGTAAAACAAACTTGAACACAGCAATCAAACATCCCAAGTTAAAATCCAGGCCAGTTTTCACTGGAGACACTGACACACTCATTTTGATCATAGTCAAAGAAATCTCCTTGGGAGAAAACAGAAACACCTATCAAAACTATGTTTCTTAAACTGCTTTGCTTCCAGCCTAGAATGATGGCCAGGATGTTACAACAAGGGATAAAGTAGGAGAAAACAGTATTTCCCCTTCTGCATTTCCTTTCCTGTTTTTTTTTTTTTTTGTTTTGTTTTGAAAATCCTTTGTCTCTTATTTTAAAAATCTTCCTGCCCAGAGACCTAGTCCATTTTCCATCTTTTCCATCACTCTTGTTTTAGTCCTTCCGAATATTAATAAAACCAGCAAAGGCACATCAGGTTTACCACAACTTCCAGCAACAACTCCTAGAGCCAGAGCCTGAAGGCATTTGCAAAAATAAATGTTTCTGTCTGGATTTCTCTAACATATCCAACAGAGAAGTTTGAGTGGAGCTTTACTATTCAAATATTCTGAACAGTCACACCAATAATGATAAAGGAACAATATGATATGTTATAAAAGTGTCTTCTAACTGTAAATAAATCCCTTCCCCTGAATAAGAAGTCTGTCCAGTCAAGTTCCAGTGGAAGAAACCCTAAATAAAGGAAGAGCTTTCAACCATCTCTGAAATACAACCCCTCTATCCATTACATAATGCCCTAATTCACTGAATGGGGAGGCATGTTTTATCACTGGTAGCCTGGTTGCTTTGAATTTTTTTCACGTACAGCACCGAAATAATGAACATACATTCATTTTCCTGCTCTAAAATCCACTTTTAAATACAGCATTGTGGTTTAATAAAAGGTGAACCACAACAAAGAGCACAGTGTTGACGCTGCCTCTCTAGCCATTGGTAAAATCTACTGGGAGCTTGTCACCCCTTGTATTTTAGACCAAGATAGCTGCTGTGCATTCTTTATCTTATTGTGGGAAAAACCAAAACACCCCTTCACCTGCCCAGGCAAAAAAGTTACTCAGAAAATTAAGAGCAGATCCTGATGGACTCACATGCTCTCAAGCATGTCTCTCTTTTTTCCAACTATGTCAGAAGATCTAATAGATGCTATCACCTCCCTTTCCCCAGACTTGACCCATTCATATTCTTAGACCATCAGAGTTACGGAAAACCTATTACTATCACTATTGGTAACAGATTTTTCATTTTCTAAAATAATCGTATAATAAGATGTTATTGCTCACGCAAAAATATGACTTGTATTTACATCCTTATTTCTAGAACAGCTGCAATACATTGACACCCAAGGTAGGAAGGAAGAGGGCAGATGACCAAGTAAAGTACCCTTGCCTGGAACCAGGATCATTTTATACTGTCAGGAAGGAAACTCCTAAAAAGTATTATTGGCAGGCTCAGAGAAAGGGAAATGGACACCATGTGGTTGGTTGGATGCCTTTTTTTTGAACTAGAATTACATTTTTACTCCAAATGCCATTCTCCATTTGCTGCGAGTTTTTCCCCAATTTGAAAGCTAGCAGTGTCATTCCTTGTCTCTTTCTGTTTTGATATATAACCTCCAAGAGGTGTCTGATGACATGAAGTATGATGCTCCAGCTAGGAAAGCTGAAAAATTCACTGTAGTCAAAGAACTACAGCAAAAAAATATCTATCCATCAGCCTCTCCCATTTACTGCATTTAGCCCATTTTTTACATAAATCTTTTCTCCCTTTGCAGATTCACCCACTACACTAGACAAAAACTAGAGAAAGGAGAGGGACAGCATATGTGAGCAAGCATCCAGCAGCAGGGAAACACTGCTCCGGGTGCAGAGCCGGCATCGCCCAGTGTGTTGTCAGGCTGCTGCTGCAGACAAAGGACCCTCGCCAAGGCGGTTTCGCAGCTCTGAAAGCGCTGCAAAGAGCGAGCGGCTTTCTGCACAGGCCCCCCAAGCACCCGCGGTTCTCCCTATGTCTGTAGGGATGGAAGCAGAGCTCCACAGCTGGGGAAGCCGGGAACAGTCTGCTGGAAGAAGAGCTGCAGACAAAGCTCTGCCATCGCCCAGTGGGAATAGGAGAGCTGTCTGGAAAACTCAGTATCATCAATGCTTGAAGACAACCTAACAAGTCCTTTTCTGTGTAACTTCTGTTTTATTTTCTCTATTTTTCCTCCTTTTTTCAAATATTTAATTCATACAATTTTCTTATCTCTGTTCTGAAGTTGTTTCTCCTGTTTCCACTAATCAAAAGAAAGACAAATTGATCTGCAAATAATGGAAGCCTGGGTTTAATACCTCTCACGTTTTATAAATAAAATAAACCAGATACAGAGGACATTATCATGGTACTGTGTTAGGAAAGAGGTTTTCAACAATTATTATGTGTATTTTTGGAATATCAACACATCCTTACTGGAAATGAGACCCCATGGGAATGGGCATAAGCAAAAAGCAGACTTTGTCCTGCCAAACTTGATGTCTATATAGAAAATACGAACAGTGGCTGGCAAGAGAAGCAGAGGCATAAAAAGAGGAAATCACTTTGCAGGTCAGAGACCAGCATCTCTATTCCCAAAACTGGCCAACCCAATAATCCCCTAGGCAGCATTTTTCCTCTAGAGAGCAGCTCTTTTGCTGTATTTAGATCTACACTGACTTCGTAAAAAAGCACTATCGCTGCATTTGGCAGCATGGGAAAAGACAAAAAACAGACACATGGAGAGCTGTAGCACATGATAGATCAAAAAAACAGTATGACGTTAGAAAAGGGTTTTGGCTTACCTACATGGCTGGATGGGGACTGCCGGGAGGCAGAACGTTGCAAAAAGAATTGTCAGAGAAAATTGCTAATATAGCTCCGAGACATGGCCAGTCCTGCCTGTACCTTCTGTGTTTGCCCTTGCACAGAAATGGGAGAAGAAAGAAACCTTCCAAAATAGGCAGAGTGAGATTCTTTTACAGTTCAGAATACTGACTATCAGCAGACCTAACTTGTCAAAAAAACCTTTAAAAAACAGAAAAAAGTTCTTCTAGCTTCTCACAAACCTTTCCAGTAGGTGAAAAAAAATGCCAATAAACTGAGGAGCTCAATTAGCTTGTGTGAGCTCTCCTTCAGACAGGGAACCAGCAGTATGTAACCCACTTAGCTCAGAGGTTGCTTAGACACATCCACCTAAGCTACAGTCGCAGGAGCGGAGCATCCTCTGCTGCTCCCCTCAGAGCCTGCCAGGCCTCACTATGGCAGTGAAACAGGGGCCAAATTTCACCTACTGTAAATTCCAAACCCGCAGAAGAGCAAGTTTGGACAAAATAATCTCCTTGATTTGGTCTAATGCATACTCTGGGGTGGCCTGAGGGAGGAGGTCTTTATACACTGCTGCTTCACTAAAAAACAAGGAATAAAAGATGCTCCATTAAGTTATTGATTAGCTTGCTGCTCTGCCATAGGGGGCAGTTGGGAGGGGGTTGTGACCACAGCGTTCTGTGATATCAAGTAAAAGTGGGCAGAACTGCAGAGTATTCAGGAAGTACCCAGCAACCACAATAAAACAACAGCACAGCTGAACTCACAGGATCTCACGATTAAAATAGTCAGGACATTTTTTTCCCTCCTTCCTCTGCTTGCTTTTTTGGGTTGGTAATTTTCCTTTGCATACTTACTTGCTGTTATTTACTACATTATACTACTGATGAATAAACAATAAACAAGCACCTTACCTAGTTTCTTTACCATGTAAATTCTGGCATGGAAATAACATTCAACACAAAGTTTTCAAATGTTTTCTCACCAGGAAGAAGACTCACTATTTTACTTAAAATATTTCTCTGCTTCCATTAAAACAGTGAAGATTTATTCAATACCTTCAAGCCACATCTATAAATATACTCTCTGGAAAACCTGAAAAGGAAATCAGTAAAATTAATTGCTGTGTCAAAATCATGCTTCCTTTATTGTGTGCATGTTCAGTCAGTATGCCAGAGGTGAGGAAGAGCTACATCCTGCCTTTTTTTTTTTTTTTTTTTACTCAGTGAAAAATGATCCAACATTGCACTGAAGCACTGTGTCCAGATTCACATGGAAGCCATAAAATGCACATGGAAAAATGCAGAAGACTAGATTTGGCCCTACCAAATAATTATCATCAACTTTTATAGTCTGCTCTGGATTGTGTACTTACCAGATATTAATGCAGCACTGAGGAGACTAACTTGTACCCTGCCAATGTGACAGCCAGGAACTGCTAGGTACTGCACTAAAATGTGGGGTTAATTTTTTAGAATAGCAGTATTACTTCCTTTTGCAAGTCCCCCATTTACCCTGCAGTAGGAATAATCTCCTTACTCTTCTTCCACTGCTGCAGCAGTGCTCAAAGACCTTGCTATATGATGCTACATAATTTAAATGATTGCAACTGTGGGTATACTCCAACATGTCTGGCTACAGATGCACGCTACTGCACACTACCCAATGTGCAAGGAAACAATGCCACTATTTAGGAAACAGCGTTACCTTTGCTTTTGGTGTGCAAATTTCCCACTAACAAGCTGCCCCAGGACATCCAGTTTCTGATCAAGGTCAGAAATTACGTTTTTATTTCAGCTTCCTGAAGAACAAGGTTACCTATAAGCAGTTGCTCTTGCAAAGAAGGAAGCAGGAAGGAGCGGGAGACAGGGAGCATGAGTGCAGCGGAAAGGCAGCCAACTCCCCCTTCAGCACCAGGAACGTACAGCCCCAACCACGCAACATATTCAACACAGCCAGATCCCAAAGCCAACTATGCCAGTGGGCTTCCCCACAGAGATACTGACACCACGAGCATGGTTGTCTCCTACTGCGAGCAGTGAGGTCTAGCTTGCAACTTAGACTCTGTGGCCCATGACCAGTAGATGCAGTCTTCTTATGTATTCTCCCAAGGATCTAAGATTCATTCACATGAAAAGCCAGAGCACATCCTCACATCCTATCAACAGCAATTAAAATCTCAGCCAAAAGCTCCAAGTAGCCCAGACTGCCACAGCAGCCTCAGCTCTCTCCACAAAGCTCATCAGGGAACTGCTGGGACACAGAAACAGCTTTGGGGAGCAACATATCAGAATATATCACAGAAATCACACACTCATGGGAATAAATAGGATTTTATAAGCACATTTTCCAGAAATTATGAAACTACTTTTCATTCAGATATAGGATGAAAGAATTTTGAATGCTGGAAATGTCAAATGTCAATTGGCTCTTTCACATTCACAAAGGCTATTGCACATAAACTGAACACTTTATGCTTTCCAGTTGGATGTGATCTATCCTCCTTGCATTGACTAGAATTGGGACATCAGCCCTCCACACCACCATAACTTCTAAACCCTTGGGGACAGCTTGGAGATCTGCAGGAAGTCTTCCCAGCATCTTCTAGCATCTGGCCAGCTACCATTCAATTACAAGGCCTCAGTGGTATTGTTAAGTGTTTTAGAAGACAAAATATTTCAGTGACTTTTTTTAAAATGCCTTAAATTTAAAATCTAGGTTTTTAACTTTCTATTATCATTTATAAAGATGTACAAGGCAGACACAATCCACCCCACTGATATGATAGATTCTCAGTGCCTTTGAAGTTCTCCTATTCTCTCGTAAGAGACCTTTGATTTTTGAAGAGTTACCAGACCAGTTTTTGACTTTATGAGAGAGCATGGAGCATGTCATATTCTTCCAATAATTACAAAACTGCTCTTCGGCCAGGCCTTGGGCTTTTTTTGTTTTGTTTCAGCTAAAAACATGCTTCTGCTGAACAGTCAATCTGATCTCTGTCCACAAGGTGGAGCAGCTAAATAGCTTTAGATGAACACGCAAAGCCCCAAGTTTAGAAAAAGGAAAAAGAATGCAACAATGCACTTTTGGAGAAGTTACATATGCTCATACTCTTGAAGAATTGTGGTTAATGTGCTTTTCTTTGGGAAAAATACTGTAGTCTCCCAAAAGGCTTATACTATGCTTATGCTTAAACTTTACTGAATAAAATAGTATTTAAGTCATAACTAAAGAACTGCCGTTGTATGCTGACGCATACTTTTCTTGATACTGATACATACTCATTATCACATGGACTCTCTAATCTTTTAGTACATCTCAAACAACAGTTAAGAACTCTTGGGAGACAGGCAGTAAGAAAACAAAGTCCCCAAACCCAGCAAGGTGGAAAGGATCAGCTGAGTCCAAAACAAATAGAAGAAAGAGGAAAACCCAGACTTAACGGAAACAGCAATCCTCGGCTCCTCCTAAGATCTGGTCTGTACATCAGCAAAGTCTGGAAACTTTTCTTCAATCTTTGGATCCAGAGTATATTTTACTTTGGCCCTGTCTGCTGAGATGCTGTACTGTGCAGATTGTTTCCACTTACTAGCTTATGAGCAGGTCATTTGATGCCAAGGAGGAAATTTGTTCAATGTTCATTTGTTCAACAGTGTGCCTGAACTGCCCATATTGCATGAGAATTTCTATGAGATGTACATCTGACTGGAGAGAACTGCAAAGAGGGGCTGTATTCACAGGGCTTATGGCAAGTCTTGTTGGCAGGAACTAAAATCTTGCCATGCTGCATTTTAGTTATTTATGACCACTTTCCTATTTACTTCCCTTTAAGAGAAAACAGCTCAATTATTGGATACAATTCTGCCTTCTGGTGCCTGGGCTGGTGTTTTGATACACTCTAATAACACTAGCGGTAGTCCTGGAAAGCACAGAGCACACCAGTAACATGTTCTACACCAATCTCTCTCTGTTTAGATCAAATTCCAAAATCTCTTTTCAATTATTTACTTCTGCACATAATAGGATGTGACCTTTCCAGCTTCAGCAAAAACACCAACCATGAAATTTCCTCTTTTAAGATTTTTCTACAATATTCACAACTAAAAGAAAATGCTATTTCATACTAGCCACTCTATCAAGCTCGCTTCTAAGTGCTAATTTGAGAAGCCAAGACCAAAATTTTTCATCCTCATTTATAACTGTTAGTGTCACTTCCCTAA
This sequence comes from Dromaius novaehollandiae, assembly GCF_036370855.1. Classification (NCBI taxonomy): domain Eukaryota; kingdom Metazoa; phylum Chordata; class Aves; order Casuariiformes; family Dromaiidae; genus Dromaius; species Dromaius novaehollandiae. The sequence goes on from NC_088104.1 coordinate 25,448,509, forward strand.
TATTTTGATCAATTGATAACAATTTCCAGTTAATAGATCCATCTTCTTTTCCCAGTTCCTAAGCAGTTTTCCCTTTCAACTTGTTCCTGACATTGCATTGCCAGCAAAACCTTTTCAAGGTTGCTGTCCTTATCTGCTTCATTAAGTTCTCTAAGTTAGGTAAGGTAAGCACAGCACCTAGGAGAAAACAATCTTCTCATTCTCAGTACTTGGGCACTTTCCTTCCCAGATCTCTGAACGGGATTCAGGAGATCAAGAGTTTACCTGTAAGGTGGTTTCCACCTCTGCTTAACAAATCACCTTCATTTGTAAATCTTGTTTAAAACAAAAACACATGCTGGCCTTACCTATGTCAGAAACATTTTATTAGTGTCCCTAAGTTGTTTTAATTGTCTCATTAAACGATTTCAAGTTTCCAGCATGACTAGATATTGACTTGTTTGAATCTCTCTTAAAATTAGTCTGTATCAGTTGGTAGTGAATGAAGCCAAACTCATTTGAGCAAGGGCTAAACACTTTAGGGTATCTGCTTTATCCAGTTTAAGTAGATCACTTTGAACTCACTATTTTACTGGTGAAACAACTCCAGTCTAGGCAGTGCAACATGGAGCACATATTCACTTTTCAAAAGTGCTTCAAGATCATAAGATGAGCGGTAAGGTTCTCTATGCATTTTTATTTTTTTTTTGGCACAGCAGCATCAGTGATGTGCACTATTCCTCTAACACACCACACTGATATTCTCTATAGCAACAAAAGCACTATTATAAATGTACCAATTCCGTGAAAAACTTCCATGAGCTATTCCAAATAAGGAAGAGATTCAAAGAACACTTTCTGATACAAACTGTCTCTTCAGCTAAGGGGCTCTGTCAATATGTTTTTACCAACACAGCTAGCCATAAATTTTAAGAGTAGTTCAGGGCCATGTATAAAAATACAAAGGAGAACAACCTTAACTGTACATGATCTATTTACATCCTCTTCTTAGAAGGCTCTGCACATTAGAAATAAGCAGATTCATTTCCTGTCCTGCAGTGAATCCTCAGGTATCATCTGTTGGTGAGCCACTTTTTAGGGGAACACTCATCTTCTATGTTCCTTTGACTAAACTAACCAAGCACAGTAAAACTTAAAAGCCTTCCCCAAGCAGGCAAAACATGTACTTAGAGAACAATGAACTGATTTTATTTCTATACAGTATCCTTAAGATTATCACATTAGAAAATATGCACTTATACCAGTATACATGTTCCCTACCTTTCAAAGCAGCAGTGAGACAGTATCTGTTTTGCATGGAGAACAGTAACCACAGATAATAGAACTGAAAATAGCCATTTGTTAATTAACATTTCAAATATGGAAGAATCTATTTCAAAGGGTTTGCCTCATGCCCATAGTAGCAGATAGATTAATAAGAAAAGTATTTCTGTTCAGTATGACACTGGAGCTCATAGCTGTGGAAAAGAATTCTGTTAAGTGGGCAAATTAATACTTGGATGCTCTTTCAACTACATATGCACACCTGAAATGAAAGTATAACTGTGTCCTGCCTGTAGCAGTGTACTGCCTTCCTCTTTTCACCTGATATTTTTCCTACAAATTTCTCTAAAAACTGCCCTTGTTCACCATCTCCTTGAAAAACCATTGCTAACATTTTGACTACAACTCTGTCTGTAATCCCATTTACCTGCGTCCACTCATCAGAGTACAAGCACTTCAAAGATGAAAAGAAAATTGTTTCATTCCTTATTTCTTAGCCACCAATACTTAGGATGGTGAGTTTTCATCCACTGGAGTGCTCTGAGCGAGAAAGCATGTGAGTGAGAAAGCATGTAAGCAAGAACGCATGAATAATTTCTAATAAATACGTTCATGAAGAGCTCTCCTGACCATTTTGAAATGTCTATTTCTGCACAAAAGTGTTGATGAGCAAACAAATGAACAAAAAGCGAGTTCATAAAACATAAGGACAATTCATAAGTACATAATATAACATAAAAACACTCTTCTTTCAAAGAACAATGCTGGCTTCCTTTAAATGCTTATTGGGATATCCAGCAAGGGACACACATGCTCAGCCGCAGCAATGGGATAAGTTAACACTTTCCCCATTTCCCCTCTACATTGTTTGTTTTCCTTCCCATCGTTGAGTCAGCGATGGGGAATGGCAGCGCACACCTCAGTCTTGTCACTGCAAGACCCCATAGCTTTAGGGATTAACAGAGGGGTCTAGTAAGCCTAGCTACAGAAACACAACTGCTCGTTCTCCCTCTGAGAACAACTTACTATCCCTCACAGAGATCCAGCAGAGCAGAAGCTGTGGGCATCCTTTAGCTACCTCCCAAGCAAACACAGCAAGTAGCTTCAGCCTACCTCCACGAAGGCCATAAATGCAGCCATTGCATGCTGTACTGAAACGGCAGGGATGGACACAGGCACATGCCCCACTCCAGCTATTGCTGTCAGGCAGGAACAAACAGTTGAAGGGGAAAAAGGGGCAACACCTTCAGCCACCACAACCTTTTGGTAAGTGAACATGCACCTGCTGTACGAGCAAAAATGCCACTGGAATTGGACGTCTACTCAAGTGCCATGTGTTTATACGCACAGGGCGTGAAAGCCTTCACTGTTTTATGGATAAGTAAGTTTCTAAACTCTCTGCCAACTCTTGGTAGGTAATTCACAAATATGGGTCATCAAACCCACTGCATCTATTATTTCCAGAAACAACAGGCTCAGCTAGCAGTTTTCCCACCTCTCAAATACACTGACTGCCTTTTAGTCCTCCACTGATGTGGTCCTAGTACAAGATCTACTTTCTTCTATTCGATCAAATCTGCATTAGAAGTGCACTGCCACTACAGCAAAACAAATTCAGTGTACTGGTGAAACCCTACCTTCTACTGGTATCATAAAAAGCCATGCTGCATAGCAGAAACTACCTAAACTCACAATGGCGTTTTTGCCACCATAAATTTGTGTAACTATGATCTCTTTTGGGATGACAATCTTGACCAAGGTAGCAAAGCTGGCTGCAATACGCAGTAGAGAGATGTTTTCAGCCAACAGCTCACATTCTCCCCAGTGTCTGACTGCTTCCCACAGGCTCGTCCTTCTGCTCACGGGGAACAGGCTGCCTCCTCTCCTTCACAATACACACTCTAGACTCATCAGCTGTCCCACCACATTCTACAATCCTCCCTACAATCTTCCACGTAGACAACAGTGAACACAGAGCATGTTGGAAGGTCATGACTGGTAAGACATGATAAGAGAAGGAAGAGAATCATTGAAATAACGAAGACCAAGAAAGTGGAGTCAACACATCTTCTTTCTCTATGCTTTTAATCTTGTGTCATAATTTGGACAGTAAGCTGCAACTGAAAAGGAAGAATAAGTCAGGATAAATATATAGCCCAGGCATAACAGCATTTTTCCATAGCAGAAGAATACTGCTGATATACCAGAAGTTGTGTTTTCTCCAACCAGTTTTCCAGAGAGTCTCAAGGTGTCACCTCTAGAGCATAAACAGCAGGTAATAGTCCAGTGCCTACACAGTGCCTGTGAGGACTGTGGCAATGGCAACCTCCAACAGGAACAGAAAACTCCCAAGCATCCTGGCAGGTAGAAGAAAATATGGCATACTTGGCTTTTTAACTGTCTGATAGCTACATGCCCATTTTAATCTAGAGTCCGTGACAACGTCACCCTGCTTTCTAGTCCTGCCCCTTGTTAGTACAGTCTTTTGACTACACAGTGAATTAGCCAAAATACAGTATAAAGAGCACAGAGAAAGCATATTATGACATATTACCCCTAAACACTACCTTCCCCGCCCTTTCTTCTCCTTTGCTGTGCTCACACACGTACACACATTAAATGAAAGGGACCCAGCAAACTTAGCGGATGTTTTTCCCCAAACCGACATGGCAATTGATCTCAAACTTTATATGCTTTGTACCACATACTATCAGAAGCAGCCCTAGAACGCATGAAATGTGATTCACTTTGATATACCATTATGTACTGGGAAAAAATACAGTACCAAGCCTAGAATTCATGTGAATGTGTAGAACCAAAGCAAACATCTCCCCTGGCACCTGTATGCTCAGGACAGTTTTACTGGTATAAGCCAAGTGCTAATTTAAAATAGTACAATTATAGTTGCTTAATTCCTCAGATACATTTATTCAAGCACATTTATTCTGCCTTTCCCCAGATTTGCTGATGCTGCTCTGGTAGGGGCTTACATTGAAACAAATAAAATATTCTTCTAACAAGTTACCATGGGTCAGCTGTGGTATGGTAACTGAAAATGCAAATACCAGCAGGCAATCAAAATTCAAGGTAAAGGTTGAAGACCTTTCTTGAAATCTAAAGCAAGCATGTCTTGGCCTGTCTTTGTCAAAGCTTCCACAGCTCAGAGGATAAGCGGCAACACATTAGGTTGTGATAACTGTTGTAACTTAATCATAACTGTCTCCAAAAACACTGCACCTATTTTCTGTGTTTATCCAACTCTCACTCTTGCCTTCATAGCTCAAGAGGCACTCCAAGGCTTTTCCATTTCCAAGGAGTCACATTCATTTATTAACGTTTATTAGTCTCACTCCTGCTCTTAAATTACAGGGTTTGACCTGTACCTGACGACATGCAGGACATCTATACCTGCAGTGACCCCTCCAGAAGCCCAGGGGCTCACAGGGATTCAATAATAAGATCGGGGCCTATAATGACCGAGACAGTTTGCTCCATTGTGAACTATGATTTATCATGTCTTGCATCCTAAAAAACTCAGGCAGGAAATACAAATTTAAATGACAGCACTGTAGCTAAATCCAATTCCAGATAGATCTTATCTGCACAGAAAACTGTTTACCACATGCCCTTAACTTGTTTTTAGATGGGGCTTAATAGGCTGCAATAATATAACAGGTGTCAAGAAAAATTCATGAAACTGTTTTTATTCTTTTAAGAAATTGCAGCAGCCCAAGAATCACGAGATAAATGAAAGCAAATTATTTACTTACACAGGAAGTAAATCCACTGTCTAAACAATGCAAACGCATTTCGCACAAACGGTATTTACGTAAAGCTGTTTACTAGAAATCACTTCTGAGCTTCTTATAAGAATAACTGAGTCTGCTAACTTCGTACTGATATTAATCATGTTAATTTTTGCTTTGCCTTGCATTGTTGCTTCTAGCATAATCAGGCAAATTGAGTTTGCAGCATTTTTCTAACTGCAAAGTTAAGATGATACATAAGAAACCTTAATAACCTTACTCAAGAGAAGCCATATGCTCAACAGTTAACACTACAGTTTTTACATTTTGTTTTCCGCGATGCTATCTCAGGCTATGAAAACAACCGAAGCCAACATCCACCGCCTCCCGCAACCGCCCTTTCTTGAATTTGCGTTATTAAATACAGCTACAGGAACACATCCAATTGTTATAGGCAATCGAGCACTACGCGAAAACGCTCCCCGAAGCGCAGGGCTCCTCTCATCAGCGAGCTCCCCGCTCTGCCGCGCAGCTCCTCGGGCGACCCGCGCACTTTTCGAGGCAGCGTAACTTTTATTCGCGTTGCGGCCCCAAACGCGCCCGCCCAGCCTGCTGCACCCGCGCTCTGCCCCAGCCCGGGCGCGGCGCCGCAGCCCGCCGCCTACAAAGGGTTTTGTTCCCCCTCCCCAAGCCGCGGCGCCGCAAGCAGCGGCTCCGGGGCGCTCACGCAGCGCGCCGGGGCGGCGGCGGCCGCCGGAGGCAGCGGGCACCGAGCGCCGGCCCCGGGGCAGCCACGGCGGCGCCCCGCGCCCACGGCCCCCGCCCAGGGCCCCGCCCGGCCGCGAACAATGGAGCCGCCGCCGCCGCCGCCGCCCCTCCGCGCCGCCCCGCGTACTCACCGAACAGCGTGAGGGCCATCGTCAGGGCGCTGCGAGCCCCGGACCGCGGCGAGGCGGCCCCGGCGCGCCCGCTCTCACGCCGGCGGCGCGGCGGGCTGCGGACAGCCAGCGCCTGCAATAAAAGTTAGACGCGACGCCGTCAGCGCCCCCGCGGGAACGGCCGCGCCGCGGCGCCCGGCGGCTGGGCAGCCGCCGCCCGCGCCGCCCCCGAGCCCGCCGCCGCCGCGGGGCCGGGCGCGCCGCCCCCCGCCGCTGCCCCCGCCCGCGCTCACACTGCAGCCCGCCGCCTCGGGGAGCCATCTTGCGCCGCCACATGACCGGCCCGCCCGGCCTGCCCGCCGCAGCCGCGGGGTTCCCATGGCAACGGCCCGCGCGGGAGGCCGGGAGGGGCGCCGCGCCGCGCCCCGCAGTAACGGTCGTGGGGGGGGGGGGCCGAGGCGCTCTCTCCCCCGCCGCTCCGGGTATGCTCTCCTAGCACCGAGCGGAGGGAACGATGCCCATCTCATCTCCCCTTCCACCGGGGATGATGGGCTTTTGACCGGTAAAGGGGAAGAAAAGAACAGAAAAAAAAAAGAAAAGAAAGAAAAGTGGCAGTCCAGGTGCTGTCCGTGAGGTCCCTTCCCAGGCGGGCACCGGGCGAGGCCTCGCCCTGGCCAGGTTTGGCCTCAGGCCGTGCCCCCCCGCATGGCTGCTTCCTCCACCTGGGTCTTCACAGCTCTGCATCCCCACGTAACCCCTTGCGGAGCTTTTCTCTGCCCTGTCTAGAAACGGGAAACATTTCCAATGAACGGTGGTTGTGTACGCGCTCTCTAAAGTTGGTTTCTTTTGCTTTAACTTTCCTCTTTCCCGATACACTTGGAGCGATACAATAAAATGCTGTCAATTTACAAACACTCATTTTCTCAAAAACAATCTTGTGCAAGGGACATGCTTAGAAAAAAATTATAAAAATTTCACCGAGCAAGCAAGTCAATTTCTCCACTAGTTAATATAGTCACCTTGCAGTTATTCAAATGCTTAAATACAAATATTCACTACAGTTGTGTGCACCATTAGGCCTGTTATTAATATCCCTGTACATCAGTCTCATGACAGTTAGATGTGGTCAATAATATCTGCTTGCCACAGTCATGGCATTCAAGAATTTGGCAGTGTTTTGAAAATATAATGGAAGCTCATTTCCTGTAATTTCTAGGTCAGCTAGGCTCCAAGGTCATTTTTGTCACCTGTGAAACGCACCTGCTGAAGAAGGCTTCCATGAAGACTAACCTGGAGACAGCCGGCTCGTTATAGCCAGTAGAGAGCGCAGGGTCGCCTGGTGCCTGTTGGCTTCCCATGCCGATAGGTAGCCCTTGTGAACGCTCCCTCAAGGCTCATGAAAGTCATAATAAATTGGCTTAACCTTCTCAGAGTTGCATGTATCTGGTACAAAAGAACGAATATTCTTGTGAAAAACGTTACTTTTTAAAGCGCGATGAAAGGTAAATGTAAAATTCCATTAAAATGGCACCAAGCATGCATTCACTGTGAAGAGAACAAAATCATGGAATTTCCCTCAAAATTTTTAGGTGCAAGGAATTTCAGCCAATCCAACTCTCAATGTTTGTCACTGCCCAGGACCATAAGTTCTGGAACTAAAATCGTTTAATTGAATAGACAGCATCATGCCTGAATGATCAGCATAGTGTAACTCATTTATACATTTTGCATTTTTAACCCAGAACCAGATATTTGACAGTGTACTCAGCAGATCTTCCCCAGGCATACCTAGAATTACATCTGCTTAATTTGATGACAAAACAGTTTCTCATCTGTTGGTATGGCTTTGCCACTCAGCTAGAGCTCTGTGTACTGAGAATTCAAAGCTAGCCTGAGCATGATCAACAAAATTGTTTACTCATATCCAGTCCATTGCAGCTGTGCAAATCCACAGCGTTCAGTGGAGGCTTTGGCAACATCAGTCAGGGAATCAGATTATCAGGTGTTCTTATGAGCTTGATACAGCTTGCAGGACCTTCCCTTGGGGCAGTTTGGAGGCTACAGTTTGCAGGTAGGAGGAGGCAGGAGTGCAAGACAAAATTTTTGCCTTGGGGCAATCTGAAGGAGAAAGAGCAGGTACATAGGCTGGATCTACAACCACTTTAATTAATGGCTCCATTTATGTGAATACAGCTTGGGCTCAGCAAGTATATACAATAAATTTTCTTTTAACAAGACAGCTAAAACTTAAAGGTCTGTCTGAAAAATGAATGTACTATAGAGTAAGCTTCCACCTGACTTTTCATACTTTTCTATCTAGTCTTTTTGTGGAGAACAAAAGGGAAAGATTTTGTGGGAAAGATTTCAATATCTGGTTTAATACAACAAAAAACATTTAAAAAGGTGTCCGAATGCCATCAAATATTTAAAGCAAATGTTCAGTTTTGCAAAAGTATAGATTTTCTTATGGTATGTTTTGCTTATTGTGCAATGCAAAGTTAAAAAATAAACATTTTATCCCAGAGTGACTTTTTCCTTCGTTTTATTTCTTCCCAAATGAGTACTAGCATCACTGACCTGATTTCACAAAACGTCTTCATTTTCCAAGTATAAAGTGCCAAAGTTTATTGAGCAGCTGGACTACTGAGAAATAATATTTTAATTGGAGGACTAAAAGGAGATTAAAATAGGTGAAAAAAGGTTTGGAAAAAGCCACACACAAAAACAACTTTGCCATTCCGCCTACATGATTTGATCTTTCTGTGCAAAGAGTGTTTTGCTTTGCTTTTTTTGAAGTGAATTGGATCCTAACACTGATTTTTTTTCTTACATTTCCTGGAATTAAATACCAACCTTTCACTCCAATTTCCTTGAATTAAATGGCCAGCTTTTATTCTTCCTCTACTCCAGAATCTGTATTGCTATCTAATTAACTGCTTGTTTACCTTAGAAATGTTTTCCTATTCAGAAAAAGTAATACTAGTTTTCATAACAAGCATTATTAATACTGGAATTGTTAAGATAAGTCTGAGTAATATGATTTGTCATATTAATCATCTAATAACATCTTTGCTATTAATGCTATTACAGCTAAAATCGAAGGAAGCGTGTTGGTCGTTTTACAGTTATAGCTCCTAGTTCCTAGTTGCACAGTTACTAGTTTCACTATTTCCTCCCTGGGGAGAGGAGCGAATATATGCCGGCCGTGCCGAGTATATACCATCTTGCTCAAGGGCCGCTCAGGCTTTTGCTAAGGGTGATAGCTCTCACCAGCAGGAAGAAATCAAAGGCGCAAACCAGAAAAAAAAAAGCCCAAAGTTTGCTCAGCAAAGATCCCTTTCCCCCCACACCCTGATTTTTGAAAGAATCTGAAATTGTCATGGCAATTTCTATTTAACAACATTATCTCAAAATCACATAATGCCTTATCGAGCCGGCACATCTTAGCACACCAGTAGTAACAATGATCTAACAACAACTCTGGGAATTTCGTTGCTGGAGCTTACTGGAGCTTAATGAGCACTAACCATCCGCTGCCGGCGCTGGGAGGGGAGGAAACGCAGATGCTCGGGAGCCGCTAGCCGAGCCTCCCAGTCTCACCCTGTTCAGCCACAGCAGCGCTCACTCCGGAGACACCCCCGTCCGGACGTGTGCCCTGTACAAGGGAGAGCACAGAAGAGCACCCAATCTTGCACCACCGCGGTGGTTTGCCATTGGTTTAAATGGAAGCAAAGATGTGCTTGGTATTTTATCCATTTAGTTCTTTTGCCCTTAAAAAACCCTACTTCTAGAAATTGGTTGTTAGCATCACTTTCTGTACAAAAAGCATTACTGTACTTACTACCAGATAGGAATGTTTTGAGGCATTTTAATGTTTACAGGGTGAAAGTGTAAGAATGAAGTCTCCAGAGGACAAATATATATTATGCTATTCTCTGGCTTGCTCCTTGGCCTTCATTTAGTTTCTTGCCTCATCTCCCAAGCTTCAAGGCTTTTTAATACTGCAGTCAGTTACTACGCTTCATGCTTCACACAAAATTTCACTGCAGGAATTTGGGATTCATTTTCACCATTTGGTTTTTCATTTTGACCCTTCTCCTTTTGTCCCCTCGCTTTTGACCCTGAGCACTGAGACAGCCGTGGCCCAGTTTCCACAGCGGCCTTTCTTTGATCCATCACCTTGTCTAAGGGTCTGGTACAAAATTGTTTCTAATTACCAGACATTTATTCTTCAAACCTCAACTAATTCACTAATCATATATTGATAAATGAGATTTTAAAATTAATCACTGACATTTATGAAGATTTATACACAGTTGTAAATAAATGTTTCTAGCTAGCAAATATAATATTGTTTGAAGAAAAAGATCAAATTAAAGCTGTCTTTTATTTACGGGAAATAATAAAGGTGAAGACATGGTGAAATGTCACCTGATGAATAGGGGTAGCATCTTATCACTGTTACTATTGTCATGCAACAGACCCCCTTGACAGCAGGAAAACAGCTCTATAGAAACCTTGTCACGTGCAGAATTTAATTTAGCTTCTAACGTGCAATCGCTGGGAGTTTCTGGAGCAGGCAGGGGAGCCGCAGCCAGCGGGTGCCTTACTGGGCACTTCAGAGTCCGTGTTGTTTGCAACAGAACATTTACTCATTGCAAAACGGCAAGGCGGATTTCTACCACTTGTTCAGTAAGATAAATTCAATTGTTCTATCTAATTTAAAAATCATCAATAAAAAGTTTGAAGACTGACTACCCACCTTTCTAAAGCTTTCTAGTTAAAATTAATATTTATATAAATGACAGCGATTTCAACACAACATCAAGTCTACCACCAAATACAGAACTGTCATTGCACAGTGCCACTATTTTGGATAGTCTTTCTGGCTCTCATGAGAGAACTGATGTTTGGTCTTATCTTTTGGGCACTGCTGTTGTTCATTATTAATGGCAAAGTCATTTAAACACAATAATATCCAACACTGTTCACGCATAAGGTTAGACAGAATCCCTGCCTCAAGTACAGCAGCTACGAGCAGCCTTTGCAAACCAAATGTAAAAGCGTTTTATCCAGATCTGTGCTACTCTGCAGATTTCTGTGGTAATAAAACCTCTTTTCTTAACTGTCAAGATTTTTTTCTTCTATTTACAGGGTGCAGACTAGCAAAGTAATAGTTCTTAAGAGAAACTTGCTTGCTGAATTTGATGTTCATTGCCGAGGAATACAAGATATGCATCAGTTTCCACCAATTCCTTCTGTTTTAATTCATAAATACCATGTTATAAAATCACATTTGGTATCGTATCTGATCAATAGGAATTGCAGTGTATCTCATTACAGCTTAGAGCAGTTGGATGTACAGTAGGTGATGCACATCTGTGAAATGAAAAATGAGCTTAACATGCCAGCTTTTGGCTCTCGTGGTCATGAAAAAAATGTTTAACACACTAACTGACATCAACCTTTAGAACTTGATTTTTTCTGGTTACATTAAAAGTGAATACCACAAAGCCTAAGCTGGAGCAACATGGGAATATGCTCTTAATTTTTAAACTAAACTAAAGCTGGTTGCTTTATGTCTAAACTATTTGCTGTATTTAGATTGATGTTATGGGACATTATGTTGTTTTTAAATGACAGCACCTCAAAGAGAAAAAAAGTTCATTTTTGTCTATGCTTCCTTAGCAAAGCCCTTTCCAAAGTAATTCTCAAGGATTTTACATTATGACTCCAACTTAACTGAATTTCCAAGACAGTTGCACAATGTGATGAGAATTATGGACAGAATATAGTAGATGCTATCTATGTAGCTTGTGAAGTCATAGATGATCCTGATCTTTGATGTAATTTCCATTAAAAAGAAAATTTGCACCTGAATTTCTTTTCATAGCTGCCTTTTCCCATGTGACACATTAGAACAGCAGCAGCATTTTACAAAAATACCTGCCTCTTCCCCCTCAGTAACATCTCTGCTCTGAAACTGCTGATATAAGTAGACTGGAGAGCCGAAAATATTGGGCTAGATAAATCTTTTCTCTAAAGTACACTTCCTCTTGCCCTGAATTTGGTACTACTTTTATGTCCTCAAATAGGTATCCCTCCTTGTCTTCCAGGGCAGAGGTCACTTGCAAGTCAAGTACCACCTCGTTCCTGTTTTTTCACCTTTACGCGAGAGCAATCCCTTTGGTTTTACAGTAGTGATGTAAGACTGAAATTAAAGATTATCATGCGTAAGAATGCATGAGGCACATTTCGAGGGTGGTCTCAACATTTTAGGCCTCTTTATTAAACAAACATTGCCAAACTCCTGTAATACTTTTAAGTACAAATTTAAAAGCACTTCCAATGCTACAGTTTTCAAGAGGGAGGATGTTCTTCAGCATTTCTTCCTAATTTTCTGCATTTCTAAGAATGAAAGCTGGAGAAGGAATAGAAAATGAAACGTGCTCAACACATTGATGGTTTGAGCCAGGACTGACTTACGCTGACACTCAGAGCTTTCCCATTCCATCAGTTTCCAGGTGATATTTAGAGCAAGCAATACCAAAATGAGCAAGTGACTCTATTGATAACAGCAAAAGAGCATTTTTATTTGCAGCTGGTCTGACTATATTTTTTAACACCAGACTTCTTTGTAAGCTTTCTTATTGCTTGTGTGTACAGTTACCAGCATATGCTTCTAATGCAAAATCAGTTATCAATAAAATTATTAAAATATTGGGCTATTTCAAAATTGCTTACACTTTTGCTGAGATGTAAGTGGAACTTACTCCAAGTTACATTTTTAAGTCCCGCACAGGAAACACACATGCTTATGTTTTTGATTGCTTGTTTTATTAAGTGAAACGAACAGGCTAATTAAAGAAATTCCAGGAAGTTTCTGCTTTCTGTCTCCTAGGGACAAGCCTCAAGTGTCAAAGGAGATAATACCGATGGCTGTAAAACACTCAAGTGTGTTTACATTGGCTCTAAAATGCAGCTTATAGCTTCTATTTAACTTACATATTTCCTTTTTTATACCATGTTTAGAAATACATATAAAGGCATTAATTAATTGAAATAGTGCTTGTATATATTTTTCAAAAGCTGGCAATTAGAAGTTAAAAAACAGATCACAAGCCATTCGCAAAATAGTCTTAGGGATAAACTGATATGAGTATAAATTTATCCATAAACCCTAAAAACTAAGAACAAACTAGCCAGCAAAAAAATCTGCAAGACCCTCCTAGTCCTGACTTTCAAAATGTCTTTGACCCTGAGCAGAGGATCTCGTATAGTCATAGATTATGCCATAGAATTGGTGCTTGCTGTTCTTCCTGCAATAATTTGAGACTTCTAGACCCATTGGATGGCTTTGAAAAGTTGCTGAAGAAATTAAACCTTTTGGTTAGCAACCCAAAGCCTGCAGTTCTGAAGTGCTGTGTAGAACGTCCACAAGGGAGATTTTTTTTGTACTAGATCTCCTTTAATTTGCCAGTTTTTATGCCCAGTAAAAGCTGAAAAGTTCTGTTTATGGTATGTAACAGCTCTAAGATAATATTTTTAAAAATTCTTCTTTCTTAGTGCAATTATCTGATTTTCTAATATCAGAGCTATCAAAATGATTTCTCCATTCTTATGGAATCCAGTGTACTTATTACTAAAGCCATTCAAAAATAAAAAGCAATTGTTTTTAATAAGGGAATTAGTTATCTGGCAATACTCATGCAACTTCCTTTCAGACAGAGTTGCATCTTCTAGGATACTAAGGTTTCCTTGGAAGGCTGTTCAAGTTTAAGAGCACATAAAATAAATTTAAAGGTACTATTTCAAGTCTGAACAGCTTCCTTTATACGAACAAAGGTGTTTTGGCTCAAGTAAGACAAAATTCAACTCCAAATCTGATGCAGCTTATGTGATATTTCAGGAAATAGAATATATGAATAGATAAAACTTGAACTTTGGAAATATTTCACAAGTTTCCTGTTGCATGGATATATGCAATCTAATTAAATGGAAATGCATGTAACTGCCCATGTAGTAAAGAATGAACTTTAATGTCCTAAAGATTTTTAAGTCCAAATCAAACTGTTGAGACAGCAAAAGCATTTGATAACTAATTTCTAGTTCACCCAAGCTCTAAAAGAAGGATGTTTTCCTCCACCAGCAAGACTATTGAAGAGAATATAAAACCTCCCAAATTGAGCAAGAAAGCATATGTACTACTGTTACCCTTCAGCTTTACTGCACTCATCAGCTAACTCTGCAAGCAATCAGGTAACAGCAGCAGAGAACAAAAAGCAGCGTAGAATAACATTTGAAATAACTTTCAAGTGCAGCATCGGCTCTTCAGAATTGCAGAGAGATGAAGTTAACTAAAGCAGCTTCAAAGAACTGAAGTAAATTTAAAATTTTCTCTTAACGATTTTAAAGTGTTATTGAAGAGATTAATAGCTTTTCCTGTTAAACAAACAAGCTGTTTAAACCAAGTTTTCCTGGCAAGGAGACAAACCAACCTTAGAAGTAATAGTGGGATTTAATTAGGATTTGAGATTTTCACTACTCATTGGTTGATTCGTCAGTCTCAAAATAGTTTTAATGAACTGTAAGTTCACAGCAGCAAGATTCTTTACCAAAAAGACAGACTAATCTGGGCCCCCTCAGAGCCTGAAAAAGCACAATTTCTTACATGGCCTCCACAGAGAATTTTTCTTTTTTTTTTGGGGGGGGGGGTGTTGATTATTTACACTTTCTTTAATAAAAAAAATAGATATACCCCTTGACTGTGAACATTTTGCTTACTGTCAGCTGCAACATGCAGAAAGCCCCTTACAAAACAAAACCACATTAGGAGATATCCAGGTCCTAAACTGGAAGTACCAGAGACAATTACTGAGACTTAGCCTACTATAGCTTCTCTTTATAGGACTATAAACTTTATTGGTTACTTAGACTCTATAACTTGTGAGCAGCAAGGCTGCAAGACCCAGATAAATCTGTGTATTTCTGTGGCTGTGTCTTATCATAATTGTAAAAGAATGTGTGGGTTTAGTCTCCAAATTGTCAAAACAATACATTATGCTGCAGCCAGTCTCATAACTGGCACCCATCCCTTTAAACTGATCCTCCCTGTTCTTTCATAGGATATCAGGTTGTGTTAAAAGTCTAATCCTTATCTTCAAAGTATGGTAACCAGGGACCAACAAATATGATCGCCCAACCCCCTGAGACGACAGCTGAGTAAGCAGCTCTGCTGCCAAAGCTTGCTGCGATTTGGCACTGCGATAGCAGAGCTCATGCGGATGGAGGATGTGGTACAGCGCTGAGGCACCAGCTCTGTTGGGACTGAGGGCCTTGACTCTCCCCAGCTGTTACATCCAAGAGTCAAGCAAATGCCACGTCCCTGCTTTCCCTAACATACAATGCTGTGTGCCTCCCAATCTTAATCAAAGCTCTGCTGTTCTCTGCCTGAGTGGCAACCTGTCTCTGTTTGCCCATTCAAGCACAGAAGAGGGAGGGGAAAAAAAGGCAGGACTAGAACCTTTCTTATACTGAAATACTGGTTCTTCCTCCACCCCATTACCTATAAAATGACCTATCATTGCCCACACGAACTGAGATCCCGAGTCCTCGATTACCTCCAGCCCCCATCGGTAACTAGACAGCACTCCTCCCTTGCCTGTGAATGACCTGAACTCCCCTTATTTCATTCCAAAAATTCTGATGGCATACCTCTGTCACAGACACATTGGTTGGTGGGAGCAGAGTATAAAACACAGAACCGGTGGTGAAACTTTTGTTTGCAGGCTCATCTCTCACCTTATTGTGTGCCTTTTGCACTGCTGGAGCTATTTTCAATTCTGAAATCTCCTTTGAATTCTTGTTGCTCATGAGGTGGTCTGAGGTTTTCTTTGAACTCTGCAGCTGTTCAGTGTACTTGTGGGCTGGGATGCTGAGATTTAACAGGTGAAGAGAGCGGTACGGTTACATACGTCTACAGGCTCCTTGCAAGGGTAACCCTTGCTATCCCAGCCACATACTTTTGTTCCTTTATTAGAAAAGTGCATCAGTTGCAGCTAAGTTACTCTGTAGTTCAAGACAAGTTTCCTCGGGGGGGGGAGGAGAGATGAGATGTAGATGGCAGGCTGCACCTCTTTATGGCAGGCTGCACCTCTTTAAAACAAAACAGCTGCATACACAATTGCAAACCAAACCAGATCAGATTGCACAGCTTTCATTATAGGGCATACCGTCATTGCACCTAACTCAGATCTGTGGCTAGATCCAGGACATAGTCCTAAAATCATATTCTGGCAAAGTAAGGATGATGTTAGGAGAACACTGAAATGGGTCAGATACTGTGAAACTGAGATACCTTGGCTATTTGTACATCTTGAAGGTTCATGTCTCTTTCTATAGTCAATCCTTGGCAAATTCAGTTCAAATTCTCCATAAGGTTGGGACGTAACCAGTGAAGGCCAGTGACAAGCCTCTAGGTAAGAAGTACACAGCTGGAGAATTAGAAACATGCAGCCTGACATATGGGCACACTTTTTTTTTTTTTTTTTTTTTTTTTTTTTTTTTTTAAATAGCAGACTTCAGAATTTTACTTAAGAAAAGGTTTGGAAATTTCCCTGCCTTCAGCAAGAGATCCTGAGCACTCAGTGTCCCCAGAAACCTAGTCACGTAGGAATTTAACCTCACATATTCAGTTGTACACTTATGCTGTCCCCAGTCAAATAGACATATAGGAAAGTAAGAAGCTCACATTTTTAGTCCTTCCAAAATTCAGTTCCTCATGTTTTTCTAAATACTGTGGAGACATATCATGCCAATGCTTTCAGCCTATGCAAATGACTTCAGAATCTAGAGTTTATCTGCAGCACTGAAGTCATTGGAACTGATAAGGGGAGTAATTTCCAGAGAGCAGGGGTTTTTCTTTCTTTTTCAACCCTAGTACAACAAGCAAATGTGCACTGAAAAGACACAATTGAGCAAAGCTCTAAGGCAATCACCATGCAGTACTGCATGAGGAGGGGGCCTCAGACACCTCACAATTTCAGTGTCTGTGGCAGCAAAAAGCTTCACCTCTAATTTGCCACCTATTCTTAGACAACGGCTCTTTGGTCCACCAAGGGAAAACTGCTCTACCTTCCCCTCCCAGATGGGCATATTTTTGAGAGCACCCTGTCTCAAAAACTATTTCAAAAGCACATGGGACAAAGGAACTTGATTAACTTATTCTGCAAATGTCAAAAAGAAAAATCCAGATTATCATATTATAAGGCACTGAAATTAGCTTCTACTTTGTACTATATACTACTTATATTAAGGAAAAAAAGTAAGATTGCCTATGCTCTGTCCAGTACTTTGAAGAAATTAAAAGCATTGTGTAGGGACTATGTACCGATTCACTTAATTTGCTATCTTCAGAAAACATGCATGCAAAGTTCAGAGAAATCATTAATACTCAAATTCTTTTGCCTTTGTATCAAATTTTGATCTCATGGCCGTTTGCCCTTAAGTTTTTTTTTCTTCCTGTGCTCAGACAGAAGCAAGGTACTCTATTGCATGAAAAACCGTACCCTCTATAATGCATCCTGCTGCTCAGAAAACATAAGACTGAAGGGCTGACACAGCCACAAGCCTGCAGGCCCAAAGTCTTCACTCAGAGAAGAGGGAAAAGCTTCCTGCTAGGACAGGGGCAGGTGAACTTACAGTCAGAGAAGCAAAAGTGGCTTTCAACTGCTCTCCATACTACATTGGCCACATCAGTATTTTCTTTTGTGTTATTATTGGGTAACACAAAGACGCAACCTGCCAACGATATTTGAAAGTTTATTCAACGCTTAGCAGGGGAAAACGCCACCAGCTAGAAGCACTGCTAGAAGCACAGGAAGGAAGAGAGTTTTGAAGAAATCTTGCCTTAGATAACATGATATCACAATGACTGCAGACTTAGACTTGGACTTGTGGACGCTGTACTTTCTACTGACCTCTATCTTCCTCGCAGAGAAGCCATCAGAGTTCCTGATCTTCCAGCCCAGTGTTTTTTAATGCTACTGTCTTTGCCTAAGGGTCTCAGAGGAGAGTGTGCACCTTTCTCCCTTGGGTAAGAATGATATTACATTAGAAGACACCTTAAGACCTTGCTATACTCCTACCAGTTTGATTAACAGCATCTAAGAAAGCTCAGTTGATGAAACACCCTGGGCAGGCTCTCAAACAAGCCTGTGTATGTAAAAGCCTAACATTTTTCACTTGTACTCTTATTCCTGTCCATATATTGTTTTTAATCAAACAGTTTAAGTTCAAATAATCTTTTATGAGCATTTTAATATGCAAATTCCTTGATATGACAGAAAGTTAAGAAGCTGTAAAATATGGTAAGAATATCAGGAAAGTATGTAAAAGCTTCATGACACTTAATAGAAAAATGTATTTGCTCAAAATATTTAGCAGTTACCACTAGATGGCATTTTGTTCCTGAGAAATCAAAAACTCCTAGGTTTCCAAATACTTGTTACAGACAGCAGGAAATAGTAGGAAATGGAATTACTTACCTCATTTGGTCAATAATTTATTATCCATTGTCTTGTATAAACAAGACACTACTACCACAAGGTAATTTTACTTGTAAATTTACAATGCTCTTTATTTAATTGTGGATTGTGACTCTTCTCTTCAACCATCTACTCAATAGGTAGAGAGTCGAGCTGTGGTCAGCATTTATCAAAAATGTTTTCCACGTTTTAAAATGGAAGACAAATATAGGTCAGTTCAAAGATTTTCAGCATGCTACAAAAATCTGCTAGAATGTCTTGTTCCAGTGATTGCACACAGGAATTCCTATATTATTCTTGGATTAACCCTCAATATAGGGTGCAGTACAGAAAAAGAACTCCTGTTCAGGAATAGAGCTGTTACAAGCCCTGATTATAAATATTATACTTTGTGCCAGGTCTTTTTAATTTCAACTTGTACAAGTAAGCCAGGATATCCCGTACAAGGTGAAATTTCCATCCCTATTGTACCTTTGTATGGTACAATATATTATACTAACTTCTCATTCAGAGATACAATGCAGTTCTATGCCCACCCTAGTGTGGCATGTGCGTAGCTTTTTTTTAGTGTCTGTAAGCCTCTCGATATCAGATTTAAAAAAATGCCTTACTCTGCAGCAAAATGGAAGAGTGAAAAGTGAGCTATTGACTTTTAAGGAGAAAGAGTCTGCAACACCACCAACTCTTGCTTAAGGAAAATTTAAAAGCCTCCAAAGAACAATCTTCATATAATTTTGCATGTATGCAAATATAAACATAATTTTGAGGATGTGTCTTCTCATTAGACCACCATAATGGGCTGCTGTGAGCAGATTCATCACAACAAAATTCAGCAGTCAGAATAATGACATAATATCCAGCACTTTTATGAGAAACTGACTATCATTCATTGATGCAGGACAAAATATCACATTTCCGAGAACTGCAGGACAAAAGTGGGATTCCACGATGCTAGGGTGATCTGTGTTAGCATCTTTGCATATAGGCCTACACCTATGATACTTGTGACTAAATGCAGAATAGACATGTCCACCTAGAGATGATGTTCTGAGATGGTTTTTGCACCATTATAGAGATGACTCTAGACTAGAAAATGCATTTTCATCCTATTTAAGCTCATCTCTGGCTTACTGCCCTCTCCCAGCTTTGTACATTTTTGAAATAATATGCAGTTTTCTAGATTGCTAGCATAGTGCTTAGCTTGATGAGTAAAAGGATTTTTCTTGGTGCACATTGAGAGACTGGTGAAACTGAAATTGTAGATTTTTTTGTTAAAAATGAAGTAGTTTTCAAGTTATTGTCATGCTGAGCACCTCAATCCTGATGGCTGTTGAAACAAACAGGAGGGCTCCAGATATACTGGCCAATATACTGAGAGCTTTGGGAAGCTTAGAAAGCTTTAGAAAGATTGCCAGGTAGTCATCACCCCTACCTTTGCAGTGCACTATATACGCTGCTGGAGGAGAACCATCCAGTGGCGTGCAAAAGAAAGAAATGTGGCGTGGGATAGTAATGGTAAGCTGCATGTTGGAAGTCCAGAACAAACTGTGCTGGAGTAAGTTACCAAGCAAAATTGTGCGTGTGGAGGGGTGGTTGTGGTTCTGGATCAAAAGCATTTTATGAAAAATAACAAATTTCCAAACCAAACCAGCTATATGCTAACAAAAATGCTCTATACAGTAAAGAGCAAAAGCCTAGGTGTTCCATGATACAGAAATCTGCTTGTGCCGTTCCTTACACTCACATGAACTGTCCACAGCAAGGCTGTGCATAAGCAAATGCGCTTGCTCCATAAAATGGATTCCTGGGCAGCAAAGCTCTTAATCCTATAATTGCAGTTAACGTCATTTTGCTCTGAAATTTTGAAAGAAAAAAAAAACAAAACAGGATGCAAAAGATGGCCCATGTATGCTCCCTGGAAAACAATTATTGTGCAGTGTAAAACCATATGCCAACGTGGTTCAGAAATGCTTAACTCTCAACCATTAAAATAGATATTGGATTTGTCTAAAATGCCAGTCTCTTGCTACTATTAACAGCTCTTCAACTCTACTGGTCACAAAAATGGTAACTGCTGCTGGCTGCAGACAGGGGTCTGAATGGCTGTGGGTATATTAGGCAAATTATCAAAATGTTGCAGAGCAGATTCTTACAGTAGCATTCAAATAACCCATGAAGAATGCTTTATTTACTAATACCATAGTTTTTCTAGCACTTGAAGAGCTTAACTGAGAAAATATTCAGGAAAAGTGTTCCTTGCTTAGACTAAGCTACCAATAAGCTCCTAGATACGACACTGACATCTGAGTAATCGTTTACAACCTTAAAGTAGTGCAGTAATAAGTTAGCAAGGGGAAAGAAGGAGATGCAATCAGTCATTGGATCATGATACATAGAAAATGTCATTTACTCTCTGATTTTCCTTGAATAAATTATTTTGTTTGCCAACAAGTCAGAAGCATAGATAGCGATTAAGAGCTGGCTAAATCAGATTCCTGCTCTCATGCTTGCTTGGGAGGACCCCGATTACATAAGGGATCTGACTTTACTAGGCTAAAATTAATCTTCACCTCATTATGTAACAGACATAAATGTCTGAACTTGCCATTCTAGAAAAGGCATTTTGGTTTAACTTAAACATTAAAAAAACTGGTGTATGGCAAAATTTTAAGCAACTTCGTACTGGTTTAGTACACACACACACACACGTGTGTATATGTATATATACGTATGTGAGATATATAAGTGTGTGTGTATAAACATGTATATGTTTAAATGTGAGCTTAATGCTATTTCCAAATGACATGAGCTGTACTGAAACAAATCAACAGACATGTCAAAACAAAAGTTTGCAACCTTTTAAGGTTTACATTTATGCCAATTTAATTAAGCTAAAGTGGCAACATTTTCTTAGGTAGACAACATCCACAAGTATTTTATGTACCCTCATGAACATTTCTTGGTGCCTGGCATATTATAAAGGCCAGTTACAGCAAATAGGTGTGTGTACCCTTATCTGATAGGTGAAAACACCACAAAAATCTAAGCCAGGCATGAAATTACAACATCAGGTAAAGATCGTGCATTGCTTTCTTGAAATGACTTTGCCAGACCTCTGGAACAAGGAAAAAGCCAAGAGTTTTTAACAAACTTGTACTTACAATTTAAAGAGAATGTAGTAGGGAAGCATCCAAGTCAATATAACGTGTTTCCTTTCCAAGAAAAGGAAAGCTGTGACATCTGATAGGCAGTAATGACAAATACAACTATGTTGACAACTCAGAATTCCAGTTGTGTGATAACTGGAAACAGAGCTCTAAGATCTATGGATAATAACCTTTTATACAGCAATCAAGAGTGCGGTACAATTTATGGTGGCAGGGGAGGGGTAGGGGAAGAGTTAAGACCTGTTAGGACCGGGGTTCTAAAAAGTTTGCGTAAACTGCTGGAGACAGCATAATTAAATTTTTATGTATTCACATATATGTAAAAGTCAAATCGCAAACTTACTAGTTTGAGATTCATTACATGTTCAACAAAATGATCTAGCGTAAAAATGTTCCTATCATTCAGTGAGATACAAGGCATCTGTTCTACATTTACAAGGATTATCTGTTTTTTTCAGCACAAATGATTAGCCCTTTAAAACAGTTCTGCTGAAAGACTGTACTCTTAGGGAAGCAGAAAACAAGAAACCTAAAATATTAGCCTTTTACTTTTTTTGAAATCATAACCATGCTGACTATAAAGTTTAAATTTTATAGACAACTGGAAAGACTGTACTATACATCATACAGCTTTTAAGAATATCTTTCTCAACACACAGTCACGAAGGACGAGATATTTATACTACTTACCTCAAGTGAAATCAAAACATTTATAATATATTTGTAAACATTTCCTTAGAAATAAGTCATCACAGAATGCGTCTTAACATCAGAAACAGTATCAGAGAAAAGGGCTGGGTATAATTGAGAAGAGAAACATAGCACTTTCTTGTTCAGAGGAAATAGTTGGCAAATTGTATGGACGTTTTCCTCTTCATTTCATTTTCTCTATTTATTCAGACAGGCAATTTATTTTGTTTGTTGCTAATGCAGAGGCCTTATTCTCTCTTTACTTGTCTCCCTTTTCTCCTGATTAGCATTCTAGATATATGACTTGGATGTAATTTCCCATTTTATTTTTAAACATAATAAAGTAAATTAATAGGCTTTTTGAAATCATTCAGTTTCTAAAATGGATCAGTCCAGTGATTTATCAAAGACAGCTTTTTGCCTTCACTAATGGTCTAGAACAAGTGATTCAGATAAAGGCAGAGGGAAATACTATTTACGTACCATGCCAATGTTAATGTATTGCAAAATTAAAGAAGGAACTTTATTAGTCATCGGGGGGAAAAAAAAAAGAAAAGAAAAGAAAAAAGATTTGACTTTTGTCCTTACAGGTAGCTACACACACCCGTAAGACTTGCATTCAATGTATTCAATCCACCTGGGGACAGACTGTATTACATGGAATTGTTATAGTTCACGTTTGTACTTTGATATATTAAGTTAGCCCCAGGCAAGAGTTACACGAGGAAAATTTCCTTACCTACGATTCTATTTCTCCGAAGCTACCTATGTGACACAGTCCTCATCCGTAGAGCTCATCTTCTCAGTCTAACACTGACAGAACTCCCAAACCTGCGAAGTATTAGCCTTTAAGCTCATTAATTGTAAGCTGGAGTATCAAGCAGGCCTTGCTGTCCAAAGTGGTTATAGACAGCACTGACTCCACACTCTAGTTTGTATCTGCTGTTGGAGTAAGAGTTCCCAGAAGCATGACTCCTTTTCTTTGCTTTAAGCTGTTTTGTAACTTTTATGCTCATTTACCTGTTTTCAGTCTGTGTGGCCTGAATTACTGGCTGTTTGCCTAGAGATTAAAAATAATAAATATACTTGCATAAGCACTTTACAATACTTTTCTGAATCAATTTTAATTTCAAGATTAAATTCAGTTATATGTACTTTATTTAAAAATTTAAAAAGCTTCCTTCTCCTCTGTCCCAAAAATGAGTAGCAAAAAAGTGCCTCGAACAATATACGACATTATTATAAAAATGACAATAGAAGAGGGATAAAGAATTTCAGCAAGGTCTAAAATAAAATAGTTACACAAATTGGATCAGGTTTATCTATGTCTTATTATTCTATTAAAAATGGAGAGTCATGTAGTTAGATTATAACTGATTCCACACCTAGGAAGTTAGAAAGTCTTTTAAAGATATAGTTGCACTTTGTGCAATTACAAAGCAATGAGCATATGACCTGTGCTCACTAGTAGTACTCCTGATTTCTGCAGCACATCAGTAATGAAATTTTTTGCAACACCAAGAATTCCAAACCAGTAGACATTCAGGATGTCCTTCCAGACCTAAATACGTACTTTATAATGTATCTTCCTCCAGGAAGATGTCAATGCTTTCATAAGCTTCCCATATCTAGTTTAGCTGAAGAAGAATCAGATATACAGGATGCATAAATTCCTTCATTACTAACTTCTTGAAATAAAAATTTGCAAGTTATTATAACCAGGGAGCAAGCAATGCAGAAAAAGAGGAAATTCCACACTGAATATAAAACATACTGTCATGGGTTCATGACATGGATATAAAAATATTTTGGAAAGGAAGACAGTCAAGGACAAGAAAAGGTCATGATCTTCAGAAAAAATGAGTCATATTAAAACCTAAAATTCAAACAAAAAGCACAAGAAGTCATCTATTAAAGAATACAGAAACTTTGGAAATCCAAATTATTTAATGATTGTGTCATCTAGACCTACCCTACATAGATTATGAGAGACACTGGTTAAATAAACCACACCTAGTATGTTACTGCTGACACAGTGGTTAAAAAATATATTTTAAGGAAGATACTACTGTAAGCAATGTAAATTAGTTCAGTTTGAATTATTTCTCTGCTAAGGGAGACAACAAGCAGCATATACATACAAGCAACCTTCATTAGACATTGTCGTGAGTATATTAATCATGTCAAGAAGCATTTTCTGAAGTTTCCTTCAATACAGTTTAACATACCTTACTTTATTATGATGCAATTAATTTCAATATGTTTACTCATCATCATTATTTATGATGACCAATTAAAATATTTGTGTCTGTCTGTAAAGCAAACTATTTCTGTAATTCTGGTAGCTGTAGTCACCATTCATCTAACGCTTCCATCATCTAGTTCCATCAATGTAATATCTACAGTTGCCCAGCCTCTATTAGGATTTTAAAGAGAGGAGCTTACTTGGGTTGAATAATTAGATATAAAACCAGGTCTTTTTATGGTGGAGACAAACTTCACTGCCAAACAGTTGTCCTGTGTTATACAACCTCTTCTTCATTCTTGAAGTGACAAATATAACTCTCATAATCAGAAAAGAACATAATGAAGCAACAGAGGCCTCCAGGCTCCTATAAAGTTGTGTGCAGTTTAAATTTGATTTCCACTGATCAACATACACATTAATCGCAACTACACAGTAACTTTATCTTTTTATCTTTTTTTTTTTTTTTTTTTTTTTTTTTTTTTAAAAAAAAGCTTTCATGTCAGAGGTCTGTCAAGAGCTTTTCAAATGACAATATAACAGGGCTCCATAAACGTTTCCAACATTCATAAATAAAACTGAATTACTTTTAATATTCTAAAACAAAAACAAAACAATGTGGGACATGATTTCTTTCAAACCTTTCAGGACAAAATTGTGAGCAGCTCATCTGACTATATCTGTTATTTTCTAGCTTCCCGTGGATTAAGATGTGATTAATTGTATTTGAAAGTTAGCTGGCAATTGCGTATGCACACAGATGATTACACACAATATTTTTGCTGTGGAACTCATTGCAACAAGAAACGGCCACGCGACACCTATGATCACCAAGCTATGTTAAAGAAATCCTTTTTCTAAGGATTACCTTAGGCTCCTGGAACTAATCATGTAAGGTTAATTCCTCAGAGGTTGCTGCAACCCAACTGCAGAGCAATGGAATTTGGCTTATTTTCTAAAGAAACATATGTGCTATTATTTACATAACATTGACTTGACATTACAATGAGTTTCACAAAAATGCTAATAATTGCAATGATGAAGAAAGGAGTCTGATGACACCACTGCCTTTTAGAACAATTATAATTTCATTAAAATAGGAACATAACTTATAGATTTTATTTTCTTTGATGATTTACTCATGCAAACTGCACATAAAATAAAACAGTACAGTTTGTGAAACATGTCAAATGTAAAGACCCAAAATGCTAGGTACAGAAGTAGTGTGACATACGTCTCAAAACTGAATCCATGGTTGTACAACTAGTAACTTTTCTCTATTTGCGGAACACAGATAGATTTTAATGGTTCTTCTTCCAGCCCCACTGTTAAATTCATTAACTGTTTACATGTCTCCTATACACTTATGTAGACTTATTTTACAAGCGCGATAGTTTTGTTATAAAAAACGCCACTTATATAAATATGATTTAAAAAGCCTTTGTGTTTAGGAGAGCAAATTATAGTGTAACCAATGAGGCCTTATCTAGTCCACCAAAACTACAATGAAAAGTAACTGCAAAGTAACTGTATAGCTTTCTTGCAGAATTCACATTTTGTGCCTTTGCAATTAATTTCCTTCTCACAAGATGTCTGTTGTATTTTACCATCCCAGAAACATAACCATTATAGCTTTTTTCCTTGAAATTGGGAAAGACTTCTAAACACACGAGGTTATCAACTCAACTTCCTTATTTTAAAAATACAAAATACTTAGAATCCTTATTATTTTCATGCTTAAAGCCCTGAAATGAAATATATATATGACTTAGATATGTCTTTGTCCAGTTTTCATTATAGTATGGTTGTATATATATACTGTAGAAATTATGATTTTCTTGTGGATCAATTACAATTTTAGATTTGAAACTGAATCAAATATGAAATTTGATGGCACTGACACTTAAAACAGATAGTATACCGTGGAGAAGGAAGAGCAAATGAACTACACAACCCATTATAAATGCATTAAATCTTTGTTATATACATAGAGGAATCCTGCTTTACTGCCAGTTGCTACTATGCTTCTGTTTTTGCTATTATACAAAGTTTTCCGACCTGAAAGCACACATCTACTTTTTTTAAACAACTTAATCTATTGTAAAATATTGTACTGGATTTTGAACATGAGTACAGAATCAAAATAGATAATGGCACATTTAAAAAACTCAATATCCTACAGATGATTGGATAATGAGAAAAAGTGTACCTACAATCATCTCATCAGAAACAAACTACATCATGGAATGTTAGTTATCCAAGTTCGCACAGTAAATAACATTTTAAAACTGCAATCACCTATCAGCCAGCATCACATTGAAGGCATCTTTAAACATTCAAGCAAAAGACTGCTGGCATAAACTACTGAACCATTCTCACGCACACACCACACACACCACATAATTACATTGTTTCCAAGATACCGTAGATACTGATTTTTTTTCCACAAGAAAGGTATCAAAATTTTTGCTACTAAAAGATGACAGTGCTTACACAAGAATTAAGTACAAGTTAGCTTGCAAATACAAGACAATGACAAAAAAAGTCTTGAATTGTCTGAAGAAGGATTTTAGGCTTTTCTGGCATCCAAAACCATGAGTAAATTCCTTAGTCTGTGACTCAAAAATCCACAAAATATCAACCTACTTTGGAATACTAAGTATTCCATATTTGATAACCCTGTATTTTACAATATGCTTACTGGTTTCAGCCTAGCAACAAAGGGTAGTTACAGATATCTGCTCTGACTGGAAAAGTAAAGCTCTCTGCCCCCCCAGAATGAAAGTGTTGGTGTGTGAGGGGGAACTGACATCAATTTTCAAAGAAATCTATTTAGTAATGATCCTCATCTCGGATAGGTATGTGCATAAAAGTACTGTATCTCATATACTGTACTGGCCCTATTAAACAAATTAAAAAAACCCCAACAGTTAAAAAGCCAAACAAAATGCTATACACAAAAAAACCCAAATATTTTTCTCCCAATGTTCCTCCTCTCATAATGTGCAAAACAACAAAAAGGCAAAAAGACTAAAAGCAAATTTACTGTTACTGTCTTTCTCTTGCCTAGTGCTTTATGACCTTGCTAACATTACAAAGTCAATAGGGACTATGCAGAACTTTGGTATAAAATGTCACATAATATTACTATCACAGTCTTGGGGATGACCTTTAGTAATTCACCCCAATGCTTGTTGAAATAATACCAAATTAAAAATGAAATAAACCACATTGTACTGTACACACACTTTACACATAGAGCACAGAAAATAACTAGTAAACCTAATATTAAAAAAAAAAACAGTCTTTTGCTAAGAGACTAAAAACTGTTGTTCTGTCTCATCTTCATCTGCCAATCATTAAAGCCAAATTTAAGTTTGATTTTTAAAAAGGAATAATTTTAAGCTACAGATTTCTCCTAGATGGAGACTGGTCTTTTGCCGATTTCCCTTTAAAGTCACAAATGTATATCTAAGAAACTGATGCAAAGCAAGTTTTTAATCAACTTCCTGACGGCTGCGACTGGGAGGGAGGCGCCATGACAATCTGGGAAAGCACTGGCTCTGTGCTCTGGTCCGCCATCTGGGTGAGAACGGAAGTGGCCACTGCTTCTGCCTTGGAAGTTGAACTCACTCCATTAGAAGTGCTGACAGAACTATGCTGAATAGCTTCTGTATGTGGACTACTTGGCACTGATATGTCTTCGGAACTGTCATCTTTATCTGCAGCTTAAGAAGAAAAATTCATTTATTTTTTTTCTGGAATGCACACCACCACTTTCCAGACAACAGCAATCATCTTCTAAATAATTAAAATTCATGGTATAATTCAGAACAATAAATTGCCAAAAAAAAAAAAATCTTATTTTCATGCTTTTTCAAAAATACTAGTTTATAAGCAAAAAATATGGACCGCATTATGGAGTATTTAGGAAACAAGTAAATTTTCACATCTTTAAAAGCATGATTAATATTGTTCAATTTCCCACCTAGTAAATAAGCTGATGAGTATGACACGTAATTCTAATGACAAATGCTCCTGTCAATAAGCAGTATTTAAAGATTAAAATAGCACAAGATCTCCTAATACTACATAAATTCATTTGATTTAGATTTTTAGTGTACCACCTACTATATTTGCTTAGTAATCGAGACTAATTCTATGTTTAATATTAGTTGTGAAAATCTTATCTGAAAAATTGTGTAGAACACTTATTAGTTGGACAATTCTTATTAGTGGGACAATACTTCCAGAGGTTTTCAACCTACATTCTTTTCACATAGTGAAGTTCAGTAACATTTTTTACTATGTAACTGTCTCTCAATAAGAGTTAATTTATTAACACTTTGTTTAAAAAAGATTTAGGTATTCTACACAAAACTGAAGTACTGAAGTGAATTAGCCACACAGTCACACCAACTTTTCTCATGACGAAGGATAAACAGATTAAAAGAGTTTACAAACTGGCCTGGTTTAAAGTGTTTTTACTCATACAGACATCCTAGAGTCATGCTAAAATCATGCTTTTTTCAGAGATGCAAAAGTTAGCCAAGGTATTATGCAAACATTCAAGCAAAAAGCTGAGCTAAGGACTAAAAAACAAACAAACAAAAAACCCACCCTGCTGGTTTTCACTCAAAATAAAAAATATGAATACCAAATGCACCGCTTCATGTTGCTTAGTGTTTTCCAAATATTCTTCACAAAAGATTTATGTACTGACCCAAACCCAATATACAGGTGGACAACTGGAAGACAAAAAGCCCTTTCTAAACAATACTGACCAGTGTATAACATAACATCAAAAAACACAAACACTATCTGAAGAAACACAAACTGTTGCCTGTGACATAGCAACAGAATAAAGTTTGATTTGTCTTTAGGATACCTATCAGATCTGCTTGAGATTAGCCTACAAGTTCAAAAGTTACCCAGCAGAATAGAAGAGATGGGATAAGATGACACCAACTCTAAAAGATAAACAATACTGTGATCATCCTGTCTCATTTCCATACAAAACCAGGCTACTAGCTGTAACTAAAAATGAATGCAAAGCATGAACAAACAATGATGAAATGAAGTTTATGATGAACTGAGGTTTGTATGAAGTACTGGATAATAAAAGTCACTGAATTAGCAAGACAACTCTACAGCAAAAGAAAATCTTTAAAGCAACCCCAGGTATGCTACAGACACTCATCTTCAAATCCTGATAATAATAGTTCTACTAGCATTGGCTGCTTCTGGAAAAGCAAGGTAAGGTCAGAGAGATGTGTAAGTAAGCAAAACTGCTGTATTTCTTCCTAAGAAACACTGCCTGCATGGACAAGGTAACAATTTCTCTTTATATCCCTATTACAAGAGCATGGAGATAATCCTTTGAAAGTATCATAATGTTCTTACCCACAAGGCTAACTATTTTTACATGTATTGTATTTTTTTCAAAAAATAGATCTTTCAAACATCCAAGGAGCTAGACGGATGAAATTGAGCTAGGACTGCTGACAGTTACCACATATCTTAAGATTATATGGCAACTGACTATAGCAAGAGGAAGAGACATAAAATACTTCTGAAAGATGTTTGTGATTCTCAGTAGGATTTGTGCATTCAAGAGAAAGGGAATAGAACACGAACATGCACCAATTCAGTTAACACCATTCCATAGGAGTTCATCTTCGCTACAATTCCATCAAGAACAGCACGATCTGATGTAAATAAAACGAACACGTGCAAACTTTGTTAAAAACAGAAGGAAATTTCCTGAAAAATACTGGATTAATGATTAGGACAGCAGCATATTCTTTCCCTCAAACAGAATGAAATGGCAGTGAGTGGCTCATCACATATCAAATACAAACTCCATACTGTCACACCTGCTCTTCCTCTTCTGAGCTGCTGTTATTCTCATAGAAATCTCAAAACTTCCTAGTTACGCTTCTTTTGGTGATCCTGATCCCCTTTTTGGCCAAATCCTCCTTATCCTCAAGTAGAAAAAAAGGGGAGTTGTAAATGCTGCAAGGCAGAGATAGCCAGGAAGTAAAGCAGATCATCATCTTTCAGCCAGAGAAAAGAGAGCTACTTCCATTGTTCTGTATCCTGTAACATGTATGCTCGCTGTTAATTCAACTTAGAAGAAATGCTTGTAGTAATATCACACTTGTACAGAACAGGAGAAGGACTTGGTTTTCTGGCTCTGGTGAAGTCAGAAGGACCATAGATGCAATGGAAGAAACAAATCTGAGAATACTAATTATCACCCATGTACAACAGAAGCTTTCATATCTCATTGAGCAGATGAACATACTGTATTGAAGAGATAAGAGTGCAAGATTCAGTTATTTTCAGATGCTAGGGGCTGGAGGCAGGAGCTTACAGCAGGCACAAATTATCATGTAAGATACAGACTTAATTGATGCTAATGAATTTGACTAGAAGCTTAATTCCTTGCAATAACTAAGTAATATTTACAAATACCCTACCTACAGAACAGCTATTTTGATTTCCTTGGTAGCCCTAAGTTTACAAGAATAGCAGCCAAAAATGGAATACACAACTCCATTTGAAGAATTAAAAACAAACAAAAAAGTCTACTCAGTGAATACAGAGTATACCTACAGTCACCCTGCTGCAAAGGTCGCTTGTTTTCTTAGGCCTGAAGACTGGGAATAAAAGACAAAGACATGCAGAAGAACACAGGAAAGTCACATTCCAAACCCCAAAGTGGGAATGCGTAAGCAAGCATTGAGATAAAGCGATCTGGAACTCCTCTCAGTCCCCTGACAATCACAAGAAAGGAAGTCTAATGCTAACTCTGAATAAGGCCCTGCATGGACTATAGAGGGACTCAAGCCTAGAAATGCTGATTTCCAGTGAGTTGGCTTTTGTGGATATCCCCTTCGGTTACTGAAGGACTGTCACCGCTCAGAGACAGGCTATAGGAACACAGTAATTATTTGAGGAGTGGACCTGGTTAGTCATCTCCTATTGCTTCTTTAAAATTAGCTAGGGAAAGAACCACAGGAAAAAAAATTTAATATCACCTACATAACAGCATCTATTTAACTTAAAGTCAGTTTTGTGTGAAAGCTCTGGAAATTTATGGCAATCTTCTAAAAATAAATATGAAAAATATCTAAAACACCTTTTTCAACTTTTTCACAGCTAGAATTTTTACTCCACATTTTCCTTCTGAAAGTTTTCAACTTATTCCTGCCTCAAGTCCAAGAAAAGTCTGAGAAAATATATAAAAGGAGACTTTTAGAAATAATTTGGTAAGGAAGAACTGAAATGAAAGCTAAATGAAAAGCATTTAGATTTCTCCTATATACTGCAAATATATATATATTTTTTTTAAGGACTCATTTAAAACCAATAGCATTCCTCTTTGGGAATGAAAAAGTTTAAACTGGCTGACAACTCATACACTGCACCAGAGTTTCATCACTGCTGCCTCAAAACATAATAACCATTCTTCTGGTTTCTCTGTCCTGATAACACACTCTTTTGGAGCAAGCACAAGAGATTTAAAATAATGAAAATATGGCTCCGAGGAACAGTCTTAGAAGAAGAAAAGAGAATTTTCATTCTCGTGCTCTTCACTTGGTCTGAGGCAAAAATGAGTACAGGGAATCTGAAAGATCTGAGAAGATGATATGTAGGTAGGTGCCAAAAATACCCTGCAAAACCATAGATTGTTTGGGCCTATTTGTGTGAGTCATGAGTGAAACCCCATGAAATTGGACTTAGCTATTAAAACAGTCTTCATGGTATAAACCAGCGCTGTCTCAGCAATGCATAATATTCAGCACTGCAGGAACACTGTCTCTTTTACTTCCACTGGGACAGAATGCTAAACTGCGCGATACTTTTTGAAGCAATTCAACATACATGATCATTCCCCAGTGAACATAGTAAGTAACTATTTAAAAAGACTATCTCCACTATTTTCATGAACATATTAGCTGAAACAATTTCGCACCCCCCCATAAATTATAATGTGGGTCACTTAGCCTAAATGTTTTCCTAACAACAGTCACGTGAAGATAATGTGACATAATGTCTTCAAATAAATAATGTTAAAATTATCATTTGTGCTGAACTTTTACTTTCAAAAGACCGTTGAAGAAACTAGGCAAGCTATGCCTCCAATTCCCTTGCTTACTATAACTGTACTTTTTTCTAAAATGTAGGCTGTTGCTGCTGATTAGTATTTTAGTACTTATTTATTTTTCATTCTTTAGTAATTTAGGAACATTGTAGTCCTTTTCTGAGGGCAGAAAATAAACAGTATTACTAAACAGGCCATCATTAGTACTTTAACAAAGAAATCCTTAGCATGCACTTAGTTTGCCAGTCTATTTTGAAAATCTGTGTTTTAAAATTTTTCATGCAAATTCAGGAACACATATGTATCCTCAAAACATCAAAATTCAAGACCCTTCTTTTCCTTTTGGAAAAACCTTGCATGCATAATGTTATCCCCTAGTAGCTTCTGTATGAAATTATGTTGTTCTGTCAGATGGGAGCCATAATGGCCTCATCCCTGCAGCAATCATTGTTAATATAAATCCCAAACATATTTCTATACAGTTCCAATTTATTCCAACATGCTATTTTCCATCCTGTCAAAATGACTGGAGATCAAAGGACCAAGATTTATAAGCTCAAAACTGACAAAATCAGTATTCTAAATATATATGGCAGTGGATAGTTGCTAAATCTCCTGAATCTTTTAAATTAAAAAATATTGCCCATTCTGATGAAACTGCTTACAATGACTACAAGTAAAGATGGTGGCCATTAAGTTTTATCGCAAGCACCTGAGGATCTGTTTGCATGCAATACAAAATGTTCCTTTATTCTCCTGCATTACTGACACGGGCAAATTAAAATGAAGTGGCTACATATGGCAGAAACAATCTTCACATTTACAAATATCCTGAAATATCACTAAATCATAAAAACGAAAGCTGTGGGTTATATATTATGAATGTTGCCTAATGCATTCCCAGCTCAGTTATTTGTTACAAATTTGTGTACAATGGACAAAATTGGCCATTTATTCTACAACAGCAGCAGCTGGTTCTAGCACTGTGTTTCATATCCAAAAATGAAGTTACAAGTCAGGAAAGCATAATTAACCTTTAAAATGCTGGAAGGATGAAAATCAAGAGAGTAACTTAATCCTTAAATATCTGGTTATAGAAAAGTAGTTGCTTAATGTGAAAATCAAAACAATCTAGAAGACGGTGTACAGTAAGAGCAATGAACCTGCATCTGATTATTTTAATGGCTTGACTGATCCTGGATGTTATGGTAAATGAGGGCAGCTGTTATATTACCTCTACTAAAATCTTATTACGATATGGGAAAAAAAACAAGGACCTTTCACTGTACTAGGCTAAGATAAAGTATAAAGAAATGGTTTATCATGTGCTATTAATACTTTAATTATATTTTCCAAAGCAGGTATAGTAGCATACAGTCTTTAAAAGCTAATTATCATACACATTTATTAAGCCAACATAAAACCTTTAATGTTATGCAACATTTCAGCTGAAAGGACTTATAAAAAATATTTCTAAATACCACATTTATTCCTGTCTTGCAATAACCTTTGAGATTTTTTTTAAATCTTTAATGCAATATTAGAATTGCACTTCTCATTTTTAATGTTCATTCAGTTCACTTTCGCAGTATTTCATTGATGCAGCCTAAGGCTATAGGTAATGGAACATTACTCACTATGATAGCCAGATTTCTTCTGCATGGCGGTTACAGGGCAATCTTTATGAGCCAGAAGAAGCTGTTTCAGCTGTGCCACTTCATTTCTCAGCAGGGTGACTTCATTCTAAAGGAGAAGAAAGTTATGTACTTCACGCGGCTCAAACTACACACATTTAAAAGGTAAGTATTAAGTTTTATAGGATTTTCAGTTGTTCATTTAGGGGTAAATAAAATACAATAAATTTCCATTTGGTATATATTGAAAAAATTTTTTAAAAAAATCTTTAGAATACTTAAATATTAGCTGAAAATTGACTATGTTTTACTTAAACTAGGAAATGCTTTTATGGTAAACAACAACATATTCTTCAGTTTGCAGACTGCAGAGTCCGCATATAGTCTCATTCACATGATCCAGCTACTATAAGAATCTTCTGCGGGTTTTGTGATGAATTCTAATCAGAGTAAGCCTACATTTAACTACTCACATTTTAACAGATGCCACAGCCAACAAAATAGAAAAATTAACCAATGCAGAATGATATTTGGCAACTATATTTAGATTTAGATTTTGTAAAAGGAAATCTCATGTGATGTAAAAAAATTTGGCAAGTATCTATTGATTTTTACATTGATTTTATTTTTGGTAACCATGCACAAACCAAGTGTTGTAGGAAGAAGCATCTATAATTGATAATGATAAAACCCTGAAATGTCAGCTTATGTCATGAAAGCAGTGTAATCTAGGAGGCAGCGCTTGCAGGATCTAGTAACTGGGTTCATTTCCAAGCTACAGCACTCCATATTGGGTGACCTTGAGCAAGGTCATTTTACTTCTTTGTGCTTCAATTCTCCCATTTGTAAAACGGAGGACAAAGATACTTACCTTCCTTGTAAAGCAGTTTGATATCTATGGATGAAGAAGCACTACAAAAATGCATTATATGTGACAACCCAAATTAAGAACAGTATGTCATTTTGATAGATCCATTTTCACTTAAAAGAGCAGAAAAATGTTTATATATCTACAGAATCCAGTCATCTGTAATGCTTTGGGATCCCTACACCTTGTCACTATACATTTTTTTCACAGGTTAATTTTTCTTTTCAGTGTAAATCCCTCTCACCATTATGAAGTACTTGAAGTTACTTAGCCTATAAGAACCTTTGCACGTTAGCATAATATACTACACGTCATAATTGCTCAGTAAACATGTTTCTGCATTTAGGAGCAAGTTAAAGAAAAATGTAACAGAAGAAAATTGGATTGCAAATAAACTTACATGGAAAAAACACATGAGAACTTCGGCCTATTTACTTGCAAGTTAGAAATGAAGCAATACAGTCAGAGGAGAGATGAATTATAACTAAAAGTATTCTAAAATAAGGAAATTTTAAGAAGAGAATTTGGTTTAATTATTATCCTAAATATAATTCATAAACATAAAAAAAAAATTGTTAAGACAAAGCTGCTCTTTGTGTCCTCTCCTTTCATTTAGGAGATAAAAATCTTAAGTATTCATACTTGCAAAGTTCTCTTGGAAAACTATTAAATACTACTTTTCTATTCAGTCATTTTACTGTGCCAAATATCTCCTTTAGAAACTTGGTATTTAAAACAAAAAACAAGAGCATAAAGAGATGCAAAAATCTGACTTGAGTGAAGTTTCAAAGGAAAGAAAAAAGTGATCACAAACCAAAAAGTTTCAATAATACAAAAAAACCACTATCAGCTCTCAGTTCCCCTTTCAGGCTTCCCTGGAATCACATGTCCAGAAATCTTGGGCTATCACTGGTAAGTACACTACTTACACCTTCAGTTCTCAGTCTCCTCTTAGTTCACCACGTTATTTACTGAGGAGCCACAAGTGGATGCCAAGCAGGCAGCTGCACAACAAAATCAACAGTTTGGGGGCGGGGGGGAGGGGGAAGCTGATGTAGCTTTGAGACACTTACTGATAATCTACAGTTGCTGCAGAAGCAGCAGTGTTCAAGAGTATAAAACATACTTCTCCTGCTTGTTTTAAGGAACGTTGGCAAAATAAATGATCCAATCCAGAAAAAGTTTTCAGTGAGTTTCTAACCTTTGTCTCTCATATTTTAAGGAAGAATTTTATACATTAACGGCATATATAAAAATGAAATGGTTGCTTACCAGTGTAAGTAACTCTAATGTTTATGAAAATGATCGAAAAGGCAGTTTATAGATTAATTTCAGTTGTATTATAAGTATTGAATTATGCTAAGAGCAATATAAAAGAACAAATATGGTCTCTTACATCAAAGCAGATTCGAAAAATGGGACAGCACATCCTGTATACAAATTACAAAAGTTGAGGTATTGTCATTGAATACATACCTTTCATTGTTACTAACACAAACACTGTGCCAATAGTGCCCTACTCAGTTTATGAATTATTCCTGAAAATAGCAAGAGTATGTCTGCTAGATACAGAGTATAGGGAATGTCAAAGAAAGGCAATCAGTAGTTGCCATCTATGTATTACTAGTAAAATCCACTCTTCGTTGGTAATAAAAGAAGATTCTTAAAACTGGACCAACAAGTATACATTTTGGTTTTTTCTTACTATGTGTGTGATATTATCAAGTCCCTCCATCTCATCGCAAATACATTAACATGCGGTTTTCTTTACAGAAAAGAGGCTAACAAGAAGAAACTCAAGGAATAAACACTTCAAGAGACAGCATAAAGAAAGTTTTAGCACTGGGAAGGTGAATGCTCCTCATCATTAATGAGATACTCAAGTCAAGTATCAGGATAAATGTTTCTTTATGCAAACATGAAATATACTTTATACACTATCTAATAAATAGAAAATACAGAATTTTCTTACATTCATGTATTCCAAAATGCACTGTTGGAAAGCACAGTTCTGGAAAAAAGCATATCTATTTCTACCCATACTGCATTTTTGAAAAGATACTTATTTTCCCCTCTGTAGTCTCAGCAAGGTATACCATTCAGTGTACGACATTCTCTCCCATATCTGCCTATTCTTCACTGGATCCAAAATGAGTATGTAATTGTGGGATTAGATTAACAAGGTGTGGGACAACGTTTCTGAGATATGTTTACCAGAACTATCATCAGAGAGTCAGGTAGCAGTGACTGTAGTGGGGATAGCTTATAGTCCAAGTTAAACACTAGTCATCCTTTTCCTTTTTGGATACACCTGTAGGGAAAAGGACCTTTACTTACGTGCATTTTTTTTCATAATTTAGCCTCCTCTAAGCAGCATTAGCACAAACCACCACTGATTGCTGATAATGGATGTCCTTTAAAATTTACAATGACCTCCCAAGGAAGGCAGGCCATCCTTCTACTCGGAAAGAACGCTATTCATTAACACTATGCCCTCTAAGATTATTAAAGCAGCAGGACACAAGCAGAGACCATACATGAACTTTGGTGTCTGATACTGCAATACGACTGAGTGGCCGCTGGGGACAGACTGTCAATAGTTCCTTAAGAACATCTCTCACAGAACAGTGTATCCTGCAGTAGTTATGCAAGCTCAGAAGCAACACAAAGTGGTATATCAAATTTAAGATCCACAAACAATCCAACTTATTAGTAGAGAACAGAATTCACAAAAGCAAGCAGCTAAAAAAACCCACCCCAACTTTTAAAAGGTAAAGCATGAAACAATTTACAGAACAGACCCTATAAGTAAAGGCAAATAAAACCTAATCTAAATGTTATTGACAGGATGTAACTGACAGAAATGTTCTCTTAAACCAAAAATTTGAAAAATAATATAAAGAAATAAAATGAAGTTATATTCAACCATCAAAAAAAGAAATAAATACAGGAACTGGAATGTATCAAGGAACGTCAAAGTAGACTTTTCTTGTAC
Source organism: Dromaius novaehollandiae (assembly GCF_036370855.1). Lineage (NCBI taxonomy): Eukaryota > Metazoa > Chordata > Aves > Casuariiformes > Dromaiidae > Dromaius > Dromaius novaehollandiae. The sequence continues at coordinate 25,486,650 of NC_088104.1, forward strand.
AGAAGTTTGTCTACAGAAAGCTGAGAACTATGAACATACATCAGCTGAGTAAAAAAACATTTTCAAAATCTGTATGTACTGTTAAAGGGTTTCCTTTCTTAAAAACCTTTAAATTTACATAGTTTGTGTTTTCACACTGAAAAGAATTTATACTTAAAAAAACTGACAACTGTTGAAAGAAGTTAAGACTTCTTATGCGAAACAATACAATATAATTTTAAGTTGTTTTAGTATTAACTTACTTTTGGAAGAATGACATCTCAGTAAATTCAGTTGAGCAGGGCCTTTAGATATTAACAAAATATGATCTACTAAACCCTAACATGCAGTCTATAAAACTGTATACTAAGGCAAAATTCTAAACTTATTAAATACAACATAAGTAATCATGGGTCATTACTGCCCACTACGCTGATCAGCTGTGTTAGCCTGTCAAGTGTAGAATTATTAAGGAAATACAGGATTGATTAATGTTTTCACATAAAGTACAGTTTAATTATTTCTCTGACATTCAATTTTCTTTACAAGTCATTCTGTTCTTCACAGTTAACGGTTTTGCTTTTGGCAGACTGTAAGAAATTTCTTTTTCTTGAATTCACTATTACTGAGTTAACTCTTAGATATCTGGAAATCTAACTAAAGCTTTCTTCATATGATACATATTTTAAACCTGAATAAAAATTTAGATGCAATTATAGGTCTAAACAATGCACCTGGATAAATATCATAATATTTTACACAGGCAACCACAGTTATATATTAATAGGTTAGGAGACCTTAAGGAGATCACTGACATAAATAAAGTCACAGGATAAACAAACGTTTTTAGTATCTACTCTAAAATAGATAAAATATAATAATTTCTTTTCTGACTTTGGACTCTAATCCCATCCCTAATTTTATTTCCAAGGAGACTAAATATAACACATACTACAAACAGGGCAAAGGCAAATGAGAAAAACTGGCTCTATGGGGGACAAAATGTGGCATCCTGTATGGGTTAACACTTTTTAATTTTTTCCATGAAACGGCTTCAATTGCAGTTCTTAAAAGTTCTCAAGCAAACACTTGACACTTGTAGCAGTTTAAATAGAGCACGTTGCTACCTGATAACAACAAGGCAAAATGTTAAATTTGAATAGCTCTACACAGCTGCATTATTTTTATTAAAATATCTGAAAACTACTCTAATTCTATGCTTCACCTATTAAATGGGGGTTAGAACATACTGCATATAAAAAAAAAAAAAAAAAAACAGGGTTTCTTTCCTGTTAATGAAAAGCAAAAGACTACTAGGGTATTCTGCAACTGTACAACACTAATGTTGGTATTAGAATAGTGGCTACAGTGAACAAGGAGTGTGTGCATGTATACAGATAAAAATAAAACTGTAAAATAACTTTTCATTATTGGCTTCAGAAACTGACAATTTATTACCAAAGGCAATATGGTACTTACATTGTTTTGAGTTAAAAAAAAATGGATATTTATAAGTTAAAGGTAGTTCATTTAATACTGAAAATTTCTTTTACTAAGAAAACTGAAATATGGCCAATCTTTTATTTTCCCCTCTTTCTTCTTCCCATTCATAAGTCTGTCTTCACTTATTTCTTAGAGTATTTAAACTATGGTACTACATACCATTTTGTCATTAAAAAATTTAAAAGATTTAAAAGTCAGTGATTACATTTAAAGAACATCTACAAATTGTGAACAGGTATGAGAAGACTAATATATTTCTAAGTAATGTAACTTATGCTGGGGTGTAGTCTCACGATTCTTGAAAACAGGGAACAATTTCATGTTGTGTGATTAGGCATGAATTTCTTGCATTTTACAGTCTGGGATATCGAGTATTTTTAAAGACATGAAGATGAAGATGGTTGATGCATTGTAATTTCCGTTACATGACAAAAAAGTAATCTCAACATGCCCTACTTTCCAGATAGCCAAGCTGAGACACTTTCTTTATCATATATCATAAGAGAGGAATTTTAATAGGAGGGATATCTGTGAATATTTGTCAGTTTGGGTCAAACTCAGCCAACGAGCTCTGAAGAATGAACAAGAAGGAAAATTTGTAAATATCAGAATATTTTCCATCAAGTTTTTTAAAAAATTCTTTATTTAGGAAATAAATTTTCTTTTTTATCATTTCCAAAATACAGCTTTTAGATTTTTTATTTTGAAACAATACTTGGTGCTAATTCTTATGTACGGCTGGAAAACATTAAGAAAGTATGTTTTATCATTTAACAGTAGCTTAAACAAAAGGGTCCTACATTGTCCTACAGGGGAAAAATGTGTCCACATCACAACTTTCGAATGACTGACCACCTCAGTGGAGTTGGAAAAATGACTGGGAACATACACTAAACTATCTTTTTACAGCACACATCCCTCACTATAGGATTTATGCACACTGTGACAGCAGTGTGGTAAAATCTGCACTGCCACTGCCTGTGCTGTACCTGTTCTGTGGACAAAAGAGGCCTTCAGTTTCCAGTGATGTCAATCTGGCACCTTTCACGAGCCCTACATACACTCTGAAGGAAAAAAAGTGAAGTTTAGAACCAAAAGACCAAAGGAAATCAAAACAGAACGTATTTAAATAACTCAGGTTGTGATACAAATTGTTAAGAGCAAGATGTTCAAGTTAAGGCTATTATTTGGCTAATGAGCCTTTACTCCAATGTACCTTGTCATCCTTGTTAGTATCACAGCTTGAAAGTTATTTAAAATGGAGCAAAGGACAAGTGGGCAGGATTCTTAGGTTCACATGTCTTGAAAGTTAAATATTTTCCTATATTCTTAGTTTACTGATATGTGCAATTCAATGCTGAATTTTCAGTTCTGAACCGAGCCACCATCTACAAAACTATTTATATTTCAGATTTCATGCAAAGTGTGTGCTCCATTGATCCAGGATCATTGTCTATAAAAAATATACCTGTAACTGGCCATTTAGAGAGCTCAAGTCCTCAGCTTTTTTCTCCAATGACTGCACCCAGACTTTCCGCTTCTGTCGGCATCGGGAAGCGGCAGCACGGTTTCTCTCCAAAAATTTCCTTCTTTTCTCATCAGGGTCTTCATTGGCAGCTCTTCTTCGCCGACCACCTGTATTTGCTGTTTGCGGCGTAGGCTGAGCTGGTGATGCCTGAAAACAGTAAAAAGTAGTAAAGAGGTTATCAGTGTAATACTATTCATGACTCAACCTACTGAAATCATATAAACACATCACATCTTTAGAAAAGCATTCACAATATTTCTAAATATATTCAGGTTATATACACATATCTTTTCTAGAAAGTTATGTGATGCAACGGTACAGCTATTTCTTTTTTAAAAACTTCTACTGTATTTACACTCTTCACCATATTACATTAACACTTTACATTTTAATCAAAGCTCTAGTTTTAGGGTTTAAAAAGTGTACTGAAGAAAAGCCACTCACTTCATGCTGTTAAATTTATGACATTCATATTTGGCACATAAATAAAGCCTGGAAGAAATACCTCTTAGACAAACTCTCAGACATTCTTGTACCAATTCTGATGACATAAGATGACTAAGTACTTACAAAACTTAAGTAACAAAATTTACAAGTTTTAAAAACGTTTATGCAAAATAGCTTTAAAAAATTAGATTTGGCAGTAAACACATTTATACAGTTTCTGCTTTTACCTTTCCCAAATACCCTTCACTAAAACCTAATTACAATTCTAATACTGCAAAATTATTTATGCTCAATATATAGAAGCTGCTTGTCAAATAATTTGAACATTGGTTGGTATTTACTGATCACTGCATCTCCAAATAGCAATTTCCTACACCTCTTGTTGTTGTGTTCCCTCATCACGCCACACCAAGTTCTTTTATATCTTCCCATATATAATGACATGATCAAAATATTTCAAAATTAATTATGCATTACACTCCTTTCAGATATACAGACCCTGGGCAAGGATCTAATATATTACAATAATATTATAGATCTTAAAATCACTTCAAGTGATAGTATAGACAGTATATAACTGTCTACATTACACATTCACAGGTGCACCTGCACACTCAGTCTAGCAGAGTAAGAAAGTTTTATTTTTAAATTAAAAACCCCCAAATACATATCAAAATACCAATGCTAACTCTAGTGCTTCTTGGCACAAATTTTGGATGGGTAATAAAAAAAAATATCTGAGAACTCAAACCAGTGTTTAGGAATGGAACACTGGGAAACGCTTTCTTTGTACCAGTAAGACACTGAGATTTTTCACAGCAGTATCTACAGGACTGTACACCTAAGGAGAAAGATTGAGACTAACATCTACCTTCTGAAAAGGCCATATTTGCAGAGGTTGCCATACCAAATAGGTACATGCCAATCTTAAATTTTTGCTGTATAAAAGTTATAGGTTGAATCAGTAAGTAACAGCACTTTGCCCCAGATACCATATTTACCTGGCATGACCTCAAAATCAACAGGGTTAAAGATACTTGTAGGAGTAAATCAAGTGTATGAAATACTTTTGAAATTCAGGCCATTTACAAATCTGTAATTGCTTTTTCTTCAACTAACAAAATACGGACTTATCAGCAGAACTTTAAAAAAAAAAACAGGCTTGAGACACAGTTTCTGTGATTCTTCAGCTTTAAATGTTTCCAGTACTTTCCAGTACTACACAAAATAACCAAACAGCAAGCTTTCCATCTTGAAAACTCTGCTATGTAGTATTATGAAAATATTCTTCTTTAGAAAACTTCAGGAAGTATGACAGAACAGTAGCCTTAAAACAGAGATTATCTTCCCATGATGTAACTTTTTGCTCCAAATATTTTTTTGGATCTATTATTTGATTACACTGGCCAATCTAAATGCTTTCCCTGCAGCTGCAATTAACGCCTATGGCTATTGGTTACAGGCACACAAAAGATGCAGGTCCTTCCATTTCTGGACTAGGTATACAGTTTTTATAAATTGCTATTATGCCATGAATTCTGAAAACTCTTGAGATTTTACAGACATTTTGAAATTGTTGATCAAAGCCAAGATTTCATCATCTAAGTTGGGTCATTGTTGTTATGAGAAATTTGTTACATGCTCTGAAGAAGTTTTAAGATCTTTTTCACATGACTTTTTTCTTAACAGGTTACAAAAGCCACATGAACATCATCCTCATGCAAAAAAACAAATCTATTCTTAAAGATCAAGTTCTACAACCCTGTTCAATATCAGAAAAGTAACACTTAAGAACAGGTATTTCACAGCAGTTTTTGTACTATTTGGGGAGCTAGAAAACAGATAAGGAGTATATGAAGTATTTACTTAAATTCATATGTTTAAAATGATTTATAAGGGTAGAAGTGAATGATTGCAACTCTGTTTTACTTACTTTGCAGGCTGACCTACAAAATGAAATAAAATATACCAACGTGATATGTCCTTCATATTTGTCTCATTCGACGTTTGTTCAGAGATACTGACTCTGTTTTCACTGTCACCCACAATTACTTTCTTAAGAAAGCACTTCAACAATTTTCTTAAAAGCAGAGCAGCAGCTGTTCTCCAGGATGCGAACTACAGCTTTTGAATACTTCTGCACTCACACACAGAAGTATTGCCTACAGCAGCACTCGCACTCAGTCTGACTCAGTTCTTGTCCTTTTCTCTCCTGTTTTTATCTATCATTCAAAAGGAAAAGAACAGGCTCCTGAGCTCACAATCCCCCTTTCAGTAACCAGGAGGACATGGTACACTTAATCACGCACCTGAGACTCTTCCTGCGGCAGCCCAGAAAAGATCCTTCAAGCAAATTAACATAAGCATGATACCTGATGCAGTTATAAAATTCTAAGGAGTGTTTACAATATAAAATATTAAACAGATGCAATACAAATACAAAATAAGAGCACTTGATTTTTTTCAAATATATATTAACCAGCTGTACAATTTTCAGTTACCACAGAATTCCCTGGTAACACACTCCAGAAATTAGAAGGACTTAATTCCAAATTTGAATAGATAGGAAATACCTATTTTGAAATTATCATCTTCAATAACACCTTAGAAGCATTTAGGAACACCACTAGAAAAATGTTCTTACTGTAGAAATACTGACATAACATGCCAGCAAAACAAACACAGTATACATATAGCAATCTGGCAAAATTGCATATAATCATAAGCAAATAAAACATACCAGTAAAAAGGCAGTCTGCTGCATAACTGTATTTATACTCTGAGATTCTGCCAGTATTTTAGCAGGGCAATCTACTTCTCCCTCAAACTTGTAACTCCAATAGCAGTCTGTAGCACATATTAACCTTTATTTTACAAATCAAGAGGATGGAAAAAAAGATAATTGTTTTTTGCAAAACAGTGAAGGGAACAGGAAGTACATTTTCGCTTTGTTGGCATACCGGTGTTTCAGTTGTTGAAGTTGCAGGTTGTTGTAGTGATTGTGGCCGTGGTTCCTCTGACTGAGTCCTAACCAACCCACTTGGATGTCCCTTGGCAGTATCTCCATTTGTTACCTGAGGGTGCTGCTGGGTCAAGGCTGCTTTCAACCTCTGAAAGGAGAAGAAAAAAAAAAGTCCTTTCTGTTTTTCCATAATGGAAATATTATAGCATACTAACTTCAGGCATTATTAATCATTTATAGTTGCAGTTACTTCTATTTCCCAAATCTCAGCTCAGACTCTAAAATAATTGTTTCTTTTTAAAGGCCTTCAACAGTGATCTAGACGTATACCTGATAAGAGCTTACAGTTTCTTGCAGGCATTGCTATAGCAAGGAGGCTCTATAAAGGATCTTAAAGAAAAGGAGGGTAAGCTGTATGGAGAAGTAAACAGAAAAACTCCTCCATGATAAACTGTGCCCACAGGAAGATGACTAGAAAGGAGTGAGCGAGCAGTTGCTGAGGCTGATACTACCCAAGGCACAGACCAGAAGGCTTAAGGACAATACACTTGAGAGAAAAAATAGGTAAAAACAGAACACAGTCTTTCAAATAGTTTAAAAATGCTGGTGCCTTCTGATTATTTTTAAATCATTTGTCATGACTCCACTCATTCACGTTCAAGTGAATGAAAATTAGTCGTCTTAGCATACCTCAATGCTGGCTTTGCTACTCAATATAACAAAATGTGGCCATATTTCTGCAGTCTTACAGCAAGGAACAGATGTGCCATTTCCTGCCACTGCTGATTTTATGTCAGCCTCAGAAGATTAACAGGAACACCACTAAAAGAATGAGCCTAGATTTATCCTTACTACGTCCAGGCAGTATCTACAAAGCAAGCAGAGTCCTGCCAGTAAGACAAGGGAAGATGTGAAGATGGATGAAAACCGATGGGGATCTTTTCCAGGCACAGATGTTTCCAGACACTTCGCTAGACCTCTTACAAAAGGCTCAACTGAGACACTTGCAATGAAATACATGAAAATTAACTGAACCCTACAGGGTACCAGAAATACACAAAGCTGGCACAGGACTCAGTAAGCAGTAATACTTTGGTTTGAGGCTGCCCAATAAATCCCAATTTTAATTCCTAACTTTTGTTTCTTGCAATTTAATGAAACTAACCATTTTCTACCACATCTCTAATGCCAAATATACTTGTCCATAATTTCAAACCAGCATCATCTAACTGATTTTTGATGAGCTCTAGTATCACTGTAGTTTTGAGTATTAAGAAAATATTGACCAAGGGGAACAGTACCAATCTTAATGAAGTGTCTTTTAAAAATACTGCAGCTAGGCTGCATTTGATCAGCTCCAACAAAAAGCAGAGGACCCTGTAGTTATTTATGCGGATCTTCTCTATAAACTGTAGTATGCAGCCTGTCTCAACCATTAAGGCATTGGTGACAGCCCTCTCCTACTTTACATTACCAAAGGCCTTCCTGGCTCTTATTTTACAACTAAAACAGATTGCAGATCATGTCTGTCAGAATGTGCAAAAATCTTAAGGGCTGTAATATGACAAGTTACATCAACTATCAAATCTATATAGGTGACCATAGTTTCTAACCACCACTGCTAGATACCCCTCTGAAGGGTACAAAGAGAACCTAGGAAGTCTAATTCGCAGCATTCCTCTGCTGCCTTGCTGCTAAGGAATATTTAGTCAGTGACTCCTGCAGTATGTCTCTTTCCTAGTGACTGGTCTATATTGAATACGACAGCACACATTATCCCAGGTGGTGACAGTTCTAGCTCAAGTATTTTTTGTTCAAAACCAAAAATGTTAGAGATCCTAACACCTCCATATGGACATTCTCTACATAACTTTACACAAGTTGACCAAAGAAATGATTGACTTCTAAAAGCCTGGGTCCTGGCTCATAATCCATGAAGTGGAATAAGTAAGTGGGACTTTTTCTTTTCAAGGTATTTTTTTCTTCCTTAAGAATACAGGAAGTTATACAATAGCAAAATATAATGGAGTTAGATCATTCAAAAGCTGGATACTGCAAAATAAAGAGTACCTGCACAAACTCAGGTAAGCTCTATTGACCCCATATATTATGATAGTTTTAAATTTCAAACACAGTTTCATCTCTGAACCATTCACTCGTGGGGATGAACCACAAACAAAGCAGACATACAGAATTACAGAGACAGTCAGGTTTTTTCAGGTTTTTGTTCTGTGGTTAAAGCACTGGGGTAAGACATCAGGACCAAAGAAGGTGCTTTTAGAAAAGTATGCAAGACAAATTTACAGCAATTCCCCCAAACCATTCCCCAAATCCTCCCAGCTCTTGCTAAAAGAATACAGCTTGAGCTATAGCTGCAGGCATTGGGGCTGAAAGGCATAAACTTAAATATAAGATGCCCATAGTTCTCAGTACGTGTATAGCACTCTGAAAATCCTAACCCATTAGATATTTATCTTAGCTCCTTCTTTACAGCAGTAAAACTCACATGTAGAATTAACTTGTACCTTCCTAACTCACCACAGGAAAACGAATCAAAAAAACCTCAGTCCCTGTCCCAGCTAAACAATAGGAGAAAGGTGGAAAAGCTTGTTTAACTAGAATTACTAAACAATATGATCCCACTACAAGAATTCAAAGGTTGATTTGGCAATGGATTTTTTTTTTTTTTTTTTTTTTTTTAAGTTCAGACTGTAGTTCTGGTAATTAAATGACAAAATATCCTAAACTACTAGGGAAACACACCACCTCAGTTTTTTTTTTTTTTTAAAAAGAAAGTCGCAAACAGTTCATGTTAGTTTGACAGTTTTATCTAATATCCTTTCCACACATTATTAACATCTGATTTTTTTTTCAAAGTATTTTCATTTATCATTGGAATTATCTTAGGAAGCATTTCTTAAATTATAACTTGCTGTTTAGTAGGATACGTGACAAATAACCAAGAGGCAAAATCAAAACAGTAGAGACATCATAACTAATTTATCCCATCAGTATTTCGATTTCTGCTGAGGTTTCTGAGGGTATGCGCTCTCTTTTTCAAGGCAACATGCTAGCAAGGTCTAGGAAGTTATTGTCACTCAAAAATTACTCAGCCAAGATATAGCAACTTACCATACATCTGCTCATCTGCCACTGCCATAAGAAATAAAAATGATTAAATTTCACCCAACTAAAGTGTCCAGATATTGGAGTTCAGTGATAACAAGTTAACTTGTTCTAATTTTCATGGCAATGGAATACACATTTATATGATTGTGTGTATGGCCTGCATGTCTGTTCTACTCCGCTTGTGACTGTATGGGCAAATACTGATGCAAGCACTTGCCACAGAAAAAAACAAAGTCTGTAAAGTCCTGAAAATGCTCTGTAGTGTTTGCTTGAAGTCATTAAAAAAAAAGTTTCACTAGTATATTCATTTCCTTAGTGAGAGAGTGCCCAAGTTCAGAAGATTTGCAAAATGAAATAAAACTGATAGGCATTTGGGTATTTTTGGCACATAAAGCAAATATTTGTATATGATCGTCTAGCTCTATTTTTTCCTACCTCTTCATTTCTGTGCTATAGAAATGAATTAACTATATTTGCAAAGTTAAACTAAAAAAAGAAAGTTCATATATATTATATTTCTATACTTAACATTTAACTTGAAAATAGCAGTAGAATGTGTAGGAAATAGCACAATATTATCTACATTATAAAACATATACTGTCAGGCACAATGGATGTGCAAAAAGGCAAAGCAGGACTTTACTTTCCACATTGTAACTCTAACATTTAAACATAGTAATTCTGCGCATTTGAAAGTGGAGGTTACTACATAAACAAAAATACAAAACCATTGTTTTTGTTTTATACCATAGAGATTCAAAGTTATGAAATTCAAACAGATTTATTATGCCTAAAATTATCCCCAAATCAAGAAATACTGTGAAAATCCAAGGAATATCTACAGCTTTTCATAAGGAGATATCCAGGTACCATGTTTAGAAATAGTTTTACATCTCAGAAGGCAATACTGGAGTAAAGTGTTATTTGGATGTTGAGCTTCCAGTGAGTAGTGAGGTAGCCATCCTGAACACTATGAATCTCAGCTTTAAAAATCAAATATATTGTAACAAATATCAGAAGAAATATATATAAGTATTATTACATGGGGAATCTTGATCACAGCCAAGGTTTATTTAATTTCATTTGGTTATTAGAGGCAAACTGAAAGTGGTATTTTCAACTAGTTTAACAGCTTTAAAAGTCTTTATTAGTAAGGTTTTGTTGTTCATATATATCCTTGAAAACAAATCCTTAACACATCTGTCAAAATTTGGTAGGACTAGATCATTCCATCAACAGCTCACAGAAACAAGATATTCTCCAGAAACAATTTATGAAAAACTCAGATCCATATTTCATATCTGCCACAAAAGCTCATCAGAGTAATAACCCTCCTTCTCCTGGGTGTTATCCTACCATCTGCTGCTCTATTACTTATCTTTATTTTGCAACTAATTAGCAGCATAATCTTCTAAATTCAGCAAGTTAATTATCATTATTGTGGTCTTTGCAGCATCATCAGTCCTTATGAAGTCTTGTCTCTCCACCCCCAGAGAACACATGAAAATGAAGTAGGTTGTGAGCGGGTCTGTTTCTTTAGAGCAGGCTCATTAGGTGTTTGCTGATTAGCTCGGCATGCAGAGAGACAGGTCAGAAGAATTCTGCTGAACACAAGGTCCCATGCCGGGCTCAAGCAAGTTAATGTAGGCTTCTGAACATTTGCCAGGCTGCCCTCTGTCAGTTCTCAGTAGAAACCCCCTGCAGAAAACCTACTGGTTACCTACTGTGTGCAAGGTATTTCTCAGTTTGTGACAAAAGGTTTTATATGGGGAGGAGGACAGAAGGGAAACATCCAGTGTAAAAGTTGAAGCAATTTCTTCAGAAACTTCTGCAATCCATGTAGAAAGATCTGAACATTTAGTTTGCATCCACAACCTGCACATCCAAGAAAAGGAAGCTTTACAACTAGGAGTAGCCTCATTGCTCACTTTTTATATGTGAGGAGTATGCAATTTCTGATCTCCTCCCAAATAGATGAAGCAATTCTGAAATATTTAGAATCATGTATCCTTATCTTATTGAGGAAGTTTTTCTTTCCTTTTCTTTTTTTAACTGCAGCTATTACATCTATCCTCTAAGCATCTCAAATATCACAAAACTGACTTATGCATTTGATTTTACTGAAGTACATGGAATTTAGTTTCTTTTGCACAACGACAAATACAGAGCACTTCATGAAAACGGACGATTTATAATACGATGCGTGCCACACAAGATTTTGCAACCGATTTTCACTCTTATCAAATGTCACTTTCTGTACAAGACACAGGGATATTTTCAGAAAAACAGCACTAAAACAGAGCTTGTGCCTGAATAGAATCTGTCAAATTTCACTTCACAAGCAATACAAAGATAAGGATCCAAGAATATTCAAAACCACAATAGGAATTAATAAGAAGTAAGAATTTCTTTCACAGGTGTGAATGGAAAAATCTATGTTGACTACAGTAGCTTTAATTCAGACAAAAATTAAAACACAATATAATTTCACGTAATTACCCTCAGCACTGAAATATATATACTATAATGTTTCAGTCCTGAAGCCTACACAATCTAAGTGTGCTTAGCATACTCTTCTTCCACTAGATTCCAGCTGTTTTAGTTGGAGAATCACTTGCAGCAATAACACCTGTCATAAGAATTCAGCTGGCTAGTAGTCAATTTTTGTCTCTCATGCCTTTTGTATCTTCATTTTCCTTTATCTACATTTTTCTTGGGTTACGTTTTTTCTTCCTCCCAGCCATCATTCCTTCCAATTTGTACATTTTTTGTATTGCTTTCTCACTCATTGAACCTGTTCTCATGTGTAACTGTCCCTCTACAGAATTCTTGTGACCATTTGGCGTCAAACAACTTTACTGTAGACCAGAGAAAAGAGCATCGCAGCAAAGAAAGAATATGCTTCTAGAAGTGACGTCAGTAACTCCCTTCACACGAGTAATCAAAACTCTCATTCTGAAGCAGTTTGACACTTCAGACCAGAAACTTTATCAGATATAGAAGTACACGAGTCTGATGTTTTGTCAGATTTCCATTGGTACAAATGCTCCACTGAAATGGTTTAGGCACTGAAATTAAATCATTTTTAGAATATTTTATGTGGTCAGAGACCACATAAAACAATCTTTTTAGCTGTGACTAGGTAAACATTTACAGATGTGTCCTCTCAATACTGCAGTGAGATGCCAAAGCAACATATATTAAACAGAATACTGCCCAACCAAACGATGGCCCAACTGAAAACGAAGCTGGAAAACTCTAAGCTAAAAACATTTTCAAATGTCATAAGAGAGCACAGGCAGGAACTGAAGAAAGTTTCCAAAAGTTGCCCATAGTGGAAGAAAACCCCGAAACACCCAGCAAGTATATTCTCTAGAAGCTTTACAAATAAAGCTAATTTGGCATGCTAGACAAATCAGTTCCCTTAAAGGATTCTAAGGCTTCTAGGACAGCCAAAGGAAAATTTTTTTTGTGTCATAAGAAGGCATTCTATATCCGTTACCAAACAAATCTTCTGCTAGTTATTTTGCGCTTTAGCTTTTAAAAACCAAAATGTCTGTTTTACTAAAGCTTACTCAGGATTGTATATAAAGAAATATATGATGTTTTATGTGCAATTTGGTACATGCAACTCATAAGGAAACAAAAGGTATTTATCAAAACAGAAAAGCGTGCTATTTTTACACTAATAAAAAAGCAAAAATTAAGTTTTCAATTTAAATACTTAAACTCCATAGATATTAGAAAACAGTAGCATTACAATCTGTGATTTGATTTTGTAAAGGTCAAAGAGTTCTTACCTTCACCTTAAAGACTAAGAAAGAAATCTACACAGCAGCCTTTTGTAAAGAGGTAAGAGATGAGGAACGAAATCACAGCACAAACTATTTTCGTTACACAAAACTCTAAAAAGCCATTAGTTCCTTGAAATACCAGAGGAAAAAAAACAAAAACAAAACAACCCCCCCCAAACAACAACAA